>NC_064810.1:14727855-14891457 GCF_023721935.1 Panthera uncia | reverse complement strand
TTTTTTTTTTTTTTTTTTTTTTTTTTTTTTTGATTCCTGAGATGGTTTTTCAGCCTACCCTCTCGCTTTAGGGTGGAGTTTACCAGCAACAAAGCCTGTCAGCAGACTCTGGGATGCCTGTGACAAAGATGGGCAACCGATGTACCTTGCTGCATGAGAGCGCCAACTCCAAACCAGAAACTATTTAGTAAAGTAAAATTGTTTTCCACCACATCTGAGTCAGGGTTGCATGGGTGGGGGTTATACCACTCGTAGGGTGTAAACCTGCATAGTTAACAGAAACAGTCTGTAAACATCAGATAAATGCACGTGGCACCAGCAAAACTTGCTGAACAATACAGAAAACCCAACAATCAATGGTGAAAGTAATCAAACCCAAACAGTAAAGGCAATATTCATCAACTTACAGCTTTGGTGGGCAAGGTTCAAAGGAGACTTGAGACATTATATTTACCAAACTTCTTATTTCTAGGCCAAGTGCTTTGGTTGGCTGGAATTGTACGTCTCCGACCTACATTTACTGAATTCTTCTGAGTTTTCATTCATTTCCATTTTACTGAACAACTAGTTGGCATGTAAAGAAAGGTTCACTCATCCCAAGTGTTTACCCCACCAAGCAGCAATGACTGCTACATACACTGGTTTCATACCAAGTGTCAAGATACTATGTTGCTAGAGGCTGGGGGACACAAAGTGAACGGGTGTCTTGCCTGCGAGGGGCATCTGTGGACAGATGCTTAAAAGAAGTATGTGGTTTAATGATTTCATAATGCATCAAAAGACCTGCAATCGTGAAAAAATTAGTGAACAAAAAGAAGGTATGGATTTGGGGTATATTCGATTTTGTTCAGTTCATATATGGAAAGGAAAATCATAATCTTTCAATGAAGAGACAAAGTTTAAACTTAGAAGTATCCTGGACCAGGGAATAGGGATAGGGTTCATGAGTGTTAACTCTATAGCTTGTCTCCCTGGAGAGCTTTACATTCAAATTTCCCTTTTGATTTGTTTTTATTTTGTTGATAGAATGACGGATTGTAGTCACTTGATCAGCAGTCCTAGCAGGTTAGGAAGTCGATCTTCAACAGGTCACTTAACCTCTCTGGCCTCAGTTTCCTTATTTGTAAACAAGATGGAATCCAGATATCTCTGGGATGTGTGATAATAAAAATCTGGGGAAGAGATTTTTGGTTCTTTCTCTGTTTTCGAAAAATCTGTCTAACCTTTGTAGCCCAAGGAGTTGCCTGCTCTGTGGTTATTTTGTAGGGCTATCTTGCCGAGGGGCACTTATTTTTCCAAAGAGACATTAGCAGATGCTCGGCAAAGTGATCTGGAAATGATTTAAAATGCAGGAGTCCTTAGGCTGGAAGCTTTGCCATTTGCCATTGGGTCCTTTGAATGCAAGCAGGAGCGTTAGAGTAATGTTAAAACGCCATAAAACCGATGAGAACATATGGAATGCTCTCCAGCCATAAGGTTTCAGCAGTAAACAATAGCAGGTTGCTGACACAATGGGGAGAACTGGGATTAAGGTGAATACATTATCTAGAGCGAAAAGCAGGGCACACTATGAATCATGCACAAGGAACTGGGCAGACCCTCTGAATGCAAAACCATTCCCTAAAACCCTGGACACCTTCTGGAAAGTGTACAGGGTCTCCTCATCGGAATTAGGGGTACCAGGATAACAGCCTTATAGTTTATGCCACAATAATGGTATCCAACTCATTACTGAACCTTCTCCAAAGCTGCAGGGTTCACAGCGCAGGTTCCTGTGAAGCTTGTGAATATAACTGCAATTGATAATGCCATGCCAATACATTTTAATTACAGTTTCAACAATATAATTAAGTTTTGAATTTATACACTCTTCTAACCATAGTAGTTTACTGAGCTGAAGAAATGAATACCGATATTAATGAACCCACTAATTGAAACAGTATGCACAGTAAAGATGCTGTTACTTCAACAATATCATTGTCACTTGTACAATAATTTAAAAATACTAATTGCAATAAATTAGGAGGCTCATGCACTCAAAAGGAGGAGTTTTCTAAACAGACCATAAAACCTGGCAACCACTAACCCCCTGATAGTCAGGTGTTTCTTCCTCATGTATGTTCTGATCAATGACCTCACCACTTCCTCTTTGAAATTCTGCTTTTAACTTGTGTCAGTGTTTCATACTTTGCAGTTCTAAGTGAACACTTAGTCTAATTTTCTATGGAAAAAAAGAAAACTGCCTAAGCAGCAGTATGACTCTGCCTGGTCTGCAGAGATATTTGAGGTTCTTTCTCTCTAGGACTCGGAGTGATTTGGGGTTGGACTGAAGACTATTAGCTATCAGTAGGATCCTGGACTATAAGACACTGGTTTTTCATAATGCAATAGACCCACCTGTTGCCTGGATGTAGATATTTCAGTTTGAAATGCCCAATGCCTGCTTAAAGGTAGCCAACGTGACAGCAATGTCAGCATCAGGAAGGCTGGGGGAAAATTAATATAGGACCCGCACAATGATATTCTGAAGTTGCTATTCCCAATTGATACTGATCTTTAGTAAAATAACAGAGAAAGGTACAAATGTGCTTAGAATCTGTGTCAAAATTTGCATATAAAGGAGTAGCATTACGTTGAAATATAAAGGTTCATCTTGGGTTTATGTTTATATATGCCAAGCTTTTACTTGAATGAAAGATATAAAACAATCTTCAGACTGAAGATCTCTAATTAAGGGATTCTTTTTATGGCTGAGAATGAATATTGGACCTCATGAAGAAAGGGAGATATGTTCATTTTTTAAAGAGGAGAGCTCTATTTGAGTTTGTGATAAAACCACTGGGTTTGTATTACAACCTTTGAGTTACAGTCAGTTTGTTTTTTTGCCAAAGCCAACTGAGAAAATGTTCAGGTTTAAGAAGGCAAACATGGGGCGCCTGGGTGGCTCAGTCGGTTGAGCGGCCGACTTCGGCTCAGGTCACGATCTCGCGGTCCATGAGTTCGAGCCCCGCGTCGGGCCGGGCTCTGTGCTGACAGCTCAGAGCCTGGAGCCTGTTTCAGATTCTGTGTCTCCCTCTCTCTCTGCCCCTCCCCTGTTCACACGCTGTCTCTCTCTGTCTCAAAAATAAATAAACGTTAAAAAAAAAAATTAAAAAAAAAAAAAGAAGGCAAACATAAATCATAAAATGTAAGCAGACATTATGTCTGGATATTTGGTTTATTTAAATTGTGTATTCATGATGGACATAATTCTTTGGGGTTGAATATTTTGCAAAAAGCAATTAAAGAATGTTAACCACAAAACAAAAACACTGAGATGCACATTTATAGAATCATAAACTAAACAAGTCGTAGTAACTTAAATTTTTATGGTTTTCCTTAGTTTGTCTAACTTTATGAATTCAATTCAGTTTAGCAAATGATTTTTAAGCATCTGTCTAGTGAGAACATTAGTCCAAATGCGGTGATGGGCTTTATTTTTTCCCCTTTTAAAGGACATAAAAGGATACACTTCAAAACGCAAATTCAAAAGCCTCTCTAGAGCTAAAGATGATTATGGGATTAACTTTTTTACTTCTACTTCACTATTTTGAATGCAAACCACTAAGGTGGTAACAGAAAGCTGTTTCACATCTTAGCTTCTTGGTGCAGGGTGACCAAGTTCATGGTCTCTAGCTATGATGGTGGGAAGTAAAAGTGAAGTGGCACGTATATTCAACAAGGATTTTGTCTTTGGGAATCACCTCCAAAATATATTTAGTGGCTTTATGAAGTAGAAGTAGAAATGGATTTCAAGGGTGTAGAGATGAATATAGTTGAGAGGATGATCCCCATGGCAGTACACCCGTGTACCTCAGGGAGTTACTTCCCATGTTGCACCACCATGCTGTTTGCAAGTGTGCATTGGATGCATAGCAATTCCACTTTTCCAAAACCCAGAGTGAGAGGAGAGGTAGCGAGTAGGGGGCAATGAGGAGAATAAGCTAAATGAAGAGCTGGTTTATAAATGGTGCTGTCGGTGAGTAGGAACATTGAGTGGATAGTATTGATTGCGGGGTGTGTTCTTAATAGAAATAGAATGAAGTCAGAAAATATAGGGCTCTGGGTCACTAACAGCTGATAGAGAAACAACCAAAGTAAGGAGGGGAAAACGACCGAATGTTACATTATTCGGACATATTCTGATGGCAAAAATAAGGCAAGTGAAAGGCACAGTTGGGGTCAAGTGTAAGGGTACATTCAGCCCGAATGCTTATAAGAACTTCTGGATGCTGCTGGCATGTTTTGTTTCCCACTGGCCATGATCAAATCAGTATGCTAAATATTTGGTCATCAACATTGTCTTGCCTCTTCTACTCATCAACATCACTGCCTAGACAGAACCACAGACTGGGGGATATGGAAACCCACTTCCCTCTGCTGTTTGGTTTGCTCCACTGTCTCCAATATCACCCAACAGACGCAGGCCCCAGAGCAGAGGAATGGAACAACGAGCCAAAGTAAAATGTCTTATCCATCGTTACAATGTACATCAAGTAGTCATGTTTGAAATAGCCATTCTAGGGCTGTATTAATTTCACTTAGTAGACAGTAATGAGAAATGCACCCCCAAAGCTCAGCAACTTGTCTCTGAAAATTTGATACCCAAAGCAACACCTTCTTTAATTATTTAAAACATTGTCTCTCAATCTTGGTGCTGTTGACATTTAGGGGTAATTCTTTATTGTGGGGAGCTATGTGCCTACTGTAGGACGTTCAGTGGCATCTATGAACTGTACCCACTTTATACCAGTACCGTTTTGCACTCTTGGTTGTGATAACCAAAAATATGTTTTTAGAACATGGCCAAATGTTAGCTGAAAGACAAAATCTCTCCTAGTTGAGAACCACTGATTTAGAGCACTAAAGTACCAGAGGATAGTATCACTATACTACTTTTAACATATTATTTTTTTGTGGTACGACATATGGAAGAGAGCTTTGATCATTACTTAAATGTAGTTAATAGTTGGGCAAAATCTGGAAGATGATCTGGGGTCTGGTAATGATAATATATGGGGTATGGAGAAAACATTTATTTCCTGTTGAATATATAACTACCCACATGTGAGAGCACACATTCATTCAATTTGACCATATGTGCCTCATGGATCTCTAAGACTTTTCTATCCTGGGTTATTTTCCCAAACATTCCTTATAATTATGCCAGGGAAAGAGTTCCTTGGCATTCATCAAAACCAGAGAGTGGACAATGACAGAGAGCTAGCCTGAAGAAATTTTTCTCATAGAAATTCCTGGAGGGAAAACAAAAATTGATCAGGGAAGAAAGTTCACTGAGTTTTGTTGAGAGATTAAAAAGATTGAAAATGAGTGTGGGACATCCAAAAGCAATTATTTTTTTACACGGTCCATCTAGGGATATCAAATGTTTAAGCCAACAGAAAGAGAAAATAGCTGTGTTTCTTTCAAATTCACCATCAAAGGTATTTAGAAAATATCATCTACTGAAAGGTATAAAAATCCTTTGAAGAATGGTGGAAAGTGGAATGGTTAAATATAGAGTTATCTCAGGAAAAAAACCTAAACTGAATCATCAATGGTAGCATAAATATTTCATGCCTCTAGACTCTACATGATAGTAATTTTTCTTTTCATAGTTATTTCTAGAATTCTCTTTAACTCTCTATAGTTTTAAAAAATAAATTTTATAAAATCTTCAAAGTATTTTGCTTTGTTCCTGAGGATTCATAACCTTGTTTCATCCCAGTATTTCTCATCTGCTACAACAATTACTAGATAACTTTCTCCTGTTTTGCTTAACCGAATATTCCAGGGGTCAAGTGTCTGGACAGCATGTTACTCTTCCTGTTGAAATGTTTTAGATTTATTAGGTGAGCTGTTGCTTTCGTTATAATATAATTCAGGGAAAATGGGCAAATGAACATTTTATGTTGCTTGAAATACTGAGAAAGTTAAATTCATATAAAAAATATCTTCTTGTCTTTTAAAAGTACCTTTATAAAAAATTAGAAGATACTCATTTACAGCATGGCCTTTGTGAGGGCAAACTTGACAGAATGGAGCAGTAGGCAAAACTAAAATAACACTTTAATGTTCTTAACCTATATTTACCTCTAGAACATACATGTCAGTCTGAGGCACACTTAGATCGCTGGTAAACTCAGTAGTTCTCGAACTCACCTTGCAATCACAAAGAGTACACAACTGACTCCCAAGCAGGCTAAGAGCACATACATCCAAATGTCAGGAGACAGGGGGTTGAGGAAGGAGAACACTCCTGGATTGGTACCATTGGGCTTCCGGTAGAGAATGCTGATACCCAGGGTCATGAAGGGTTTGGAAAAGTCAATGACTTTCTCCCGAACGTAGGTAATGGTTAGAGGAGCCACTGCCAGATCAGCCTTCTGCAAAAGCAAGTTTGAAATCATTGTCTTATTTGTATCACTTCCCAGCAAATGTCTGGACGTTTCTGGGTACTCCTGATCTATACTTCTTAATTTCAAATGTTTTTCATGCAAGAAGCTTCTGTAATGATTGGCTTTAGTATAAAAGCAGTTGATTTACACAGTTAGGTTTGTGAAATGGTAATTACTAGCAAAGAGAAGCCAGAAGGTATAAAATACACACACACACACACACACACACAGACATACACACATTCTGGAAGTAAATGGAAGAAAAATCTGCAGGGGTATGTCTTTAAAAAGGGCATGTAAATAAAGCAAGAAAGGAGCCACTTGGTCATAAAATCAGCTGACAAGATGAGACTTGAGCCACAAACTGTAGAATTCTTTATCAAATTTAAGAATCACTCAGGTTTACTCTTCCGTATGATGGATGGATCCATACATTTTTGTCCCCAATTTGTGTCCTTACTTGCCCTTCTACGTAAGCAAACTCTATTTCTACATTGTTTCCCCCTACTTTTTAAACCATTTTTAGGATTCAAATAAGTGTAACATTCCTTCCGATGCTGAATTAGAATCATTTTTTTTCTTTGACTTCTAGCTATGCATTTTGTCAGACACTTAAAACTCAACTATAAGACATGCATTTTTGCTTACATGATCTATAAGTTCTTTGACCATTCCATTCCACTCTCCTTTGTCATTCTGGGCTCCATATTTGCCATCAGGGACGAGTTTGACATCATAAATGAAGCCCAAGATGTTTGACAATTCTTTCAACAGATCCAGACAATACCCTTCAAATCTGTCATTTCCATACAAAGGCTTATCAGATTTCCTGTACATCACATAGGGTTCTTCCTATATGAAACAAACCAAATATGAAAGCCCTGTTATAACGGAAGGCAGAATTTACTTACACAAGCTCCATCCGCAGTCGGAAGATATAAAATATTTGAAAATGATGATTAGGATATCAGAGTAAGGAAGTTAGTCACTCACCATGCTGCCTTCCCTAAACTCATCTTCCCTATACCCTCTTACCTCTCTCTCCTCAGTGTGTGAATGAGAATGTTTTCCTCCACTGTTGAGGGCAGGGCTGTGAGTGAAACGTGTGATAGAGACACAGTCACATTTGGACCTGAGGTCTAGCAGTGAGGGGACTGGAAGACCAGATGTCTGCCTCTCTGGTCTTCATCTGTACCCACACCCGGACTTCCTTTGCATGACTGACCCTCCCTCCTGGCTTTTACATAAGAGCTTTACCTACTAACAAAAAGGAAATCTAAATCAGCAAATATAACCTCTTGCTTTTCAGACATCCTATCTACTAAATAGTCTCATTTCCTCATCTCTCAGTTAAATTTCATCTCAGTTTCAATATTCACTTTTATCTACATATTTTGGTTCGTTTCCTTCCGGGTGTCTTGTTCAAAGACGATTTCTAAGTCTTCTTATATTATCAGTTCCATTTTCTTATTTGAACTCACCTCAAATCTTATATCTGGTAATTCTTTGCTTATACACTTACATAATAAATCCCTTATTCTATGAATAATGGACATTTCCTCACTATCACATATCTTTAACCTTATTCTCATTTGGCTAAATGAAAATTTATTTTATTTTATAACATTGTAATAATTACATTACTGGTAGGCCCTTTTACTCCTCATTATACATTTTTTACTCCCGACATTTAAGACCCATTTAGGCTTATCCTCAAACAAACTGATAGAAATAGAAATCTACATTTCCATGTGATAGTTCCTGAGAAAGGAATCACAGAAAAGCAAAACTGTTTTTATCATGGATGAACAATTCTCAGAAGTTAACAGGTTTAGAAATAAATTTGTCCAACACTATGGACTGAATCAAATAAAGCAAGAATATCTGAAAGTGAAGATTTTAGTGGTAGAAACTCCTGTCCTTTATTCCTTGGGTTAGGGTTGGAAAAGAAGAAAAATGGACAACCTGTGGATGTACAATGACTGGATAGGAGTATAATCAGGATTCTAATAGGAAGCAGGAAGTATCCTTACCTGGGCTTTTGAAAAACCCCTTAGTAAATGGGTTATTTATGGAAGAGTGAGCAGGTCAAAGAAGCCAATAGGAATGCAGGTGAGAGGAAGGGTGGGGTATTGACATTCCAAGACCAACATAATCAGGAAGCTGGTAGCACTTAGGGCTCAGGCAGGCAGGAAAAAAGAGTACTCCTGGAGTCCAGGACAGCAGAAGTCTAGAAGCAGGGTCATTGACAGAATAAGAGCTGTGGTTGTGAAGGACAGAAGTTCTGAGAAAACCATTGGATGTTCTTACTTCTCTTTTCCCTACTTCCTTGGTCTCTTGTCTTCTTGGTTGAAAACAACCACCAGCCAGAGAGCAAGGGAGACTAATTGGATCAGGTTAGAGAGTGGAGTGGGGCTGAGTTGAGAACGGATCCAAGGTGGGAGATATTCAGAACATTGTTGGAAGCTTCTAATTCAATGCAATTATAGGTATATGCAAATATAAATTTTTAGTGTCCTAATTAAAAATAGACATTTGCAGAAAAAGGTGTTTAAAGTCTAGGGTAGGAGTCCAGATAAGACACCCTGACTTCCAGTCAACTTACCAAAATGGTGGTGACTATGAGTGTTCGGTTGGCCAGTGAATCGGTGATATTGTTGGACCTGTCTTTGTTGCCATCGGTCATGTTAAGGCCACTGTTGGAGTTCCAAATCCCAATCTACACAGAACACAATACATCAGAGGCTGCTGGCTTGTCAGTGACCCCATTTACATCAAAGAGAGGCCCCTTCTAAACCAGGAATGGACACAAAAGCTTAGAGTCTGGGGAGAAGACACCAGGGCATCACATTGAAGCTACTAACTGTGGGAAAATGAAACAATGAAGGAATGAGTGTGTACATAGAACAGGGAAAATTAGTGCCATTTGGGATAGAGTGGGGAGAGGTCTTTTCGTTTGTGAATTTATTAAACTCATTGTTCTTTGTTAATTTAAGAATTCTTAGATGAGTATCAGATTTTTCTTCCAATATGTATTTGTTGAACACCTATTGTATGCCATGTATTGTTGTGGGCATTGAAGGACATAGCAGTGAACAAAACAGACAAGAATTTCTTCCCTCGTGGAGCTTACATTCTAGTAATACAAACCTTCCATTGCCAAAGTGGTATCATCAGTGCCTTTAAAATTTATAAGGAATGGGATGAAAGGAGCAAAGTGGATGATGGAGAGATGGGGTATCTAAAAGGGAAAAAATAAATGGAAGAAAAAAGTGTGGATGAACAGTAGACTAAGTTCTGAGCCTAGCTTCATTGAGGAGCCAGTGCTGGTTGAGGGTGCTGTCATGGACTATACTAGGACTGCTCATACCTCTGCTGTAGGCTCATCCTCTGTTATTCTTCTGTTGTTATGTCTGTGCACTTGACTGTGAACTCCTTCAGTGAGGGTATTCATTCTTATTGATCATTGTTCTTCCTATCACACAACCACCCATGGCGATTACTAGTCAGTGAAACCCATTGCTCTTTTAAAAAATAATGACCCACAATTTTCTCCAGTGGCCAAGTCACTCCTGCATTAGTAGGCCCTGGAGAAGTACATTGATTTGTTTAGCTTCTGGAGAAAACCAGGAGAAAAGCCTCAGGGAACTGAACTATTTATCTGAAGCCTTCTGTAGGCATTTATTGCTCGCCTGGTGAGACAGACGTAATGCAGGTGTGTTTCAGAGCTGGGCAATCTAGCTGCTGTGTGACCTTGGACAGGCTGATAACCTTTCTGAGCTTTGGTTCTCTAACTGTAAAGTACGTCATCTGAATATTGACACAATCAAATAAGAAGATGCACATGAAAATCTTGATCATTTTAAGAGCTACACGAACATTAGTAACAAAGGACATTGAAAGGACTGCCCCAGTAATTTCTTCAAGCTTGCTCGGTTGTGAAAGAATTTGGATGGTGAGTGAAATATTTATTTATTTAATTTAGAGGCAGGTAAAGTATATCCATGAAAGAGAGGGGCAGTTGTGGAACACTAACACTTGGAAAGACTCTGGGATTGGCTGGGTGGTCCTATGCTTGATCCCTAAATATATTCTCCCAGTGGGAGGACATTGCCTACCTGGGCAGAATATGAGTTTTACAGACAGATTTTTGTCCAGATCCTAGCTTTGCAATGTGCCAGCAGTGCGACCTTGGGTAAGTTCATTAACCCTGCTGTGCCTCAATGCCTCACCAGCAAAATGGAGATATAAGGGCTTTTCTGATAGTTAAATAAAATATCACCAGTGGGAATGTTAGGCCTCTTCTTTCCTTTTCTATTTCTTTACTTTGATTTATTGCCTAAATACAGCAGCTGGAAATTCATTTAGTTTGACAAATACTCTTTTTAGAAACGTAAATTTTTGAGGAAGTTTCAAGGACTATCCCACATTCACACACCAGTGTGAACTATTTCAATGTCACTGTTTTCTTTCTATACTTACTAAGAGTTAGTTGACTGGTGAAATAAGGAGACAGGTCTAGGTAAGTGGGAGTGTGGGGTAGTGTTTGCATTTGGAAGTATTTTAAGCCTATCTGTAATGAAGTTCCTAGAAGTAGGATTGGGATATAGGACAGCACCTTTAATAACCATTCAGTCTTTCCACCATCAAGGCCAATGCCTGTCACAGAATGCATACAATGCACACAACATCTGTAAGTCATGGAATCTTCAGATTTCTTTGGTTGGCTCTAAAGCCAGGAAAGGGAGACAACTTTTTCTTTACCCTTTTTGCAACTTGTATTCATCCTCCCACTTTTTTGGGGGGAAAGACCCTTGTTTCTAGGAAACATAACTCATGCTAAATATACCTGGAGTCTGTTGGTTTTTATCCAAAGCTATGTTTTAGGTTGTGACCAATTGACTTCTAACTCAATGAAGGCAGTGTGTAAATTGGGCTCTGGCTATATACTTCTAATTAAAACTTGACTTAGGCACTGGGGAGAATGAAACCTAACTTTTAATTAAGTATTGGAAAGTGGAGAAAATAACTGTTTGTAGCCAATATGTTAAGTAATGGGATGTGTCCTCTTTAATTTCTATTAACATCAAGTGTGTGTTTATAGGAACTATACTAATATTTGAAATTGGCAGCATTGAACAGCCTTATAATATCACTCTCTTTTAACCTACGAACTTGAAACTCTAGACAAATGCACACCACAGCTTAACGTCCAGCTCTGATTTCTTTTACCAGCCCTACCATAAGTGAGGTCAGGTATCATTGCTACAGCATTTCCGATCAGCTGAATCCCAGAGTCCCATTCAATGTGAACTTTCTTCTACAAAATGAGAAATGGGAGAATATATTTTTCTACTGTCTGTGTAACAGAAGTTCTTTCAAATCTAGACTAAAAGAGTATCAAATTATGGTCAAGGTCAGGTTATTCCTGGGAGGTGGACAGTGTATAGTTTGAATGACTACAGCCTTCTGTTTTCAAATTGTTTCATCAGCAAAACAGAAGTGTGTGTGTGTGTGTGTGTGTGTGTGTGTGTGTGTGTTTTAAACCCAAATAGTCAACTGGCTTTATCTGTTAATTAAGTGGACAGATCAGCAAATGAATGTCTCTTTCTGAAGAAGCAAGACCTCATGAGTCATGCGTATTGGAGGGAGGGATACAGTTAACCAGATGCCTAGACATTTTGCATTTCAGTCTTGTTCTCTGACCTTGGAGGAGTGCCTCTAGGAAGCAGAACCTCAATTTTCAAACTGTAGAGCAAAAGCCGACAGCAGTAATTTAGCAGTGAGAAGCAGCAGAGGGTTGGATCAATTATTCGTGGGGAGGAACACTCAAGAGCTAAATTGTCTGGTCCTGCCTTCTCTCACTTTGTAAACGGGCATGCGGGAGCAGCCATTTATTATCTCGGACAACCAAGGGAAGCTTCTAAGAATGAGTATCCAGATGACATTAAGCAGACCTTCTTTGAAAAAACGACACAACAAGGGCACCTGGGTGGCTCAGTTGGTTAAGTGACCGACTTCGGCTCAGGTCATGAGCTCGCGGTTTGTGTGTTTGAGCCCCACATCGGGCTCTGTGCTGACAGCTCAGAGTCTGGAGCCTGCCTCCGATTCTGTGTCTCCCTCTCTCTGCAAGTTCCCCACTTGTGCTCTGTCTCTCTCTCAAAAATAAACATTAAAAAAAACACTTAAAAAAAACCACCACACGACAAAAAAGTGTTCGGAGAGTGACAAGCATCCATTTTCCAAATACAGAGAGTGATTCACGTAAAGTCAAAATCCAACAGTGAGGAGTGAAATATCAAGTACTTAGGAAAGAAAATAAAAGACTTGTCTGTTTCTTATATCATGAGACTCATGAACACACATTTTTGTGACAGACTTTGTAAAGGTTGCTAGAACCTCTCTTGGAAAAAAATCCAGGCTGACAATTCTATACTCAATAGGGTCAGTGTGCAAAGAGTTTTTGGAATTTGAATGTGAGTCTTATTGGGATGGGACAGTAGGTCTTACAGACTAGTGCTCAGGCTACTATAAATCGTTGATGAGCAGTCATAACACACAACAGCACACCACAGCATCTGCAATTTACAATGTGAGCAGTGATAGGTCAACAGGAAGGAAGAGACACCAAGGCATGGAGGTGCATCCCCAGGAAATGTGTTGGGGGGGTTATTGTGGCAGTTTAGTGACAAATGAAGGACATTCCTCTCCCCTGCAGGGAATTTCAGAGCTTGGATTCCATTCCCGAGGATATTTGGTTTGAATTAATTCAACACTGCATAAAGTGCCTGGAGTCTCAAGCTGGATTAGTGGAATAAGCTTCTTTCTGGGCACCAGTTAGGTTCATCTGTTTATTAGCAGGGAGGAAACGAGATTGCCTTCTCTATGGCTTTGGTCGCCTGATTCACTGAAGATTAAAACAAGGTTATTAAACCTACGTTTTTTTTACACTTAAAAGGACATTTTTGAACTCATCTATGGAATGCGACCAGGAGAGAGACTAGCTTTTGGACCACAGGGAGAAACTGTTTACACTTTCCATGACTTAACTGATAATTTGAAAGGTAAAAGGGAACCTGACAAAACCAGCAAGTTGAACAACCTGAAGTAATTTCAGTTGCATCCGTCAATCGCTAGAGAGTTTAGCAATTAGACTGAGAGAGAGAGAATGGAAGACAGTGTCTGCCTATCTCTGGGACATTTTCCTGATCCAAATGTTTTTAATGTCTCACATTTGCTTATATAATAAATCTGTGCA
The DNA here is from genome assembly GCF_023721935.1 of Panthera uncia. Lineage (NCBI taxonomy): Eukaryota > Metazoa > Chordata > Mammalia > Carnivora > Felidae > Panthera > Panthera uncia. The sequence goes on along the minus strand of NC_064810.1, from coordinate 14,877,762 downwards.
CATTCATTGACAATATGATCCTGTACAATAAACTATGAAATAGGAGGTGTTAGAATTTACAAGATAATCTCATTTCCCTTCCAACATCGCTAATGTTTTTGTCCTCTGAAAACCGTGGTTCTGAAACAAATTGCCAGGCAATATGCACTGACAAAGATCCTATGCAAAACAAAGATAGTTCATAAGAAAAGGGAATTTCTGAAAATGGCTTATATTTTGTGATGGTGACATTGAAGGACATGTCTTAGCCTTCTGAGCCTCAGCCTATCTGATGAGTCTGATGGATCAAATCTATTGTTGTTTTCATGCCCCTTTGGGAAAATATTTTGTGATTTGAGAAGAAATATAAATGGACCAGTGTCTACCTTTGTGGCAATAACCTGCTTTCAGTCCTAAACGGGGCTGATCCTGCCTGGGAGAAACGACAAATAATCTAAGGGGAAATATTTAATCCATCATTATTTAATCCATCTCAAGCCTGCCTTCAATTCATGGGTCACGTTGTTGAGAGACAACATATTTAATCAGCCCGTTCTCCCTTTATATACAGACAGACTATCGCCTCTAAACTGCATTTAGAGATCTACTGGTCTGGCAAAACTGGAAAGGTGAGGTTTTCCTCTGACACTCCCCACTCCCTCCCTCCAGATTTCCTGCCATTTTTGTCCGAGTACAAACCTTCTTCCACACTTTATATAAGTGTTTAGACACTTCGCCAGCAGCCTTGGTTTTCAGAGGGAAAAATAAAAATAGCACTTATTAAAATGGAGCATGGAACCCAGATGGTAGCACGGTGTGCGAATGCTCGGAGCGTCCCATTCCCCACCCACTGTTTGGAATCTTGCACGTTAATTCAACATAAAGCCTGAACACAGGTACAGTCAAGAGACGAACTAAGTACTTGGGTCCCACAGAAGTTACTTCCTTTTGGTAATGCAGCCTACTGTTCACTTTACCTGTCACACACCCCCAAAATGACTTAAGGTTCTTGTGAATATGCACAGCTCTGTGGAGTGAAAGGATCTTCCTCATTCTTTAAGAAAGCCTGTTCAAGAAAGCCTTTAGGCAGAATCAATCCACACACACACACACACACACACACACGCACGCGCACACATGCACACACACACACGCTATTCCTAAGCAAGAAGAAAGCACTCTAAGCTTGATGACATGTTCTTTGATTATGGGCCTCCAGGCAGCAGAAACTTGAGTGGAAGTGAAAAAGTGAGCTTTTTCTAACAATTTTCTCTGTGGACCCTGCGAGAGGCCGACATGAAAAGATTGGGCATCTCCTCCCGTGGCTCCTGAGAGAGATGGGCTGGCTTCCCCATTGCCTTAAGGCCCAGTCAGCCTTCTCAGGAATGGAGCCCAAGTCACCTGAAGAAAGAAAAGTTATTGCAAACAATGAAGAGATAAGAAACAAATGGAGAAAACACTTTCATCTAATTTGATTTTGCCTTTGATGGAAAAACACCAGTGGAGTGTGCATAATATTGCAGCGTATAAATAGCTATGAAGGCGTGAGGATGGCTCCATCTCGTTCATCACACGTCAGAGCCAGAACGATGTTTCCTGAACAGCTTTTCTTTCCCTCTCAGTTCTATGCATTGACAGAAGGAGCGGGGAGAGAGGCATGCACAGAGGAGCAGCCATTAGACGCGTTCAGTCCCTAAAAGTATTGTCTTTCCTTTTCCCACAGTCCATGATGGAGGTGAGATGGCTCTGTCAGAGCAGGTTTAACGAACAGACCAGCAAATCTGAGTGACCCCAGAGAGAGAGAGAGAGAGAGAGAGAGAGAGAGGGGGGGAGGGGGGAGGGCCCGAGAGAGAAAGAGAGAAACAGAGAGCCAGAGATCCAGAGAGAGAGAGAGTCAGAGAGAGGTAGAGACAGGAAGAGAGAGGGCATTTTTGAAATGGGAATCTGTGTAGATAATGTGTACCCTCAAAGCTGCAAAGTAATTATTTCCCTCAAACATTTCCACACCAGTGGTCCATCTATTACATTCAGCCTGATTAATCTTTGTTTGTTTTAATTAAGCTATTTGGGGACGGGGCATAGTCAGGACCTTAAAAAAAATATGTGTCATTTCACAAAAGCAACAGAACAGAAATGGAAATCTCATCTCATTTTAAAAATCATCCCAAACATTTCAATTAAGTTAGTAACTGATGGTTCCCAAAGCCAGTCTTTTATAGGAGACATATCTTGTGCACTACAGTAAAAAAAAAATGTTGGATTACAGAGTTTTGATTTCCAGATGATTGTTTTGGGGGTTTCAAAACATTTTTTTGTCTAGCATCCCAAAGGGCAAAATCTTCACAATATAAATGTTATTTAATTCTAGCACATAATTGTGGATAATAATATTGGTATAATAAAATACAGAGTCGAATTCTATTTTTTAATTATTATTTAACGAAATAGTTCATATTTGCATTACTTGAAATTAGCAAATATGGAGCTTGAAACCTTGAGAGATTAAGAATTACAACTGAAGTAATCTGAAAATCAAGGGGCACCTGCCTGGCTCAGTTGGAGGAGTGTGCAACTCTTGATCTTGGTATTGTGAGTTCGAGGCCCACATTGGGTATACAGATTACTTAAAAATAAAAACGATATTTAAAAATAAGATCAACTAATTCTAAGATCAGAACCCAGCATTAAAATGCATTTTGGGGGGCATATTTCCTCCTAAAATTAAGAATCCAGTAAGCCCTTTCTATCCTACTTTAGTCTGTCCTTCTGTCAACCAATCTCAAAATGGAGCGTAATTCAAATTCATTTCTGAGTAAAACTTGGATGCCATTCCATAGATGAATCGTTGACAAACTCCTTATTTTCCAAGTCTAAACTCAGTTTCCTGAAACCTTTCAGAAGTGGGGCTAATGACACCCCACCCACAGGACCATAGGTATTTAATACTGTAATCATGCCTGCTGCATAAACGGAGAAGTATATGAATGTTAGCATTGCTATTAATAACATACAATTTCAGAATGTAGCATGTCAACATCTATCAGCAGAGCAGGGAGAGAGAGTTCCAGAAAACTGGACATACATGAACATGTTAAGAGAATCATTTTATCATTCCCTACTTGTATGTGCAATTAACATGCTTGAACAGTTGTCTTTATTTTATTCTTAAATTTCTTATTGAGAAGGTTACCTTTTCAGTTCCTTCCTCTTTGAGACTAATAATATCCAGATCAAAATCCTTCCTCAAGCCATCGGTTTTATTGAAGGTGATACGCCCAGTCAGGCCATCCCACCGAGCCTATGGACGAAAGGAACGTGGCATTACTATTTCACACTTATCATAATCCTAACACCATCAAAACTGTAATACCTCAAATTCATCACAGTGTCCAATGATTTGGTTTCATCGTGCTGTTAGAAAGCATTGCGTTGCTTCAGTGGCTCAATGGCAGAACGCTTCCCTGTTTTATTAGCACTCATTTATTCTGGCAGTTCAAACACCTAACATCAGTCAAATCTGTGATAGTGACAATCTAAATGGGCAGTATGGAAGGAATGGCTGTAAAATAGTCTGCACATGGAGTAAACAAAGTCTGGGCAGCCGTAATATTGTCTTTCAAGGTCAAACCAAATCCCTTTTAAGGTGCTTGTATATGGGGAAGTATCCCCACCCCCACTAATTTTCTCTGTGAAAAGGATATAATCCACTGATGTGTTATCAGATTTTTAGGGTGTTTGAGATTTAGGCCTTCCACTGTCATTTGGCCATGACATTAGTTTCCTGTAGCTGCTGTAGCAAATTATCACAAACCGGGTGGCTTAAAACAACAGAAATTTGTTCTCTCATTGTTCTGGAGGCCAGGAGCAGACATCCAAAGTCAGTAACTGAGCAAAATCAAAGCGTTCAACAGGGCCATGCTCCCTCAAGGACACTCATGGGAGACTCTGCTCCTTGACTCTTCGTGTTTCTGGTGGCTGCCAGCAACCTTTGCCCTGTGGCTGTATTTCGCCAATCTCTGCCTCTGTGGTCACATTGCCTTCCTTTCTTGTGTGCAATCTCTCTCTACTTCTCTCTCTACTCTTTCTCTTATAAGGGTACTTCTGATGGCGTTTAAGGCCCATGTAGATAAACCGGGATACTCGCCCCATCTCAAAAATCCCTAACTTAATTGTATATGCAAAGTCCTTTTTTTTCTGCCGCAAAAGACAACATTTACACATTCTATGGATTAGGACATGGGTACCTTGAAAGGGGAGCCCTTATTCAGCCTGCCACGTGTATCCACATCATTTTAGGAACTAGAAATCACAGCAGCCTGCTTTCATAGAACTCGCCCTGGACATCTTTGGTGGTTTTTTCATTAAACAGAAAATAGTGGCCCTAGCTTCAGCCTCAACCTTTAGATGATTTTTGGCAATCTTGCCTAATTTGAGTTGACTTATAAATGAGGATACGAGGAACCTCAGTCCTTTGTATCTCCCTAGCTGGTTCTGCTTTCTCCCGACTTTTCCAAATTCACTGGACATTTGTGAAATGTGCAGAAAATCCTGAAAGTTACTGTGTTCACACCATGTGTACCTGTTGACTGTATTTACCCATGTGGCCAATGCAGTGGGAAGCGTATGAGTTTATCACAGAGCTGGGTTTGAATCTCTGAAGTGTGACTTCACTCAACCTGAATCTGGGTTGTCTCAGATTTCAGCATCTGGTCCGTGCAGGGTTTCTGCGAGATTTAAATGGCACTTCACACAATCTTAACTCACTGAGAGCACTGAAAAGTTAAACAATGATTCTTTTTTACAACTATCTCTCATTTTCCTTCTCACATTCCCCACAAGCTCTGAAGTTTGGCCTTTATTGCCTCACATGTCAGGACTCACATCTGTAGTCTTTTCTGGGATCTTCTGTTTTTCATTTTCCAAGTCAACGGTAGATTCATTACCCCAAAATACAGCTTTCATTCTCATACAATTTCCCCCAGCACATAAAACACATAACCATGTACTTCTTGCCACCTACAAATTAGTCTAAACCTTGACTTTATAAGATGTTCAGTTATCTGGTTAAACATTACCTCTGGATATGTCCATGAGGGTGTTTCCACTTACTGAATAAAGCAAATGCCCTCCCTAATGCGAGTGGGCATTATCTAATCCATTGAGGACCTGGATAGAACAAAGAGGCAGAGGAAGGGAAAATGTGCTGTCTTTGTTTGACTGAGCTGAGACGTTGGTCTTCTGCCCTCAGACAAGGATTTAACACTATGGGCACTGCTGGTTCTCATCTTCTCTGTGCCAGAAGCTATCTGAGAATATAGCACTTGCCAGTTTATGGTTTAGTAGGAAAAAGAACATGGATGGATGTCAGTGAGGCACCATGAGTGGTGAGGATAAAGGTTTGCACGCAGTATTTGAAGAAAGGAGTATGGGGCAGAAGTACTTGTCCCAAATGCCTGGAAAGAAAGACTCAGAAAAGGACTCTGGCAGGAAGAATGCCTAAGCTCTCAAAGGATGAGAAGCTGGCCAGGCAAAGATTCACAGTCTGAGTAAAAAGCATATACAGGGTAAATCCTGTCTGCCATGGATCCATAACGCAAGGTAAGGAATGATAAGAGATGGGTCTAGGAAGGCAGGTAGACACTTGATCATAAAGGTGTTATGGATCATATTAGTTTGCTTGGACTTTGCTCTGTAGACACATGGGAATCATCAGAGTGGATTTTTTATTAAACTTTTTCTTTTCATTGTTTATTTTTGAGAGAGAGAGAGAGAGAACGAGAAGGGGAGGGGCAGAGAGAGAGGGAGACAGAATCTGAAGCAGGCTCCAGGCTCTGAGCTGTCAGCACAGAGCCTGATGCAGGCCTCGAACCTATGAACCATGGGATCATGACCTGAACCAAAGTTGGATGCTTAACCAGCTAAGCTACCAAGGCACCCCAATCATCGGAGTGTTTTAAGTCTAGGAGTGTCATGGGCAGATGTGCACTCCAGAGAGATCATTTTAGCAGAACTAGGGAAGAAAGACTCAAAGATCAAGACTGTAAGCAGGGGATTGGTTAGAAGGTCGTTCTCACAGAACAAAATGAAACATATTCACATGCCCACCTGTGAACCTAGGGACAGCACAATCCCTTCATCTCCCTGTCCCACCAACTTGCACACCATGAAGTGTTAATGGAAATAGTTCCACAGCAGGGTGGCCAGTTTCAGGAATAAAACATTGCCATCAAAGTTCTTATAGAAAGAATAGTGAATGGAATCAATTTAATTATCAGGAACTAACACAATAAACCCAAACATACTTTCTGGCTACCATGCAGATGGCATGTTAGTCATGACAGAAGTAAACATTTTTTTCACATGATAATGCTGGCAGTTGAATCAAATTCATGTCAGGAAATGATATGTGGACACAAGAAGCCTTCAGCTCTCATCTAAACATACTATATGGCCAAGCTAGATGTGAGTTACTCAAGTGCCGTAACACAGAAGAAATTCTTGAGATTCTTGAACTTCACCTCAAGAGTTTATTGCTAAGGAAGGCTATAATGCCAAACACTGGCACCAGCTTTAGAAAAGAGATGGCATTTTCCATACTTTGACTATTGTTGACAGTGTTTCTATAAACACTAGGGTGCTTCTGCCCCTTTGAATCAGCATTTTTGTATCCTTTGGATACATACCTAGTAGTAAAATTACTGGGTTGACTGATGAATGGATAAAGAAGATGTAGTATGTATGTGTGTATGTATGTGTATATGTGTGTATACATATATGTATATGTACATGTATACACACACACACACATAGTGGAATATTACTTCAGCATCCCCAAAAGGATGAAATCTTGCCATTTGCAACAATGTGGATGGAACTGGAGTGTATTATGGTAAGTGACATAAGTCAGTCAGAGAAAGACAAATATCATATGATTTCACTCATATGTGGAATTTAAGAAACAAAACAGATGAACATAGGGGAAGGGAAGGAAAACTAAGATAAAAACTAAGAGGGAGGCAAGCCTTAAGAGTCTCTTAAATACAGAGAGCACATTGAGGGTCGCTGGAGGGGAGGTGAATAGGGGGATGGGCTAAATGGGTGGTGGGCATTAAGAAGGGCACTTTTTGGGATGAGCATTGGGTGTTATATGTAAGTGATGAATCACTAAATTCTACTCCTGAGACTAATACTACATATATGTTTAGTAGCTTGAATTTAGATAGATAGACAGATAGATAGATAAATAAATAGCGTATTTTTACAGTTGATAGTAATGCCTGTTGTTATACTTGCTGAGATACTGGTAGTCACCTTCTCTGCCCTGGGACAAGAAAAATTGGTATCGAATGCAAGTGTGGAGCATCGTTCTGTGTACGTTTAGGTACACCTCCTGGCACTGTAATCTCGTTGTCCTCCCCACCATATTCCAATCCTACTTTTTGTACTCTGGTCACTTTCTATTTTGCACGTCAAAGGCTGCTTCCGTGGACTGGTGTGTTAAATGAGGGTCACTAAAGAAGCTACAGCATTAGAGTCCTAGCATCTGCCTGCGAGTGGAAGACAATTTGTTGGAAACTTCAGTTGGGTAGAAATCTCTACTACTGTGGTTGGACTCAATCAGTGTGCGGGCCCCTTCTTCATGCTTCTCAAAATGTGCAGTTTTAACCTCTTCCTGATCTGTGTGAAAGGAGGTGGTTTTCTTCATTAAAGTTCTACAGAATTTTCCGAAAGCTTTTTCCTACAGGCAACTTTACCTTCTTGGGGGTCATGCTGTGAGTCAATTCGATACATTGTCCAGAGTTTACCGAGCTCTCTGAAAATGTGCAGAATTGGTAGCATTTATCTCTTGATGTAGCATACAGCTCATAGCAGGGTCTTAAAATCCAGTTCAGAAATCCAATTTCATTTCCACTAAGTGTGTCTATTGTGTCCCTTTGTTTGGATTCTGTTGTGTTAGTTTTATTCTTGAATTTAGTGTTCCAGTCGCTGGTGCGGTGTAATTCCCGCTTCTCGCTTCTCCTCCCTGCTCATCCAAGTGGCAAAAAAGTTCATTTTTCATGCTCTAACAATGCTTCCTTCCCTGCCTCAAATATCTACAAAGACTCCCTGCCTGGGTTCTTTACTAAACTGAAATATCTTTTGACCTTCAAAGTCAAGCTTCTCATTCTTGACACAGTTGCCTGTGTCTTCCTGCCTCCCATCCCTAGATGAGCATTTCTGTACAAGTTCTTTGTTTTGTTTTTCAAAGTAATTGTTGATAAGCATTTGTTAATCACCAATGCATTATTGATTAGGGTGAATAGACAATGACTAACTCCTGGATACAAGGAATAAGATCCATAAGGAATCCTTTTTCTGGAGCAAGGCTGAAGCATATACAATTTGGATAATGATATATAATTATATTAGTCATAATTACAATTTGCTTGCCTTATGGAGAAGCATTTGCACAAGGAACAATTATCGTATGCTTAACTGAAAACACTACTTAAACTATTGTCCCTATTTTAGGAAATAGCTTTAATTTCCACCTTGCATTAGACCTCTTGACAACAATTGTCTAATAGCAAGTGAATCAAATGGTGTGACTTTCTTTTCTCTTATCAGACACATTATCTGATGGCCAAGAGACAGAAATCAAAAGCTGAGAGAAGAAAAACAAAAGTTGTCATTAACGTCTTACTGTATGCTTTTTCTCAAGATGATATTTTTTGTCCAAATAAAATATATATATTTTAGTTTTGAGGAAGGAAGTGACTAGTATCTAACTCTAGGCTCTTGTAATAGTCAACTTTTAACTTCATTCTGGTAAAATGATTGCTTGTATTCCTTTTTTTTTCCTAAAGGGGACTTAAATATATAAAAGCACATAAAACCTCCTTTCTTAGAATTTTCCCTGACACAGCCCTTCTTGCTTGCCATAGGGAATAAATTCTTTCTTATTGAAAGAGACTTCCTTTTTGAGAGCAGGAGAGAATGTGCTTTTCTAGTAGATGTGATCTTTTAAGGGCAATAGTTTCTAGCATTTTCATTTATGTATTAGGAATTATGCTTTCTTGTAAGAATATTGTAAATAAAGGTTCATGGCGAACCCAAAGGTTAGCTTCCTTTGGAATTAGATTAAGATGAGAGAAAGAAATTGTTAAATGACTATTCTATATATTGTTAAAACTTGTCAAAATTTAAAAATAAAGGAAAAAGTCATTAACATCTTACTTGTCATGGCCGGTGACAAGTATGTCACCGGTGTAAAAATACTGTATGGCCGGTGTTTGTGATAGTGGCCATCATCTAAGAGTTTCATCCACAGATAGCCTGATTCTCTAGAAAAATGTGTCTTAAATTGTCAGTTGTTTAGGCCCTAGACTCTATAAAATGTAAATGATTTCTGTCTAATAGAAAAGACAACCTCCAAATTATAATTTTATTGCCCTGGTACATTAACCATTTTTGATTTCCAGGTGGCCCCCACAATTAATTTTCCTCTACATCTCCTTGAAATGAGCTTTGCCATCTTGCCAACTCCCTCAAAGTGAAATGTGTCTTCCACACATACTCACCTTATATTTGTATAGTCACATCTGTAACTATTTTAAAATTGTAGTTTGACATTTTGGAGATGGTCCTACCAAGATACTCAAATAAACTCACCTGCCAGAACCAACCTTATGAATCATTTAATCTCAGAAACTTCCTATTTTTTCCCAGTCCTGGAGCAAATTCCAAGGACTAATGGAATTTACCTTTGCTGAATCTTTGTTTTTGTTGTTCTTCTCTCTTCCTTTGATTTTATATTTTGATACTGATTTTCGCCCAAGTCTCTCAGTCTGTGAGTATCTTGCTTAACTCCTAGTTTGGGGTATTTCTCTTTTTAAACTGGGTGCAAGGACAAATAGATCTGTGTCTGGTCTCTGACCACTTGGCAATAGTCAAAGGAACATTTTGTGTCTCAGAAGACCTTGGTTTTGGCCATGACCAAGTCTAAGGACCTGTGGTTATTTGAATACTAGACTAGTCTCAAGAACATGTGAATCTGATTTGAACATGGCCACTAAGTCATTTTCCACTGGTGGCAACATTGAATGGGAATCTGACATTTTGTTCTGAATACATGGTGGCCTGATATAAAAAGGAAAAGAATCTAATTCTGTCTGTAGTGTGAAAGATGAATACAAATCTGATTTGTTAGCCTTTTACTTTTGTCTGAGCAAGAATATATCTCAGGTCCACTGGAAAGAAGAAATACCCCTTCAGTTCCGTGCCCAACATATTTTGTATTTTACCTTTACTTTCAACTCATGGCTGAGATTGTGGAAGTGAGGCTACAACTCTCAGTGACTATCTCTTATGTCTGAAAATGAGAAAAGCCTCTTTACCTCATTGTGTGAGTATGAAATTTATTTTCACTTTCAGAAAATATTAATAAATTAGATTATAAACCTTCCAAATAAAAGGATCTCTTTCTTTGGTTACCTCTTTGATTGCTTATGCTAATATATCCAGGATTTCAGTTATATAGAGAAACTAAAGTTTTATTATATTTTCTGTGCTACCCTTAAAAAAATGCTGGCTTAGAAGCATTCTTAGGTAGAAACTCAAGTTCACATAATCAAAGTGCATCTTTGACCTCAATATTTTTTCCCCAATTTTATCAGTATTGAGTTATAGTTTAAGTCCACCTCTTTTTACCATTTTATTTTTTCTTTCTTGACAAAAGAAGAGGCTAGTTAATCTGAAGTTCTTTAACTAAACTGGTTGGCTAATTAGATAAGCTAGGACTGCTACATAATGCTTAAAATAAAGAAGATGTAAAATTATGTATGTAATTATTGAATAAGATTCTGAAAAAATTTTTACAACAGTAATTATGCTGTGTAATGTATCAGTTTAAACATAATTTCCAAGTTCCTTATTGAGTTTAAGACCTTAAGCTAGTGATAAATCAAGTTAATTTATGGATAATCTTTGAATTATTATTGAACTAATAATAATCTTAATGATACTTGAATTCTTGAGATGGTTTCTCAATAAGAGATAGTACAGATGCATTGGTCACTGTATATGTGTGTGTACATACGTACATGTATATCTCTATATATCTTATTATTTTTCCATGTTGTAGAGAAACTGTCCTTTGGGTCATGGTAATGAACATGCTTATTTTTGTTACTTTGAAAAAGGTGTTTGAAGGCTGTATGCGGCTCTCTGGGGCTGCATATTTGTTTACAAGGTAAAGAGAAAAAAATATACTACATTATGAAAAAGTATAGCGAACAAAAAAACGTGTGTGTGTATAGTATTTGAGGGAACGGACTTCTGTTCGCCTTGATGCAGACATGATAAGTCTGAATAAAAGCAAAGATGTGTGTTAAAATTTTGGCAAAATTTGCTCAGCTTTGGTGGCTTTATTAATAAGATATATATTTTAAGTTTGTGAATCCTTTTATGTCAAATGCTATACGAATGTAAAACTGGTGGGTTTTGTTTTTAAAAAACATGACAGTTGGTCTTGGAGTATTTAGTCTTCTCTTAAGAAGATGTAAAGTTTATAATTTTCCTTCTATGTAATATGATGAAATAGACTTTCATTGCCAACATCAACAAGTGATGTCTACTTTCTCCTCCTAATTATCTGAAGTTTTTGCTATAAGCTATGGATTGGAAAATGGGCCTTTGTCAAAGAATGACAGTCTCAGAGCCTCACAGAAAAATGGTGCTAGATATATGTACCTATTGGTACTTTAAGAAACAGAGTCATGGGTACAGACTTTGGAGTTTAAAGTGGCATCACTTAGACAACTGTAACCATACCAGAGCTGGTTTGCTATGTGCAGAGCTGGATGCGGGGCTCAGTCCCATGAACTGTGAGATCATGATCTTAGCCCACATCAAGAGTCAGATGCTTAAACTACTGAGCCACCTAGGTGCCCTGCTAATGTGGTTTTAAATGTTCTGTTAAGGGAATGAAGATATCCTTTCTTTATCTTCAAACCTCAAAATAGTAGCCTAAAAACGATACATTCTTTTTCTTTTTCTTTTTATTGTAGAAGAAAGAGAGAGTGTACGTGAGCAGGGGTGGGAGGGGCAGAGGGAAAGAGAGAGAATCTTAAGTAGTCTCCACGTGCAGCTCAAAGCCCGACGTGGGGCTCCATCCCACGACACTGGGATTGTGACCTGAGCCAAAATTAAAAGTTGGACTCTCAACTGACTGAGCCACCCAGGCACCCCAATAAATGATGCATTCTTTATATGATATATTATTCTCTCTGAAGCCCTAGAATTCAGTAACAACTCACTAGATGTTATGGCAATGTGGTAATTTGCATAAAACCAACAAATATATATCTTCCGTTTGATCAGGATAGAGTTTGACAGATTGGTTGTTTAAATGAGGTCATGCCAGAATTATTATATTTGACAATAAACCTCATTTAGTCAGGTGTAGCAAACCCACCGTTACGGAACAAATGCCATCCTTCATCTGTAGACCCAAGATCCAGAAAACTCTCTCAGGAAACTGATTTGTTATTTGTTCTGTGGCTTATGGAATCTCAGACTTATAGGTGATAAGGAAAGTCATTTCCTGATAGATCAGGAAATCTACCAGATGTGGGCCACCTCAAAGAGAAATTCACCAAAATACACAAATGTATTACAGGAATGCTGTGCAGATGAATTTCTTGGCTTTACTTTCTTACCCATGTGTGGTAGGGTGAATAACATCCCACTACCTCCAAGGGTCAATGTCCCAATCCTCATAGTTTAAAATATACAAAAGGGAATTTATTTTGTAGATGTGATCGAGTTATAGTTCTTAAAATGGGAGATCATACTAAATTATGTGGGTGAGCCCAATGTAATCACAAAGGTCTTCATAAGAGGATCCCAGTAGAAGTCAGACAGGCAGATGCAGAGGAGCAGAGAGAAAGAGACTTAAAAATGCAAAGCCCTTGCTGGTTTTGAAAATAGAGCCAAGGGTCCACAAGGCAAGGATTATTGGAGGCCTCCAGAAACTGGAAAAAACGGTTTCTGATTTTCCTATAGAGATTCCAGAAGGAACCAGTCCTTTCAACACCTTGACTTTAGCCCACTGAGATCACGTCAGGCTTATGACTTCAGAATGGTAAGAGAATAGATTTGTGTTGTTTTAAACCACCAAATTTGTGGTGGTTTATTTAAGCGGCAATCGGAAACGAATATACCTTACAATAAGGGAGCCCATAAGAGCAACGAAAACGTGTCTGGAACAAAAACAAGCTTTTGAAAATGCAATCAGAGATTCCTTTAGACATTTCCATACAGAAGTTAATTTTGTGGCCTCAGTAGTTGCTTTAAAAAACAGTAGCTCTGAATCTGTTGGCCATGTTTAAGGGGCTTGTGTGGTTGATTAACAACTTATTACACCCATGAAAACTAATCAGGTCCAAACACAATGACACAGACTTTTTGTAATATGAACCATCTCTGGAGATAATTTATTATACAAGAGGGGACTTCTAAACAAATGATCTGAAACTTTGAAATAAAGCAAAAGGATGACTCCATGTCCCTTAAGGTCCTATGGAACATTGTCTAACAGGCCCACCCACGGATGATTTAATTCTCCAGACAATTGTACTTCTGCTTGTTTTACTATGTTCTATTGTTTAGGGTCAAGACTATGAAATTATATGTTAACTTGTAGATGTTTGTCCAATAGAGATGCAAATAATTCATGTCTGCTACAAAGGATAAGCTTAAAGGTTATGGTTTTACTGCTCTGTAGGGCTATAGTCTTGTCTGAGCCAGTCTCTCCCAGCCAATTCTTCTACCAAGCTTTACCATCCTGCCAGTTCCATTGGGATGGTAAGTGTATTTTTGGCACATCCTTACTTTGTATCTGCACGAGAGTCATGTTGATAACTTTATAAAGTTACACATTGACAAATGCTAAGCGCTACTGATAGATTATCTCATTTGAGTCTTACAGCAGCTACATAAGGTAAGAAGAATTGTCCCCACTTTAATGAAGAGAAGAGGCCCTACAGTTAGTAAAACGTACTGGAAAGATCCATAACTGATTCTGCCTCATATTCTCTCTCCTTCGCCACACTGCATTCCCATGGATAAGGTCATGGGAAAGAAAATGAAGAGGTGTGGGCCAGTTTCTCCTAATTTAAATCCTGACACTGGACTTTGCATGAGTCATGAGGAATGCACATTCTCAAGCCAAGACATAAAAAACTAAAAAGGAAAGATAAATGAACATTTAAAATCGGCATTAAAATCTTGACTTGCCACTAACTCAGTGGCATGTGTGAAGCCTGGGTTGCCCAAATCGACCCAACTCAGATCTGCTGGGTTCAGTTAGAAAGCCAAAACCCTGCAACTTGGCCTTTAGTACGCTGCCTGTCGGTTTCCTCACGTAGCACAGAACAGCCTCTCCTGAAGATCAATATCACGTGGCTGGAAAGTGCCGTTATCATGACGAAAAACAGAAGAAGCTGTCGCCATTTATGTGCAGTTACCTGATTAGAGGTCCCCAGGCAACTGGAATCTACACACAGTATTCCAATGGCTGTCAGCGTGCAGAGCAAGGGAACCATCTAGAAAGTGTTGAACTCTTGGTGTTATGCTAGTTTGGTTGAAATGCCTTTAATTTTCCCACCATCACTTCCCTTTATTGCCCTACAGAACCCTATTCTACCTGCTGATCAGCTGATTAAATGGGTCCCAGGATGGTCCTACTTTCTAGGGTTTTCATTTTGGATTTACTTGTGTGTGGCTATTCATTGACTTTTTACCATAAATGTTGATGATTTTGCTGACTTAAAATTTAACTGTAAGACTGAGGAGCATGTTTAAAGTCTTTTATCTCCAATCACAACAAGTCTCCTCCCTTGGAGCCTTCCTCCTGGATTCCCCCCAGAAACCTTTCTCTTCAATACATTGTTTTTCTCATTTTTCATCAAGCTAACAGTACCTCCTCTTCTGTTATTCTGAGAGGTCACTAATGCCTTGACTTTTATATGGCACATCACATGGCAATGTGACAGAAGCAGTTTGTAGTTCAGAAGGCTGTATGGACAATGCACAGTTTTCAAGATCCTTTAATCAAATCATAAATTGATGTGCTTTTATGAGCTTAGCTGAAAAACATCACAAATTGCGTTTAAAAACAACAAAATGATAATACTGCTAATAAACTCTTAATTGGTTTTCACATACTGTTCACAAACAAATTTTAGCCATAAACCCAACATCGTAGACAAGATGCTTTCTGACATAACGGTAGTTTTGCTTGTTGCCAAGTTTTAACTTGGTGTACTAGGAAGATCTTGACTTTGGAATCAAATGACATAGGTTTGAATCCTGGCTCTATCTTTCATTAGCCGGGTGACTCTGGGCAAGTTACTTCAGTTCTTCAAACTCCATTTGCAAAAATCAATACTGTCTTTACCTAGTTGTTGTAAAGATTAAAAGAGATAACGCTTCAGAGCATCTACTGTCAGGTGGAAGGTCAATAAACATCCAGTTCTCCTATTATCTTGACCTAGTTAGGAATTCCTTAACTGTCCTCACAGATACATGATTGCGTCTAGACCATTTTGCAATGAACCTCACTCCATCTCAGAGGCTTTCTTTTATTCAAAAGAAAACCACAGGCCCAAAATTCTGTGACTTGGGCCAGGCCGAGTCACCAAACCAGTCCTTCATATCTTACCTAATTGTAGTTTCAACCTTGCCTAGGAATATAAACCTGAAACTGGCAGTCAGGAGTTTTCTGATGGGTGCCAATGAGTTTGTAAAAGGAACTCTCTCCATCCCCACAAAGAAAGATGAGGTAATCCCTCCCCCGCCCCCCCCCACCCAATAGAAAGGGACCCTGCCCGGGACCGGTTTTTTTTTTTTTTTTTTTTAAAAATTTTCCCCCCCCCCCCCCCCCCACCTCCTTCCTATAAAAATTTCCATTTTATGTAACTCTTTAGAGCACCTCTCTACTTCCTGGATGCGATGCGGCCTGATTCACAAATCATTTAATAAAACCAAGTAAATCTTTAAATTTACTCTGTTGAATGTTGTATTTTAACACTTTATGCTGCTTGTCAGAAAAAAAAACAAACTGCCTCCCTACATCATCAATTATATTAATGTAGTGGCTCTCAAATTGTAATGAGCACAGAATCATCTGGTTACATGTTTGAGGTGGGAACCAGGGATCTACATTTTTTTTACAAGCACTGCACTTGCTTTTGATGAAGATGGTCCTCAAACTATAATTTCAGAATTATTCAAATAGGGCTCAAAGCTTGTCCACTCCATAGACTCTATATTGCCTATGTTTGCTGAACAACCTTACCAAGCTTTCAAGCATGGAGTCTGATTCCAGTTCTGAAGGAGTTCAAACTTGGATGATTAAGGTCTCTCTGTCTCTTTTTTCATGGAGTATATAATTTAAAAGTTAATGATGGGGTGGCTGGGTGGCTCAATCAGTTGAGCGTCCAACTCTTGACTTTGGCTCAGGTCATGATCCCAAGGTCATGGGATCGAGCCCTGGATGAGGCTCTGCACTGAGCACAGAGCCTGCTTAAGATTCTCTCTCTCTCCTTCTGCCCCTCCCCCACTTGTACTCTCTCTCTGTCTCTCTAATATAACATTTAAAAAAATTAAATGAGTAAATGATAATAGTTGCACATAATTGGGAAAAGTGAGCCATGGATGTATGATTAGTGTAGTCTTTAGGAGAAAATGGAGATTGAAGTCATAGAAGGTAAGCAGGGTTTGAAAAACTGTGTTCTCTTATGGCTCTCAGTGTAGCACTGGTCCAGTGAAACACTGTCATCATGTGATTAGGCATATAGTGATTGGATGTTATACTCCTACATTCTAGGAAATTTTTAGAAATAATACAGACCCCTCTGAGAGAATGCTTTTTGGTATCTTGTGAGCAAAAGAGATCTACTGAATCTCTTCAAAGTCTGTTCTTGCCCTGAAAAAATGGATTTGTTCCCAAAGATCCTGGTTGCTAGAATTATTCTTGGGGTCACACTGACCTCAGAGGTCCTCTTTTGGGATATATCCCTAGCATGGTCCTAAACCAAGTTTCGGGGGGGGGGGTTGTTTGTTTGTTTGTTGTTTCTGTTTTGTTTTTTGCTAGTGTTTCCTCAGTGGAACATTATTCTGGTGATAGATGAGATTTCATGGCATGACCATAATAGTCCAAAGCTCACACAGCAGTGTGGATCTGAATGAGGCCTGGAAGTTTCAGAGATATACTCAGAGTCTGGGGACCCCTTCTTGCTGACAGTCCTGGAAACATTTACACTGATCTTCAGGTATTTTCCACTACTCCTCCACAGCAACAATCAGAACAGTTATAACATGTACTGTGGTGTTTCAGATTCCTCGTTAGAGCACTTCCTTGGAATACTATTTCCAATCACCTAGAGAATAAAAATCCACCTTTCTAAACATACTATTTATGGCTGTTCCCTACTGACCTTTCCGCCCCATCTGGCCCTTGAAGAGGAGCAGCATTTGTCACCTCAAAATATGTCTCTCGGGCATAAGGATTTTAGGCTGATTATTTTTTTTTAAAAAACAACAGTTTCAGAGCAGCTCTGAAAACCAAAAAGAAGTTATCCTTTTGTGAGAACAATTTACAAGGGAAATCTCCAAATTGTAAGGGTGTCTCCTTCTCTGTACCAGGAAGAAGAGAATAACTAAATCTATAGAAACTTAACAATGAAGCAGACATGCTTTTAAATCTGCATAACAACCATGCCTTTGTTTACTGTGCTTTGCTGGAAAAGCTGGCTCCTTCCTCTGCCCCACAGTTTCTCAGCTTTTCTGGGCATTTCCCATGTATACAAGAGGTATACATGTTATTAAACTTTTGTTTGTTTTTCTCCTGTTAACCCCTGTTTTTTACTACAGGGGCGTCCCAAATCAAGAACCTAGAGGGGTAGAGGGAAATTATTTTTCCCCCCGATGGCTGTACATGAACCTTGTCTTTCAACTATGTGCATGCCTCCTCAGACTCTGTGTGTATTCATAACTCGTGAATGTGTTCCTGCTATTCCCTATTCCTGGAAGTCTCTCCCCTGATGTGTTCTTAGATATTCTGCTCATTGATAAAAGGTAAGCTTCCCAAGGGCAAGGATGATTATCTCTTTTGTTCACTGATATATCCTAATTGCCAAGGATAGTGTCTGCGTCTAGTAAGTGCTCACTAAATGCTTATTGAATGAATAAAAAAAATCAAGGTCAGTTCCAAAATTGTCACCTCTATGAAGCCATTCCCAATCCCTTCAGTTAGAACATATAGCTTTTTCCTATGAAATTTAAATACTATTGCATTTATATCTTATTATAGCCCACATCATAGCAGTATTGTATTACAATTCATGCATTTCCCTCCAGATTAAGGCATCCTTAAAGTCAAGGCCAGTGTCGTATTCATCATTTACTTTTGCTGCTCACCTCTCCTCTTGCACCTGACAGTGCTACATGCATGGAATATACCTAGTTCATGCCAATAAATTGAATTTCTGGCTAAATATTTTATTAAAAATTATCCACTGTTACAACTTTAGAAGATGCAAAAAATGACATACTTTAATCAGAAATTATTTTGAGATAAAATGAACCCTATTCTGTTAAACTTTCCAATGTCAGAGACTTTTGTGGTCCTGTCTGGATCCCAATAGGACAGCCCTATTTTTCTCCACCTCAGCCCCCTATAACTTTGGATTCCCTGCAAGCAGCAAGACTTCTCTCATTCTGGGAAAATCACTTCATCTCACAGGCTTCCATGTCTTCTTCTGCACATGAAGATGTTCAATGGAACAGTCTCTGAGAGTCCACTATTCTGTTCCTTCCTCTATGTGGTTTGGAAATGTGCTCAAATTCCCAGCATGTGCTTACACAAGCATCTGCTGCCTGAGTGCAGAGACCGACAGGGCTAGGAACCCATTCTGGACCTTTCTGAAAGCTAAAACCACACTTCTGAAAGTTAAACCAGATAAATGGCGGATCTAAGGAGGAATATCCAGTCCACTTCTCTAATGAATCCATTAGAATGTAATGCTTAGAAATCCTAATACTTAATGTCCTTTCCTTTGTCTCTATCATTGCCCTGTCTTTCGGCCTCGGGATACTTGCTGAACTCATTTCTTGAGATTCATACCACTCTCACATGTCCATCAAGCAAATAAACTTTAGCTTAAAAAATTACCTTGTATTTTAGCTCTAGTGGTCTTTTATCGTTCACTGTGGCAGGTTCTTATGCTATAAATCCCAAGCGCTCATCTTTCTGCCACTTCTTAACTAACCCTTTTACAGCCGTACCCACCAGAGCACAGAGAAGCAAATAGGACTTGCCTAAAGCAATATCATGATATTTTGGCAGAACTGCTGAGTAAGTCCTTCAGTTTTGTTTTCCTAACATCACATTAAGCAAGACTTTTTCAACCCAACTACTTTGCAGCATTTATTTCCTCAGGACCAGGATTCTGGGGTTTAGATTCACTCAGCGTCTCAAGAACTTTCAGTCAAGTGAAGAAAAGAGTCAAATAAATCCAATGGCATTTCATGAAACTGCCTCAAAACCACAAAAGACTTAATTAGACTATGGTTATTTGACTTAATGGTGTTTTAAAACAATATTCACAAATTGTGGGTGAGAAAAAAAATCGCTTGGTGCCATACTTCAAAGATGTCGCCTTCAAAATTGCTTTAAGGGGGAAGCCGCATACATTAGTCTGCCTATTGTAGAATAATTAAGTTGGAATGGTAAAAGTCAATTGTTTTGATATCATTACAGTTCAGTTGAATCATGTTAATTAGAATAGGTTGGGCTTGTTCTCATTTAGATGAGCTTCCGTTCTCTCTCCCTTGGTATGGTGCAAAATTTACTGTCAGCCATCGCTGAATAAAACGTTTTAAAATAAGAAAAACCAATTATAAAAGATGGGCTTTCCAGATCTCTAATTATCAAACTACACCGAAAGTATATTAATGAAAGTACACCTCTGGTTTAATTTTTAATAATCTTATTACTGCTGCATTAAAAATACATAAAACACCTTTCTGAGAAGGGAACACAGCGACACAGCAGTGATGGAAGGTGTTGCTGTTCCTTAGCAGTGAGGCTGCAGCCAGTGAACTTGGTTCTTGTGCAGTGTGAAGTCTCCTCTTACAATCATATGGCTGCAGAAAGTCCGTTTCTTTATCATCTGACATTTGCGACACCAATATAGGAACTGTTTAAGCTCTTGCCGGATTGTACCCCCAGGCAAGTTTGGGCAACTGATATGGAATCTGACTGATTTTGGAAGAGGTGTAAAAGGCATTACACAAATAGTTAATAAAAAGATACTCTTAAAAGGCATGTGCCCAGGACTGATGCCTTCACCTCTGCGGGGAGCGGGGCAGGGGAGGGGGGGGCGCTTCTAGCTTCCACCCACCCACCTTCCATCATGCAGTTACCCTGGGGCAAGGAACTTACAGGCACTCCTGGACAGGCTCATTGTCAGAAGCTGCTTGCAAAGGGGTCACACTCTAATTACTTAAAGACAGGTTGCTTATTTCCATTCGATGTAAATTTACTGAGCATGGGGACTAAAAGATCGTCTTACATCTGCCATCAATAGTTTGCTTAGAACAAAAAAATTACAGACAGACAAAAGCTTGAATGTGGCATCAGATTCACGTATTTCCCCCTGGATCCTTAATGTGCTTTAAGACAAAGAGCCTTCAGAGGAGTCTTTGGGGCTGGGATTAGATAGACTGGTGTTTGAGAATTTACAGCAACTTACTTATTTTGGAATATGTTTATTCAAAATCTGTTTCTTCTCTGTTGCTTCATGATCATTGGAATTTACAATTCTTTTTTATTGAACTATGGCTTTTGGCTTGACTCCTCTGTATTCATTCATTAATCCCTCAGTTCCAGTTTATCACGTTTACCCTCTCTGGAAGGTTTGGGGTAACCTAGTATCCCAGTGTTGTCTTGAATATCTTGAGTTGCCCTTCAGATTTCATCTTTGATGTTCCTTCCTCTAAGAAGTCCTAAATCTTAAAGACCAGGTTAGGTATTCTTCCTAAGTTTCCCATAGTGCTCTGTAATTTTTCCCCATGAATGTATGCAATACTCTGTATGGGATTGATGCTTACTGGTCTGCCTCTCCTATGTAACTATTGATTCATTGAGGGCAGGGTATTAGTGGTTTGAATAACTTGTAAAAGATGTTCTCACTGTACCTCTTATGAGGCTATCAGTTAAACATACTGAACAGAAACTTCTTCCATGGAGGTAGTTTTGGTATAACAAAGCAGCATGGACTTTGGCATCATTGAGTCCCAGAGTCAAATCCACTCTGAACTTCACCAGTTGGACAACTTGATCAAAGCAACTGAGTTCCATTCTCCTCACTTGTCAAATGGGAATACAAAACTCTACCTTGCAGGAACGTTAGGAGGATGAGAGCTAAAATACTCTTCATATCTAAGCATCAAAGGATTGGCCAGAGAGGGTCTTTACTCCTCAGAGATTTCCAGTAAATGCAGAGATTGAATCTGTGTCCTTAGAGATACCATGTTGTCAGTAAGTCAATGTCCTTGTAAAGACTTGTGTATGAAGCATGAGTAAAGCATTTGATGTTAAGAAGTCACTTGCCAATTAATTCAGGGTGTGTTTACCTGCAAACATACTGGCTTGGATGTGGATAGAGACCCCAACAATATTGAGTGCGCCACTGGGTAAAAGCAAGCATCACCCCTGTAGCTTCTGAGTGTTCGGTATTATCTAGAGGTAGCAGGAACTTTTGCTCTGAGTGGACTTTTCCTTGTAGTAAATCTCTAGGTGATCTCACGCAAGGTTTACAGCAGTTTTTTTTTTTTGTTTTGTTTTGTTTTTTTTTTTTATTAACGGGATGAGGGCATCACATGTGAAAGTGTTACAAGGCACAGAATTGGAACTCAATCAAGCAATTTGTTGACAGAGATGAGATGGCTTGCTTCCACCATGGCCCTTCTTTAAACTCCTTTGAAATAGAGGACATGCTCTAGCCTTTGAGGGCAAGCACTTTGTTAGACTTGCTCCAGAGGGATCACCACCTATTCTTATTCTCTTGGGAATAGTCTGTCTAGCCTTTTCTGAACTTAAATTTTACTTGTGCTTTACTCTGAGGTTAAAGGGTTGCTGGCAGTTGCTTGGATCAGAAAAATCTGTGAAACAAGAACCTCACTGTGTGATCCAGGCCCTAAGCTGGGGCTAGAAAATGGCAATATTCTAGGGAAAGACACTGAAGTTGACATAAAACCAGGACATATTCACTTCCTTCTTTGGTCTAAGCATAAGTTATGTACGTGGTATGAAAGTTAGCACATCATTTAAAATTCTAGCACTACATGACTATAAGCTTTATGTACCCCAAGAAAATCTAATTGTAAACAGTGCGGCTTCCTAAAATTTTAAAAAGTAGAAAGCCAGCTATCAAGGTGAGAGGGGGATAAAATTCTCATTTCCCAATGGCCCCAAACAGAAATTAGTAGGAATAAATAAAAAATCATTTCTTAAGAGAAAGCTTTGCTCAGTACCTGCTGATAGAAATCAGGGATGACCTATGAATTTTTAGTTTCTTCCTAAGAACAATCAAGCGTGACATCTGACAGAAATCCTGTCATGCATAAGGAATTTCATACAAAAACAACTTTTCAAGCACTGGGAATGGGTGGGAGGGCAGTGAAGAGAATATAAAACCTACTGTTTGTCTCATTCCCAATTCAAAATGTGGAAGGGGCAAATTATGTATTTACATAATCTGAAACTAGAGAGCTAAGGACACTAATTTCTCAATTCATGGGAACAAGGAACCTTCTTGCTATAGCCAGGTACGCTGGCCATTCAGTCTGGATTTGCCCTGGGTTGGGATTGTCTCAGTTTTACAACTGAAAATCTCTTATCCTGGGGATACTCTTTGCCTCAGGCAAACTGAGGGGTGGTCATCCTAATTCCGGGATAATTCCAGCGATGAACTCCCCCCCCCCCCCCCAAATAAATAGCTTCATGGTATCAGCCAAACCATCCTAATTTCTTTACTTTTCTTGAAAGTTGCATACATAACTAAGAAAGGTGTTTCCAGGTCATATTTTCAATATATTTTGTTTATTTTGAAAGCTTTTTTGAACCATAATGACAATTAAGAATTGTCTGTATTTAAGGTGTACAACTTGATGATTTGATATAGGTAACATAAGGTGTCCTAATTTCTGAATTAGTAAAATACAGTGTCCCATAGTATCACTACAATAGTCACTCTAGGCACTTGATGGGTTCACAAGAATCTAGCTCTGGAGCAGATCTTGGGAAGACCAATTCCTAAAGTTAGATCAATCAAATACATGTAAGTCAAATTCGATGTGGGGTGTTCTAAGAATACTTCCTGTTCAAAGATTCCTATAGTAAACCTTTCTTAAAAGTGAGTAATGGTTCTCACATTTGGTCTTGAATGACTGAATTGTCGTCGCGGTCTTGTTTAAGCTGGGAACGCCCTGTGCTGGAGTGCATCATTTAGAATAAAATCTGTGTGACTGAAATCGGTCTTCCTCCTCTACCTGCGACAGTTTTGGTTGGTGCCACACCCTATTTCGATTTACCAGACTAGTGACTTGCTACAGGGAGGGTTGCCTTCCGTTGGCCTACAGGAGCCTGCTAGCTTTGAGATGCCCGGGGGCTATGCCCCAAACTCCCAGGGGGGAGTAGCCAATGAATGAGTAATTTGGGGCTATGTTAGCTTCGTAGGGGGCTCATGCATGTTGGGATAAAATACATGTTCCAAAGTCCCCTGATGGGGTAAGGCTGAGGCTAGATCTCTCCTAGTGACTTTCTCTGTCCTACTGAACTTCCCTCATTCCATGACTGGGTTCTCCTGGGTGTTCTCTCAGTAAATACACTTGCACAGAAGTCTGCATACTAGGCTATACATCTGTGGATCCTGACCTGTATTATATATTATGATATATGAATACAGAATTTACTAAAACTTTGTTTCAAATTGGCATGTTTGCTACTATTTATTTGACTTTCATGTTAACAATGATAATATCTTCAAGACAACATGGAAACTTCCCATAATGTCATAGAAGATAGAAAGATGGGACCCAGAATACTGACTGTGTATCACATTACATATCATCTCATTTAATCATAATTAAAAGCCTTCAAGGCAGGTGTTTTTTATCTCCTCTCTGAGCTGTCAGACCGCTTGAACTCACAGACCGCAAGATCATGACCTGAGCTGAAGTCCGATACTCAACCGACTGAGCCACCCAGGTGCCCCAGTCTCCTTTCTTTATTGATAGGAAAATGAGTCTCAGAGAGGTCAAGGTAAGATCATTAGTTAATGGGGAAGCCAAACTTAACTTGGCTGTCCCATTCTAAAGATTTTGCTATTTTTTTTTTAAATTTAATGTTCATTGATTTCTGAGAAAGAGAGAGATAGTGCATGAGTGAGGGATGAGTAGAGGAGAAAGAGACACAGAATCTGAAGCAGTCTTCAGGCTCTGCTGTCTGCACAGAGCCTGATGCAGGGCTCGAGCTCACAAATTATGAGACCATGACCTGAGCCAAAGTTGGATGCTTAACCGACTGAGCCACACAAGTGCCCCATATTTTTTTGTTTTTGTTATTTGACTCTTCCTATCTTCTTTTACTGCTTTTTCATCTTCAATTCCTCAATTTTTTTCATCTCAATCCAAAAATGATGAAAATACCTTGATTTCACCAATACCCAATAATCTCATCCATAGTCAAAGTGAAAATTATTGAATTTGAGCTTTCATAAGTTATAATTAATCTTAGAAGTTCATATCTAAAACAATAAAAAATAGAATGAATAAAAAGCATATGCATGTTTTTGTTAATAAATTTGATCCTATGTAAGTCAACAGATTATGCACTGGAGTTTGCAATATGAATTTTATCAAGCTAAACATATGCTGCTACTAACATATTCTGCATATGAATAATTGTTTAATGCTTAGGTAACCTTTCACGGAGAGACTTTCATTTATTGTCTTTATTTTCAAAATGTTTTGCTAGCAAATCTTGTTGATAAAATGTGAGGGCTGTGAGGGTAATTGCAATTCTTGGCTAGATGTGTTTCTTTGTATAAAGATGCTCTGGTTCCATTTCTGATAATAGCAAGATGAAAAGAAAATGTGTTAGCTTGTTGAATGGGGCAAACTTGGTTGAGGTTTGAAATTAGGTCAACAGTTTGTCACATTCACAAATCTTCATTGTTTCTTTAAAACTAAATCCCATGCCGTGGTTGGAATTGTCTTTTAAAATATTTGTCAGAGACCACACTCCCACACTCATTGCCTACAATGATTCAGAAAAATATTTCTTTTTCAATTCCTTTCTCAGAAGAATTTTAATCACACCGTCACTTTCTGATTAGATCCTTTTTTTGGGTCATAAATCTTGACTCTATTATTTGAGTAAGCTTACATCATTTGAGTAATTAGATAATGTTGTTAACAGCCTGTTTTCTGTTGGTTCAGAATATTTACTTTAAAAGAGGACAGGATATTTAGAAAGGAAAAAGAATGTGGCTCCCTTAAAAGACATTGCCTTTACTGTTATTTATCATGCACCATAAACTTCAAAGTTGTATTTATCATGGAATTGATAAAAAAAAAAAAAGGAATGAGTAAAAAATCTCTAACATTTATACCCAAAAGGTCAGCTCAAGTCATTAGTGTCAAAACCTGACTTTCCAAGGCAAATCTTAGGATCACAAATTTACATAAAAGCCAATGAACGTTTTCATCCTTTTCTTTGAGTGTTTCTTCCTAGGCTGCTCACAAAGGGAGTCAGCATTCACATATTATTTTCAAGTAGTAATTAGCTTGATGTTCAAATGACTGGTTTGTACTTTCAATCACGTAGACAACGAAAGCCCTGGCCGTGGGCTGAACTTGCTTGTTGGCCCACGTAGGACCAAGAAGAAAAGGTGGAAGGATAAAGAAGAGGGTTGCCCTACTCCTCTGCAACCCCACATTCTTCCCTCATAGGCCCAACTCCCCTGCAGCTCTGAAAATTAGAGAAAAAGAAAGGCTTGATCCAGGCCTTTCTTCTTTTCTTCCTACTCCTTCCTATTCCTCAGCATGAGTTCATTGCTGCTCTGTGTTGCTCTGTTATATCTTCACTTAGATCTGACATCTTGAGGGCAAGAGGCCACACTTATTTTGGCTAATGTCTCTTTTAGTGTCTTCCATATTGCGAACACTGATGAAAGTTTACTTAGGAATAATGGTACAATATAAAGCATGTAGATACCTCATATCCTTGGTTAGTGATGGATGATGCAATACCCAGAGGATAGAGGATGGCCAACATAATATAACTCCATCTTGTTACCTAACATGCAATCATTCTCAAACTGAAGTAGGAATCACCTAAGTTTCTGGAGGTTGAATGTGGGAAATAATTGCTGGTTTTGTTTGTTTTCAGCAATTTCTTCAGGTGATTTTGCTGCACACTTTGAGAATTTGCTGCACATTTTGAGAATATCTGGCCTACAGAATTCTTCCTAATCATTAGCACCCTATAAAAGTCCTTTATAGGAGTGCCTGGGTGGCTCAGTCAGTTAAGCGTCCGACTTCAGCTCAGGTCATGATCTCGCGGTCCATGAGTTCGAGCCCCGCGTCGGGCTCTGTGCTGACAGCTCAGAGCCTCGAGCCTATTTCAGATTCTGTGTCTTCCTCTCTCTCTGACCCTCCCCTGTTCATGCTCTGTCTCTCTCTGTCTCAAAAATAAATAAACGTGAAAAAAAATGAAAAAAAAAAGTCCTTTATGAACTGGTCTCTGTTCATCACCAGCCATTTTGTCTCCTACCATAATTCATTCTCAGCCATCAAGTAGTCTCCAAATAATGGAATGTCTTTCCCCACCATGCTGCTTCCCACACTCCAACTCACTTTTTAAAGTATAGACCGCCCCTCCTTTTCTCTCAGAAGGCTTTTAAAGCACCTCAGATGAAGAACACTATTGCCCTTGGGTCCCCCTCTGTGCCTTTAAAGATACCTCTAGAATACAACTCAGCGCAGGGGAAGGCACCTATTTGCCTTCATGTCTATCTTCGTATTTGAATCTATTTTCTTTGAAGTCAGGGACTATGTCTCCCCTGCGTGATTCAGCACAGGTATATCTTGCCCAATAATGATTGCAGAACAACTGTTTTAGAGTAACCTTGGTAAATGGTATGTATGAGGACTTGTTAATTAAATGGTTCTAGTCTTGAAGAATTTTCAAATATAGGGGGTGTGGCTGACACCATTTTTTTCCTTGTCAAGAGAAATTCTGACTCGTCATCCAAACTCTCACCTGATGGCCTTGCTTTCTATCTTACTGAGAAAGCAGAAGCAACAAGTTCCCACCACCACATCCACCCAATTCATTACCAGCATGTCTGCCTGTGTTCTCCTGCTAGTAGGATGAACTATCCGTGCTCATGCCCAATGGATGCCCCAGACTCTCTGATCTACACAAGGACATTGCTTCTGTCATTTCCCTTTCTAATGTTATTGATTTGTCACTCTCTGATCATTCCAATCAGCATATGGATGTGCTACAAAATACCTCACTCTGGAAAATACTCTCTCCATCCCATGCCAGATATACTGGACATTTTCACAAATGCTATTTTTTTTTTTTCATTCTTCCTCTTGTGTGAATTAGGAACTATTAGCCTCATTTAATGACATGAGGGTGTGAGGTACACAGAGCTGGTAAGGAACAAGGCAAGAATTCCTATCCATATTTTCTGATTCTGAAGAAACACTTGGCACAGAAGAGGACCAACTGCCTACTCCTTAATCTCAGTTTTCCCAACTGAAATAGGAGGGAATTGGGAAATTTGCCATATTTGCATTAAATTTTAACATGCCTTCTACGATGCCATTTCAGGAGTAAAAAGTCATTCTGACAGATAGGTGAAGCTGTTAAAGACTGAACTTCAGAAAAGTTATGTGTTACTATATTTACAATCTAGAAGTTTCAATTCTTTAGTATCTTGTCAGTGCAGATGAGAGGAATTGGAACTAGGGTGGACATAGACACATTTTTTTTTTTAATTTTTTTTTTCAACGTTTTTTATTTATTTTTGGGACAGAGAGAGACAGAGCATGAACGGGGGAGGGGCAGAGAGAGAGGGAGACACAGAATCGGAAACAGGCTCCAGGCTCCGAGCCATCAGCCCGGAGCCTGACGCGGGGCTCGAACTCACGGACCGCGAGATCGTGACCTGGCTGAGGTCGGACGCTTAACCGACTGTGCCACCCAGGCGCCCCGACATAGACACATTTTACATCACTGGCCAAAGTAAGTCAGATGCAATAATAATCCTGATCACTTCATTTGTCAGGGCAGAGAGAACTCTGGGCCACTGGCATCTGTGATTTTCAGGTTGTCATGGGGTAAGAAGCAGAGCTATACAACAGAGGACTCTGAGGAATCTTGCTGAATGTTTTGAACTCCACAAAGTTATTAGATATATTTATTAAATAAAAGCATATACATAAAGAAGTATAGTCCAGTGTTTTGGGGCATGTGATACCACTAGGTAGAGATTAAAGCTTTATCTAGCCATCTTAAAATTCTGGAATCTTAGAGATGCAGTTGAGTACAGAGATAGAAACATTCAGCTTAGCAGTGCAAGAGTGTAGCTTGTGTTCTATCTCATAACCTTGGGCCGGTTATCCAACCTTGCGAAGCCTTGGTTTTCTTATGTAAAATGGAGGTAAGACCCCGAGGGGTGTTGTGAAGGTCAAGTGGAAAAGTAGTTGATCAACCTTCCTTCCGCTTTTTAGAGCACTTTCTATAAGGACACAGACTCATGGAATTTTGAGGTCATCGAGACAGAGTTGATGTGACTTGCCCAGTCTCATAGCTCATAAGTAATAGGACCAAGATGACACTGGTCTTTTTCTTGAATTCAAGACTCAAGTGTAGATGGGTGTGTGTGCACACATACGTGTATTAAAAGCATATCACCTTAACACATTATGAGAAATAGTTAATGGAAAGTTGTTATATATATGTACTCATATGCAATATTATGCTTTCCTTCTTTATATGGATTGGTTTGCCCCCAAGTCATGGAAAGTAATTTACTTGCTGAGCCAAACACACAAATCTAACAAAGGAAAATAGTACTCCTGACTTTTGATTATCTGTGTTAAAAAAAAAAATCTGAATTTATATTTTATTGGCAGAACCTTCTAGCTTTAAACTATGGTTGCGTTAGACTGATTGCTGAGTAATAGGTGTCAATACTCAGCAGGCCTGAACACAACTGGAAATTGTCACCTCTCCTTTTATTTGTATCTCAAATAGAATTATTAGTAGGGCAATGTTTGGCAATTCTTTCTGTAGTTTTGTTAATTGATTCATACACTCTGGTTATAATTTTATTGATTGATATCAGTATTTAGCACCATCAATTTTTTTATGCATTGATAAGCACACTCTTTCTAGTCTGGTAATCCTGAAGAATAATCAGATATGCTAAATGAATCACCAAGCACATTTCCAATATGAACCTTTGGCAAAGAGTCTCCCTTTTTGCCCTGAGCACCCAAAGATTGGGTTCCATTAGCAATGTAGTATGTAAAAAATAAATGCCATGTATTGAAATGGCTATTGAGTCACATTACAGAAGTTTTACAACTAGAAGAGGGGTTGTTCCAAAACTTACTGCTCAAATTGAAAGGGGGAAAAATCAGAGTGATGGGAAGCAAATATTTTAAGAGGGAAAAACATGCTCTGTGTTCTTATAGGGGGATCCTTGTTAACTCTCTGGAATACCTCCTTATCAGGTCTTGTGTTATGGTAACAATGTTAACTATTATCTTAACTATTTATATTATATCAACTATGTATTTATTATGCATTTATACATAGTAATTGTATATTGTATTAATTATGTTAGCTACCTTCTTCAATTGATTGTTAATTCCTTGATGGCAGGAAACGTTTTACTTCTCTTTGAATTTACCACTTGTATTTGATAGGCATCCAAAATATTTGTGATTGAACGGTTGATGTAAGGATCAATTCCAAAAGTTGCACACTTTTAAGTACTGGGGGAAAGGTAGAGGGGAAGTGGCAAGACCTAGGAATTAGGATCTTCTTCCTACTGGCCATGATAGCTAGGAAAGTCTATAGGATTTTAATGAGGAGAAACGGATATCTGTGCCCCACCCCATCCTCCTGTCCCCTTCCCCTTCTCCTCGGAAGATGTGGATAGACATACTGCACAAAGTGCCTATCAAAGAAGTGACATTTGACCTCCGTAAGGCTAGGGTACCTATGGTGATTGGATTGCAAGGCAGACAGATTTAGTTTATTTACACCCCCCAAATCAGAGCTTGCACCTCAATCCAGTCTAAGAGATTTTTCTTCGAATTTTGAAGGCTTTTCAGTTTTAGAAGTTCCTTATTGGCCTGTGAATGTGTAGGAAAGGAATTATTCCTTTAAGTATTTGATTCCTTAATTACGGTCGTTCATTCATTTAGCAAACTTTCATTTTGCTAACGTTTTCTCGTGGAATTACTAACAGTAAGATCAAGAGAAAAAGGTAAGTTGGTGGGAGGGGCATGGATAGTATTGAGACAAGAGAACAGAGAAAGCATTGTGTGGATTTCAAAAATTCATCTACATGTCTCCTGAATAGAAGAGTTAATGAGGACAATTCATTGCGGTGTTATTTCACTTGTTTTTAATTAAAGGAGGCTTACTCTGTATTTATTGTATAAAGGCAGCCCCGATGGGCTAACTATACAATTACTATCTTACTCAGGTCCCCAGAATACGATACAATGACAAACTTCTGAAATTTATCTCCCATTTAAGCAATGTGAGCTTCACCTAGTCACCCACAATTGTAAGCCAGTTCTCAGAAAAGCTATTTAAAAACAAATCTGAAGTATACATAATGATGGTGAAGAAAATAAACATTAAGCAAAAGAAGAAATGATAAACATAACCTTTAGACCACATAACTTCCTTGATGTCAGCTATTTCAGGAACTGAAATGATGCATTTATCATATTCTCATCTGTTCAATATATAATTATTTTAACTATTATGTGTGTTGTTTATAACCCATTATCTTGCAATAACAGCTTGCATGGATCACTGCATAATTTAAAAATATAATGGCTTTTCTTGCCAATATTTGATTTCCAGCTCTAAATCTGCTGACTTTAACTATATCTGTTCCATGCACTTTGGGGAAACGAGTTTTTATTTCCTAAAGATTTATCTTAGAATATGCACCTGGAGTTTCTTTTTTCATAAACTGCTTTCCTTTGGCACTGGTTCATGTGGTGGCTCATTTTCTGACATAGAATAAATTGGCTCTGTACTCGCAAATCAACTAAACGGGCAGGAACACAAATCTGAGACCCAGTGGGTGTAAAGTGGGTGGGAATAGGGCACTTGTTTAACTGTCTAGATAATGTGATCAAGAAAACCTGGAAATCAAGTCATTTGGTCTTGATTTACTCAAATTACCCTGGTCACATGAATTTTATCATTGTCTTTGTTGGGTAGATACTTATTATTATAGTTAACCAATATGTTCTGTGACTATCAAGATAAAAACATGGATCCCACATCCCACATACGTTGATTTCATATTGTTCCCTAGTTAACCTGGTTGGGTGCGATACTAAGGAAACATTATATATATATATATATATATATATATATATATATATATATGGTCACCAAGATTTATTGAGCACTTGAAATGTGGGTAGTCCAAACTGAGTGCTGTAAGTTTAAAATAGAGACTGGATTTAAAAGACTTAATAGTAATAATAATATAAATTGATAATTTTATATTGAGTACATGTTGAAGTGATAATATTCTGGATATACCACATTAAATTAAATACCTTATTAAAGCTAATTTCAGCTGTTTGCTTTTAATTTTTTAATTAGGGGCACCTGGGTGGCTCAGTCGGTTAAGCATCCGACTTCAGCTCAGGTCACGATCTCACGGTCTGTGAGTCCGTGAGTTCAAGCCCCGCGTCGGGCTCTGGGCTGATGGCTCAGAGCCTGGAGCCTGCTTCCGATTCTGTGTCTCCCTCTCTCTCTGCCCCTCCCCCGTTCATGCTCTGTCTCTCTCTGTCTCAAAAATAAATAAACGTTAAAAAAAAATAAAAAAAAAAAGAATACTAAGTAGCTCAATCTGGCTGGTTGATATGGTGGCAATAGAAGATGAGGCTAGAAAGAGAGTCTGGGCTCAGGTTGATGAGTATATACTTAACGAGCAATGGGGAGCCATTGAATGCTGTTGAGCAGGGGAGTTTCTATGTGACTCACATTATATTTCTACTGGACAGTGCTGCTTTAGAGCAAATTGTGCATTTGTTCATAAAAGACTATTAGGTGTTCATCATAGCATTGTTTCTATATGCCAAGAATAAAAGAAAAGAGAGGTATTCAAAATATCCATTCATAAAGGAATGGATAAGTGCCCTAAAGTACAGGTGACCCTTGAACAATGCATCTAACTTTTGACTCCCCCAAAACTTAACTATTAATAGCCTAGTGTTGACCTGAAGCCTTACCAGTAACATAAACAGAGTAACACAGATTTTGTATGTTATATGTTTATGTAGTATATTCTTATATAAAGGAAGCAAAAGAAGGGAAATGTTTTTAAGAAAATCATAAGGAGGAGAAAATATATTCACAGTACTGTATTCATATTTTAAAAAATCCATATATAAATGGACCCTCACAGATCAAATCCATGCTGTTCAAAAGTCAACTGTACATTCAGTAGATGATCTGTTCCTCTACTTGGATTCTTTAGTCTCTTAATATTTTCACGTCGTATTACCTCTTTTCTTTCAAGGCTTTATTCAAGTTTCACATGAACTCTGAGATGCTTTCTAACTACCCTATGTAATATAGCAATACCCATTTTTTTTCCTTCAAAGACCCCTGCACACTGTACCCACTACTGAATCTCGCTTTTCTGATACTCCTTGTCATTTTAAGTACTATATTTCCTTTTATATATGTCTGATTTCCCCACTATTGCATTCTTGGTGCTAGAATAATGTCTGCCACATGCTAGGTATTCAGTAGATATTTGTTGAATGAATGAATGATAGAATAGTAGATTTCAATGAAAAGGAATAAACTGGAAAAGTAATAAATATGAATCAAATTAGATATATTTCAACACGACATTGATTAGAAAAGGAAATTGCTGAATGAGATATATAGACACACACCCACGAAACACATACACACACACACACCACCACCACACATATGACATTCCCTTAAGTAAGTTAAACACATCCATATGCATGTGAGCACATACACATGTACACATACATACAAACTGTGGTATAGAAAGCAAATTCTTCAGTCCCTGTGATGCAGAACGAGGACATCAGAGGCCGAATGGGAGAAGCCAGGTAATTAACATGAGTCTCTGAAAGCTATCTTACAAATACCAATGTTATTTAGAATCACATAAACTAAGGAGAATTTGGCAAAACCTTCCATTCTATTCGAACACCCCTTTCTTCATTTCCAACAGGTGATTATTCATCTGGACACTGCCAATTTCAAAGATAGGTATCTTAGCACCTTAGTTCTATATAAGTATATATAATTGATAAAAACTGTAAACTATGAACATCTGGGAACTGATCTCATTTCTCTGTCTAGAGTTGTACAGGGATTGAGGGACAGACCTGAAAAATCCACTCTTTCTTTATCTCTAAATGTCTTCAGTGTGAAGGGGTATTGGGGTAAATGGTTTTTATTTACACAGTGCGAAACTAGGTGGTGGTGCTGAAGAATAGGTTGGATTGCAGGAGCTTTTCAATAGGTGTAGAATGACAACTATATATGCAACCTTTTCCAAAGTCTAGAGATTTGAGTGAGTTGACTGCCAGATCCGATGTCATCTAATTAATCCAAGGGACAGCTTTTCCTGGCAATCAAAGTCAAATGGCATGCAATATTGGGGAGTGTTACTCAGTGGAAACACAGCAGGATTAAACATGTCAGAGCTTTGCTTCTCGAGGGGCTTTGATTTTTTTTTTAATTCTGTAATTTTTCACCTGGATCCCATGTAAAAAAACAAACACTCAATACTGACCTATTAAGTAGAAGTCTGAATAAATATCAAGACAAATATAGGTGACTCAGTGGAGAATTTTATCTTCTACTGTTGGATTTTTAAGAGCTTAAATTTAATTATCTCATTTATATATTTAAATTAATAATCTTCATTTAGTCAAAATAGAACAAATAAATTACAACTTCATAGCAAAACAGGGGCAGAAAGCTGCCCATATTTTCAGTGATAGCCCATTTAGGTTGGCATTTGGAAATAATTTTCACTCCTGTATAGTAAATTTATTTTGGACCAGATCAATTGGGGGCTATTTATATAGTTTAAAATTAAGTATTAGCTCAGCAAAATTTATTAAGAGTTTGGTGGATTTTAACTTCCTGAGTTCAATTCAATAAGCATCTTTTAAATGCCTGCCATGTGCAGGCACAGTGCTCTGAGGACACAAAGATAAATTGACTTTGCCCTCGTCCAAGGGAAAGATCTTACAGTGTCTGAATGAAGCACGTTAAGTGCTCACGTAGAGATGTAAAGCAGCTATGGAGTCGAGTTGAGGACCATCCCTAAATAGAGGTTCGGGAGAGGCTCACTGGAGAAAATGGGTTCTCAATAAGAGTTAGTCCAAATAAACAATGGGAGGCAGTGCTTTCTAGGCTGAAAGGCATATGACAAAAGGGGTGTTATAAGGCAGGTTTTTGTCAGGAAAAGAGAGGTTCATCTGTCTCACTGTGTGAGAAAAGCATGGTAAATGCTTTTCTATAATGTTTCAGCCCAGTTACCAATGTGATAGCTATCAGGATGCCAGAGTGTGTAGATAAGCACTATCAAGTTCCCTATGCATATATACAAAGGAAATGTCCCTCAGAGATTGTCCTAGAAGTTTTGGACCTGACCATGAGGTCAAGGATTTATAAAAGGGGTCACATGCATGAAAGAGGCAGTTGCTGGAGAGATTTATCCAGAAAGAGCTGCTGTTTCTCTGTGAGTTGTGCTCTTCTGCCTTCAGGATGCCATTTTTGAATCCTGGTAAGTAGGATTTCAAGGGGCCATTCAGGGAAATCTGAAACAAGTTGGCTGCAATTGGAAAAGCAGAAGACCAATGGCTGACTCAAACATGAGGAAGTCAAGGTAGACTATGGACAGTGGTGTGGCTCCTAGGTGACAAAAGAGGACTACAGAATATCTGACGAATTGAGGTGGTCAGGAAATACTGCATCATGATCAGGGGTACTCCCAGGATACCCAAGGAAGGGTGATTGGGTGTTTCCTGGGTGCTAGACTTGAATCTAGAGTGCCTTGGTGGGAGTATAGTCAATAAGACTGTTGAGAAGGGTGAAGAGGTTTCAACAGAAAAAAGCAAGAGGTGTACCACTGTGTATTACAGGGCTGAAGAAGCATGATATGCTTCCATCTGAAAAAGACCCATTATTTGGGTCAAAGAAACATCAGGAGAGACTGCCCACCTGGAAATCATAAACAGTCGAAGAAAATTCTTCAAGGAAAAGAGTTAGGCTTAAAAATTCCCCAGGCGCACCTGGGGACATGAGCTTAGACTATTGGCTGGATCCAGAGAGTACAGAACAGTCCTGTCAAGCAAAAGTGTTCTCACTCTTTTTGAGCCTGGTAGGACGTGCAACAGCTAAGGGTATGGCAAGGAAGTAAGTGAGGAAAGGAGAAAGAGGAGAAACCAACCACACGTCTCCTCTCCCCTAGTCTCCCAGAAGACTTGAGCTCAAAGGGAGGAGAAATTTGATGTTAAATCACATTGGACTTCTGAGTAATATTAGAATAGAAATTCGAATTCGAGTTCCGAAGTTGAAGATCGACTTAAAGGGACCCTCGGACTGTCACTGCCTTAAGTAAACACAAAAATCACGGAACATCCTATTTTCACTGAATAATTTTAAGTGGATGATAGGAGCAGCACTAAATTGGTTTTGCTGTCCCACTAGTTGTGTTTGTTTGATATCCCAGTTAACATTGTCATTTATTGACATTGGGCTTTTGTAGCAATAATAGCTTTAATAGATAACATGACAGATTCTGTTTGGGAATTTGTTGATGTGGGGGTGTCAGTAGGATATGCAGATGGATGTTTTCCAATAGAGAAGTAGCTACATGAATTTAGACCGAAGGGAGAAGTCAGGGTTGTACTCAAGAAATACTTAGATATCTCCCTTGTGCATTTTTTTTCCCCTTTTAGCTCTCTATGAGTGTGGACCACTTCCAAACCAAGATATCTATAATTCTTCAATAATCTTTGTGGGTTTATCTGCTTTAATCAAACTTACACAAGGCTACTGAGATAAACTGTTTGAAATATCACATTTTTGTGCCTCAAGAACAGTGACTTCTCATCAATTATCAATCAGATTGGGTTTTCTTAGCTCAGCAGGCAATTTTAATCAATCGTCTTTCCATATTTACTTAACCTCATTTCTCACCACTTTTACATGGGACTGCTCCTTCTGACCCCAACAGAAGGTCAACTCTTTATGCTTCATTTATACTTTTGCTGTTCACCATGTTGGAACCCACTTTCAACCAAATTCTATTTTCAGTACCCAATTCAGGTACTCTTAACATGGGTTTCAGGCCAACTAGGGTAGTTGTAAGGCCTCTGAGACTGCAGATGAATATTTATGCCTTTTGTAGGAACAATGCAGCCATGGTTTAAGTCAGTTTTCATATAGGGTCTGTAACCCAGAAAATAGTTAAGTACCACTGACATAACCTAAAATATATAATTCACTTCACTGTGCCCATATTTCAATGCCCCTCCCAGCACCTGCAATTACAGACCCTCTTCTTCCAAGATGCCTCAGTGTGCTTGCTTCTGCTGCACCTGCTCTCACTGATTGCCCCACGGCCAGCTGGAACTTACTCTGGGTCCAGAGTAACTCCTGACCACAGACAGGAAGTCCTTTGGCTTCCTCAGCCCCCACATTCAGCTACCATTTCAATGACTGACCTGAGATGTGGTTTGCTAGGGTTTTTTGGTAGCTCAACCTGGGTGATGATTACCTAATGTTTTGGGTCCCTCTTGAACAATCATATACATGCTCTATCATCGAAAGTTTCCCTCATTCCCTGGCATCATTGCAGTTGGCTCCCTGTGCCATGTCTCTTTCCATGGGACTCCTGATTTTCCACTGCTAGGTCCTGTCCTCCGTTTTGCAAATGCTGCTACTTCATCTTGGACTCCAATAATAATAATGTTGACACCAATAAGAACAATACTGATTACATGTAAGCATGTTACATTACATGTAAGCATTACAACGTGTAAGCATTCAGTGCTTACATAAGCCAGGCAAAATATTTAATGTTTTATGTGCAATGCCTCATTTCTTCCTGACAACTGCCTTACCTGATAGACATTTTTAAGGGAACCTTCCATTTATGGTAGCTACCCTTTATTGAGCAACCATTACATGCCACACATTTTGCTAGGCTGTACATATATGTAATCCCCACAAACAGATAGAATTTTTATCTGCATTTTATAAAAGAGGAACCGAGAATAAAGAGTCTCAATGACTAAGTTCACATAGACAGCAAATTGCAATTAAATCTCAGGGTCTGTGTCCCCAGTGCCAGAGTTAAATAGGCTGGCCTATTCCTCAGACCCCTGCCTCACTTCTTCACCAGAACCTATGGTCCTGGTAGACAAGTCTAGATGACCCTGTTTTTTGCCTCAATGAATTGTTTCTGGATATGATATTCATATCCCGTGTCTGTCCTACAGTACCTGCTTATAGGTCTTGTGCATTCAGTTCCTTTGCCTGTTCATTCATTCATTTATTAGCTCACTCACTTGTCTGGCATCTACTTATTGGGTGTTCATTCTATGCCCCGTCTTATGCAAGAACTAGGGAAACAAGACTGGAAAAGCACAGCTTGGAGATAGACATGTAAATAAATGTGATGATCTAACGACTGTGATGGAGCCAAAGAGCCAAAATTTATGAGTCAAGGTCAGCATAGAGAAGCTAGTGCTTGAGTTGAGACATAAAGGGTGGCCCAGAGGAGACCTTTCAATCAGAGGCAAGAGAATTTGGTGGGAGCATATTGCCAAGTTCAGGGAGCCCCAGTAGGTTCAGCAGGTGCTGGGATTGGGGCAGGAGATGAGAGGGATGGCATAGGAGATCAGCAACCAGAGCACTGGAGACCCTGAAGATTCTGCTGATGAGTGTAGGTTTTATGCCAGACACGTGAAAGCTTCAAAGGAAGTCTGTCATTTCTCCACTGTGTCGAATTTGTATAGTAAATAGTAAAATCCACATCTTCCAGTTTGGGGGGAGACAGTTCCCTGTAGTGCCCAGTTAATTTTACTTGTATGATGGAGTCTCAGTACCTCTTGCTGGGTGGGGATTTATAATCTCCTAATATATTTGCTTAGCAAATGCCTAGAGAGGTGACACTGTGACACACTCTACCAGGTTTAAAATGTCCTTTAATTCTTCCTCTCTCTAGTCGGCCTGAAACACCGAAGGGTGGTTAGCCTGAATAACTTGTCTGCAAGGCTTACTGATTCTAAATGATGTGTGAAGTTATCAGGGATTAGTGCACACACAACCACCTCTCTGCTTGGAAAGTTTACCTCCTGTGACAAATTTCATCTTCACCCCATAAATTCAACCTGCTGACTTGCTCCTTTACATGGTTTCTGATTATAGTTTGGAAATCCTTTAAAAAGTGATAGTTACTAAACGAAAGGACCCAGGGAAGTTTTAGGACCACGTGCTTTACTAAAAACCGATGCCTGCAAAATTTCGTTGAATTAGGCACTCTTTGAAAGAAACACCTGCGTTCTATCACGTTTGCATGTTTTGGGCTGTCTCAGAATTCCTTCCATGCAACCTTTCAACAGGCTGGGACACGGCTCCTGGTCGCTCCCTATCCCATCTCTGCAGGTACCTGTGTCCTGCCAAGGGCGGCATATGGCGTTGTGACTCAGGAGACAAAAAAGATGAGCACAATGGTGACAAAAGTTTTCAACCCATGATGCACCTCTCCCTTTAACCCCCAACTGTGTAGCCTGAGAATGGGGAATTTGCTCTTTGGAGTAAAAGATCATAAAATGCTTTCTTGCTTTCATTGTGGTCCCTCATCTTGGAGTTCATTATTTCTTTAAAGATGCCTAACTGTAGCTTGGAAATTTTACTTTCTTATACAAGCAAAAAGATGCTTGGGGTGCTCTGAGTGTTTGATCCTGAGCTTTCATGAGGCCTCATGCCTTTCCTTGCACTGGTACGAGATGAAAGGAAACCAGCTGTTTTCTTGTTAAAGATCAAGGTGATCAGGATAGTGATTCAAGACCTAGCGATGATTGCTGCAGGGAGAGCAGAGGCTGGGTGATGTTATTCCTTTAGGCACAGTATGTCAGATTTCTGTGGCTGTCAGAAAGAGTATTTCATTTCATGCCTATTTGTGATTTCTTTGTTGTTGTTGTTGTTGTTGCTGGGTTTCAATTCCTGGCATCATACTCAGTAAACTGAATGAGGCTATTATTAGTAGTCTATCCGAATGGTAAGAGAAGAGCTAATATCTCAGATTCTTACTATGTTTCTGTGCTGTTCTTAACAACCTCACTTTTTATCCTCACAATAATGCTATGAGATAGAAGGTGTCATTCCCATTTTACAGAAGAGAATATTGAGACACAAGAGTTTAAGTAACTCTTAACTTCAGGTAGTTAATGAAGTTAAGTAACTCAACTTCATTGTGTGGGTTATACTGCTCACAAATGTTAGTAGAGCTGGGATTTAAACCCAAGCAACCACACCAGGATTAGGGTGAAGTAAGAGAGTTTCCCTAGGGCACAAAATTTAAGGCAGCACTCCCTTGAAGTCTCGTGTAGGTGCGGGGCTCAAACCTGAGAGTGAGTGCCTCCTTGAATCACATTCCCAGGGAACTTCTTTGCTGCTTGCCATACCCTAGACTCAGCCTTGCTTTGGAGGCTGAGTAGTGTTAAACCTCATGGCATACTGCCTCTCTGGTTCTCATCCTTCTGGATCAGAGTCATCTGTTAACAGGGAAGTAGATTGAACAGCCCAGGAGAGGGTTTGTAGAGACAAGCAGGGATGGAGCCCAAAGTAGGATTTCTCCCTTGCTCTTGGCTGGGCATTCTTCTCTTGTACTATGTGCCCTCCCATTCTTTTCTTTTCTGACTTTGTCTCACCTCAACCATCTCCAATACAGAGGGCAATAAAGATGCTCTTCACTTGAGAGGTAAATTTCTGCATCCCATAGAGAAAACATTAGAGCAGCATCACAGAGGAGGGTGTGTACTCAGACCTTATTTCATCTTGTCAAGTCCAGACACACCCTGAGGTATATGTTGATGTCAAAGCTAATCCAAGGACACATATCTATGAGAGAAATCTCAGAATCTTAGAACAGGGTCTGCTGAGGAGAAGTCAAATTGCACCGGGAGAAAAGGAAAGTGTAGGGGGGTTAGTCCAGGATCTCAGGGCAATCATGAAGAACTCAGAGAAGTCCTTGAAAATCTTTTAGTGCACTTGGTCAGTTTTGAATAGGACTGGACTTTTCTGGTGTGCTGACAAATGGCAAAATAATTGCTATTTCATTAGGACAAACATCCCTCTGTTCAGTCATGCACAACTTGATATTTAGGA
The DNA here is from genome assembly GCF_023721935.1 of Panthera uncia. Classification (NCBI taxonomy): domain Eukaryota; kingdom Metazoa; phylum Chordata; class Mammalia; order Carnivora; family Felidae; genus Panthera; species Panthera uncia. Next base: position 14,836,982 of record NC_064810.1, on the reverse strand, counting down.
AACCACTGGAATTATGGGATGAATTATGAATTTAGGAAACCACTGGAATTATGGGATACCAGGTGGGAACTATCCCTGGTATCTCTCAGTGATGGGCAAACCCATTCTTTGACTCAATGCGGCCTGGAATAAGCACCTATGAGCTCCTAATCACATATGTGGAGGAGAGCCAGCAGCAAATGAGATGAGCATAGTGGAGATGAAGGAGAGTGAGTATTATGATCTGGTAGCTTCTTTGAACTTCTCAACATCATGCTAGAAAAGTTCTGGTAGTCCTTCTAGATAAACATTTACCAGTGAAATCCCAGCAGATTGGATGATGATGGTTTCTCCTCCTTTATAGATATCATACCACCAAAGCCATGTGGGAAGACCACCCTAAATCAACAAGTCAAACAGCACTCTGCGTAGGGAAGAACTGGGCTGTGAGCGAGTAGCACTTGCCTCTTTAATTAGGTTCATAAATCTGGGTCCAAGGCGCCATGGCTTGTGTCGATGACACTGTAAGGAGCTGACGGTCAGCTGGGAAGCCCGGTGGGAGGCAATGGCCACCATGTACACGGCATCATACATCAGAGCCGCTTCAGTCTGTGAAGGAAAACACGCATCACATCTTCAGTTCCACCTTTGTTTACCTTCCTTTACCTGCAAAATCATTCTGCCTGCTTCCTTTATCTCCTATTTGTCTGATCTCAACAACCATTCATTCTCCAGCTGAATAGTCTTCACTCTCCAGTAGCTATTTTTCTCTAACATAATACCTCCTACTCCACAGTAAACTGGAGTCATAGCTCTGCTTTGTTTTGAGTTCTTAAAAAAATTTTAAAAAAATTCAAAAAATAAAAAGCCCACCTCACTGATGTCAGCCACATAAGTCTTGATTCGGGGAACAAATATTTGGAGCATCTTCCGTGTTAAGCATGGTGTTAAGATCAACTACATTGAGTTAGAAGTTACTAAGCCTCAACATTTTAATATGAGATTTTGTTTTTTAGGACTTATACCCATTTATATGTTTATTTGCTTGTTTCTATTTGGTAGAAAGAAACAGATTCAAGCAAAACTAATAGGTAATTTCCAAATAGAGATACTTGTGTTCTTTGCTTCTATTTACTAGAGCCAAGAAGGTCTGAGATATGGAATCAAATCAAACAGCAGGTTGTAAGAGACCTTCTGAAAAACAGACCTGTGTAACTAGCTCAGAATACACCTTCTTTTATCAGCATTTGCTTTTTTTGATAGAAAGTGTCAGTGGTTATTGCTTTTGGGGGTTGGGCATCTCATTCTTCCCTTCCTCATGATATTTCTCTCACTTGCAAAATTTCACACAAAACTGGTAGAATTTTTATAAAAATATTGTCATGTTTTCTTAAGGATAAAATCATATAATACCTTCACATTTTAGTTGAGGGTTTTCATCACAAATTTATTTGAAATTCTCAACAAGCTCCCCAAATCAACAGAACAGATAGATGAAACTACTGATGTAGGAAAACTGACCTTTAGACAGGATATTGACTTGTGTAGAAACATACATATAGCCAACAATTGGTAGAGTTAAACCTAGAATTCAGGTCATAGATCAAAGATTATCATGTATTTTTTTTTTCAGAAATCTGTTGATTCAACATTTATTATGCACTTACTGAGCATGTCTTAATGGAGGTGGAAAGAGAGGGTAAGGGTTACTAACATCTTGCACTTTATCCATCTATGAGGCCAGAGAGTATCCCCACTTTAAATCTGTTTCCTGTGCAATCGCTATCATGGCATTTTCCATATGTATTTATAGTGACATCTGTTTCTCAATAAGAATGTGGGTTTTGCGAATGCAGAAATGGTTCAACTTCATTCTCTCTCTCTCTCACCTCCCTATATATACATATATAAATTTAATTTAGTATTTATATATAATATATATTTAATGCTTATTTATGTTGAGAGAGAGTGTGTGTGCACGTGTGCACACAGGTGGGGGGGGGGTGCAGAGAGAGAGAGAGAATCCCAAGCAGGCTCCTCACTGTTATCACAGAGCCCAATGTCAGGCTTCATCTCACGAACTGTTAGATCACGACCTGAGCCAAAATCACGAGTCTGATGCTTAACCTACTGAGCCACCCAGCACTCCTCGACTTTATTCTGTAGTGGCTAGCAGAGTTCCTGGCATATAAAAGATCCTTAATAAATGTTTGCGGAAGGAAGTCATGGTATCTCTTGCCTTAAAATGGGCTACATTTTTGTGAGACCTGTATAACGCCAAGGTTTTAAGACGTCCTTCTAAGATAAATTGTTTCATCAAGCATCCATGTTCTTCACCATTCTCCTTTATCAATTTGGTGGAATTGAAGGAGAGTAATCTATTGGTAGAATGAGACCTTTTGAAACTCAGTAACAATAGCCGCCTTTTGTCAAGTTCTTATTATAAGTCAGGTGCTACCCTGACATGAAATCCTCACCATAACTGTTATTCTTTTGCGGTTAAAGAAGTGACCAGGTTAAATAGCATCCCCAACCTAGTGGAGGGAAAACCAAGATTCAGAACAAGGAGGTTGGTGCTCGGGTTTGTCTTCACAACCACGAAACCGAACTAACTGCTTCTAAAGCAAGTTTTTGTCTGATGATTTAATAAGTACAATAATAGCTCAATTATGGTGAATATTCACTGACAACTTACTACACATCAGGCACTATAAGCATTTTCCACATGCCGTGTCCTTAAATTGTTGAAATGATACCTTTGAAATAGGCAAAGTCCCCATTATACAGACAGGGAAATGGAAACTTGGAGAAGTAACTTTAGGAAATAACTTTGATAACTCCCTAACTTATTAGGCAAGCGAGAATTTCACCTCAAGATGTAAACTTAGATTTCAGAGCTCATGCTCTGAAAAACCGCTTAACTGCTATGCTATGAGGTCCTGGACCTTTTTAGCAGTGGGATATGCTTTTCATAAATTTGTATGTGTAATCACTAGTTGACAAATGGAATGATTTGGTACAGAAGTGTGAAGAGTAACGTTCCAATGATCTAATGTTTTCATAAGCTGGGCTTAGAAAGGATTCTGACTTTCTTTGTCAAGGCTGCCTCTGCACTGGGCTGGGATATAACATGGTTCACAACCATGGGCCTGATCTGTGCTTTTCAAATTCGAAGAAGAAAACCATTTATTCTAAAACCATGCTTCCTCTTGAAGTGCAGTGTTTTCTCAGATGAAAGAGACATGTCCTCTACCTATTTTATAGCACTAATAAACTATCCCTGAATTTCCTTTCCTCTTTAGTTCTGTGCTGGAGGCCAGTGACAGAGCAGCAACTCTCAAGTCATTTTAAGTAAATTAAAAAAAAAATTGGCCCGTGTTTCAGAGTTTGTTTTTCCAAATGCGTTTCTGTGCACATTTTATTTATATCGGAAGCCTGAACGAAACCCCATTACTCAGTGCCCCTAAGAAAATCTTTTAACCGCAACATGGATCACGAAACAAGCATATGAAAAGCAGTCTCACACAATGTTTTAGTTATCACAACAGCATGCAATGGGTTAATTTAACAGCATGGGTTAACTCAGCAGGTCTGGGGTGCTCACACTCTACGTATTCAAAGAAAAGACTGACCTTTGGTTACTGGGAAAAAACACACCAAACCTTGGCTGATCATAGTGATTCTGTATCTTTGGGGTCTTGGGCATTGCTAAACAGTGTCAGCCAACAGTGTGATTTATGACGAATGCCTATTTTTGTTCATCTGGGGCCCCGGGCCGTGCTATTTCTGAGCTGAGTAACTAAGTACTCAGTAACTGAGTAACTGAGCTGAGTAACTAACTGCTGAGTAACTAAGACTAAGACTAAGTAACTAAGGTCAGATATGGGGCTGCTCTGTGCCTACGTGACTGACTCCCGATAAAAAACCCTCACACCGAGGCTTGGGTGAGCTTCCCAGCTTAGTAACACTTCACACATGTCCCACATCATTGCTGTAGAGAATGAAATACTGTCACCACAACTTTTCTGGGAGGGGAACACTAGTAGTTTCTGCATAGTTTCTCCTGGACTGTGTGCCCTTTGTAACTTTTTCCTCTGATGGTTTTAATCTATATCCTTTCGCTGCAATAAACTGAAACTACGGGTCTAACAGGTCTGCTGATTTCTGTGAGTCCTTCTACCAAATCGTCAAACCTGAATATGGTCCTGGGGACCCCAACACAATCCAGTGAGATGCTACACCTTAGGAATGAGGATTAGTGACAGGATGTGGCTTTACAGAGTCCTTGCATTTTGCTCTCTTCCTGGTATATAACACTGTTGGGAAAATCTGGACAAGATCGGGGTGCTGAAGGAAGACTTACTCCTTGTGGAGCGAACGGGCAAAAAGTATGGATTTCCCATCTTCTCTGCAAATTTAGAAATATTCACTAACCTGGTATGGTTAATGAATATCAAATATCTTCTCTTCTAAAAGAGAAGTTCTCCCAAATAACACCCTTTCCCTTCATTTCCTGAATTTACTCTCTTACTTGGGTCCTCTATTAAAATATCTCACCCACAGCATACAGCTAGCAGAATTTGTCTCTTAGTACGAATTAGCTAGTTTCCCTTGTGGGGGTGGATGCTGTTGAGGAGCCAAAGAGCGGGAGAAGCAGTGAACATCCTGAGTTGGGAATGATGCTGCAAAGAGCGAGCCGCAAGCAAACCAGGGTTTGGAAATGGGCTGTAGAGGTAGTAAAGATATAATCACGTACTCACAATCTAGAAATTTGGTAATTAAGGCAGCAACTCCAGCAGGTCCAGTGAGACCCGGCACAGAGGTTGACATATTGTAACGTGAAGAAGCATTTTTAGCTTTTGAGAGAGACAGGGAGGAGTTGGAAAAAGAGGACCATATGTGGAGTTGGAAAACATACCCAGGTGATTCCACTGATCGCAGAAGGTCACACAGGTACCAGGGAAGGAGCCATCCTGGGCTCCATGGGCAAGCCAAGAAATTTGTCTCTTGTAAACAAAAAGGATTCTGCCTCTGCATTTCAGAATGCCTTTTGTTCTTTGATTGAGTACACACTGGCTTCACAGCAGGTACCATCAAGTAAATTCAATTCTATGTCCTGGAGGCTTTGTAGACATTATCTAATTTAATCTATAAAACACTGCACAGTATTATTTTACAGATTTACAGATGAGCTAGCAGGCTCCTAGAGGCTAAATAACCTAGTCAGGTCGTTCAGTTATTTAGAGGACATAGCCAGTACTTAACGTAGGCTTTGCTTATCTGGAAAGGTCTTGCTTTCCCACTGAATCCCACAGCCCATTGTCTTTCATCACTGGAGTGAGTGAACATTTAGGTGGACACTCAAAAGTGCCTCCCTTTTGGGTCATGCTAGGAAATACTCACATGTGACATAAAACTACTGACCTAACTTGATATTGTGAATGCATTTAAAGGACCGGGAAGGCCAATGATAGACCGGCATTGTGTTTCTATGATCCCTATGTAGTGTTGAATCATATATAGTTTTGGTTCACAGTCAGAGAGGAATCTATCCTAAAATGAACCACTCCATTATCCCAGTCTATCTAAAAGCCAATAGATCAAATCAACCCAAATGTTAAGGGAAATTTAAACGTAGTGAAAAGAAATGAAGTAGATTTTATAAAATCACTCCAACCTCTATTGAGTTAATTAACACTTCGGTTGATAAAACACCTTCTTTTTTTAATCTCAAGATGTTTTAAATAACGAGTTTCACTATTTTTGAACTCTACTGACTCAGTAACAGTTTTCTTAACTTAATTTTAACCATATTTTTCAAGTCAACATTTGTTCCCTTTAATTACATCTATGGCTCTTAAGTCTGGAGTCAATATTTTTCATCTTGGACATGTTTTTCATGTTTGGATGTGTTTTGATATGTATCATAATATTATTTGATGATATTTTAGTGTATGACGTTCTAAGAAATTTTTAATAGTTAAACATATTAAAGGGGCACCTGGGTGGCTCAGTTGGTTAAGTCTCTGACTTTTGATTTTAGTTCAGTTAGTGATTTCACAGTTTGTGAGTTCGAGCCCCGTGTCAGACTCTGTTGTGACAGCACAGAGTCTGCTTAAGATTCTCTCTCCCTCCACTTTCCCTGCCCCTTCCCCACTCTTGCTCTCTCAAAAGAAATAAATTTCAAAAAAACATTAAAGAGGACATTAGACAAATAGGTGGGAAGTAAAAACACATGGGTATTTTTAAACATATTTAAAATTTTTCTACATTATATATTTATAAGACATCTGTATATGTATGTAGTGCACACAAAAATATAACTATATAGGGCAACAGGGAAATTCACATCGGAGAGTGGTGGTATAATGCATACAATTTCAGAGAATGCAATTCTATTAGAGTAATGGCGTAACTTAAATATTAACAGTGGTTAGTCTAGGTTAATTTTTAAAATAATATTAATAGTTTAGAATAATCTCTATCTGCACTACTCAGGCCTATTTCTTATTTATAGGAACTCTCTTTGGACTTTTACAGAATTATTTCGGGACTATATGAATATTTTTCATTTAACATCTTGGTCTTAGCAGATGCTCAATTCTTATTTATTTAGTATTAGTTCCTTTATTAAATACATAGTTATTGAAGGCCTGCTTTGTACCAGGCCTTTCCCAGTGCTGGGGATGAGGCAGATCACAAAACGACAAAGTCTCTGTCCTCATGGAGCTTATATTCTTGTAAGGGAAAGCATAGAACAAACAAATCAAAGTGTAGTGTATTAAGTCACAGGGCTACAGAGCAAGGGAAAACAGGCTATGAGAGAGAGAATAACAGCAGGGGGCTACTATTTAGATTATTTAGATAGCGGATTCATAGCAGGCTTCTCTAATGAAGTGGCAAACCGGAATCAGGGAGGGTTTTAGGTAGTGAGAGCCACAAATGCTACAGATACACGAAGGAATAAAACATGAGATCTGAGGACTACAGACCCTGTGGAACTGAAACCAGGGGACGTTTCATCAGTAAGGTCGAGAAGAAAAGAGTCTGAGTACAGAGGCAACACGCGAACAAAGATTTGTTAGATCTGGGCCCCAGCTTGGAGACATGGGGTGTGCTCTCTTGACTCAGATTAGTCCACTGAGTGCCTTTAAAGCTGCTCTTTAAATTTGCTGTGACTCAGTTTCTACATCCCCAAACGGGTCCCCTTTACTAGAAGCAGAAAGGAAACAGTGAACTGGTAAATGGACTCTTTGGGTAAATAAAGGTCAATATCATGCTTCATGGGATAAATTGCAAAACTATACCTATTTTTTTTTCTTTCTATGGTATCTACATGAGATGGGCGGATACTAACTGAACTTGCTGCAATAATCGTTTTACAATATATGTAAGTCAACCCGTTAGGCTGTACACATTCTACAATGTGTACAATTGTATCTCAGTAAAATTGGGGGCAAACAATTCTGCATGACCATGGGATCCAACTTCTAGTGGGTGCGGTGTTCTACCACATTTTTGACTAGTCTAGACATGATCTGATATAGCTGTATACTCCCCACTTTTAGTGCCCTGGTGAGCCCTTCTCTTCTGTTCTGATAAACCCCTATTTTCTTTTTTATAGTGTATAATAATAACAATAAGCAATAACAGAGCCTAGAGATCTCTTTCTTAGGGGAGATGACAGTCATAAACTTCAGGCAAAACAGGACCTCTTCCATCCATTGGAACTTGGCTCTGTCATGCCTCTTGCCCACGGGACTGTCATTTGCCCAGGTCACCAAGAGCTGTGCTGGGGAAATAGCAGTACCCCGTGCCTGGCCTGAGTCAATGTGAGTTGTGAGGCTCTTTCCTCCTTATTAATGATTTTCCTCACCTCAGTCAATATGTACAAACTGTCCTGTCAGCTCAGTATAATTGAATACAACAGATGCTTTTTTTTTTAAAAAAATAAATTAAGCCATCCTTGTGATGAATATTTACTGTTTGGCATGAATCCACAATCTGTGTTAACATAGCTCCAAACTGTAACTTTTTTAGTGGTATATACCAAGCAGAGGTAACAATTATTTGAGATCTTATCCTATGATAGAAATCTCGTTGGGGGCAGGGAGGATGGTCAGAGGGTTTTGAGCCATATTTGAACTCACTGGAACTACAAATCCAAGAGGAAAACGAGAAAAACCAGTGTATTAGCATACCTCTCTGTCTCTCTCTGTCTCTGACTCTTTCTCTCTCTCTGGCTTGCTCCTCCCCTTTCAGAAAGCCTAGTATTTCCTCAGATATTCTCTACTTGTTCTTATTCAAAGCAACATTTTAAATCGCCCAAGGCTCATTTGTACCAAAATGCTTCCCATCATTATCTCTCAGATCACTTTGTGTATTTTAAGAGTTATTTCAGGTTTGAAAAACAGACAGGGAGCTTGAACGTGGAATCATCCAGAACCACTTCATTCATTCATTTATTTTTTCTACTCACTTGTTTCTCATGAAAAAAGAAATCCCAAGTTCATTTCTCTGCAAGATGATACCTTTCAGTTATCAGTAAATTGCATCTTTAAAGCAAGAGTGCTTCTCCTGATGATGGCAAGAGAGAAATGAAATACTAGGCCAATTTCAAATGCTATTACCTGCCTGCATTCCCAGTGTCTTTCCCTTTAGATGACACTGTTCCTACATAGAAAGCTCTTTTTTTTTTTTTTTTTTTTTTTTTTATCTCCTGCTATTTTCTTCATCACACAGGGAGCTTCATTAGAGAAATAAAACTAGGGTAGGTGCCTTTGACAACAGAAGACAAATGATGTTAGCAAGAAGCGCTCTGATGAGGCAGTTTGCAATTTATCTGTTCAGCAGAGTACCTCTCCTTTGTCAGGGGGTGGGTCTGGCAACTGCTTCAAGAGCAACATATGGCTGGTGTGAATCAGTGTCAATGTCTGCAAAGGTGTTCCTGTACATATCCAGGCAGGAAGAACGTGAACACGCCAACTGTATGTAAATCTGGCACTTTTCCATGTGTGCTGCCGCTTGCTGAGATGTGGCAGAAATGAGGAAGGCAGAAATGAGGTTCTGTCTAATTTTTGTAGGCAGCTTGTTCCTCTTCTTTCTCTCCCTTCTTCCCAAGGCCACATTCCCAGGGGGCAAAACTCTCTCCACTTGCCCTCGCTTTGGTTTCTGCCTTGGCTCCATCTGGCTGACAATGGTGGCTACTCTTATTAACTTGATCTGAGGCGTGTATAGCCAGAAGGCTGAAAATAGCAGTTTTTGAGAGTAGCCATGCCGAGGCATTGAAAATACCTGAAAATTTACTCCTTCTTCTTTCATTCAAGTCAAGGCACAGGTTGTGATACGTTTACTCACACTAGAGAAGGCATGCGAGATTCTTAACCCAACCCCCGAGGAATTCAAACATCGTCCCAAGTGATTCTATTTTAAGACTACTTACTGTCATCATGCCATCCAAAAGGCCAGTCTCTGGCCTGGGGGGGGCCTGCAGTCTCTCCATGGACCACTTCTCAATGATGGAGGACACGCGAGGGTTGTCAATATTAAGCAGCCGAAACCCGGTCATGTTTACACCACTGTACCTATAGAGTTCCAGATCTAAAGCAAATAAGTCCTGCGCAGTATTAAAAATGATAAAAGTAGAAAGGGTTAACATTTTCAATGCTCTCTATGCAAAAGAGAATAACGATCGCAGAAGCAACAGATTAAAACTAAAATGGCAAACATCCTCATGCCACTTCATGAAAGAACATTTCCTATGGTTCTTCCTTTGTGTGTTGCCTGAGAAGCTCTAAGGCAGTGGACAGTTTTCGTTTGCATCTATTTTTTTGCAACACTGTTAGAGTTTGGGCAAATCAAGAAGAGGAATTTGGCTGTCAATAATTAGTATGCTCTTGGGTATTCTGAGAAGTTGGAGAATTCTGTCCAGGGTATAGTGTTTGGGGTGTTGGAAGGTATCTTTGTGTCCACTTGTTCCGATGCCTTTATTTTATACACGAGGACACTGAAAATCTGAGTGGTGATGTGATTGGTTCAAGAATGACCCGCTTGTCAGTTCCTCCCTTCTCCCTCACATCTGGCTGCCTCAGATCTTATAAACGTGGTGGAATTTGGAACTTGCATATGCACTTGACAGGAAGATCATTTCCAGGAGGAAAAATTATCATTTTCTGGCTCATTGAAAATCACCCATGTCCCATACATTGAGTGCATGAAGAATGTTCACCGGACACAAGCTCTGAATAGGAAGCAAAGGGTTCTCTTCAGAGAATAAGTTGGAGCATAGAGTTGTGTAAACCTGGGTATCACAACAGTAGAACTAGTTCCCTGTCAGACAGCGTTTCCAGAAAAAAAACATTTAATCCACTCGTGTCTTCCATGACAGAGGAGGCTGAGTGTAAACCAGGGGTTTATGTTGATTCATATTTAAAACAGATCTATGAGATAATTGCAACTTTTTTCTTATGAAGAAAGGTTTGACGCTAAAATGCCATTAAAAATGTCTCACATTGAAGAATAAACCAGACTTCCAAAATAACATTTAACAGGAAAAAAAAAAGAGAAAAACTTCCATAGAAATTTCCTAACGGTGTAGATGCTTTATGGAAGTGTAATGCAAGATAGTGTATTACCAGTGACGACCGCAGTTCTAAGGAGAAAGAAGTAGCTTCAGAAATACCTCATGATTTGTATTTGCAGAAGATGCATCCAGATTTGTTCTTTTGAAGAATTCTTCTCTACACTGCCACCCTTTCCCAAGATAATGTTGGATTAGACTGCAGAACTTTAAGAGGGCAGCTCTGTGCTCCTGGCTCAGTATCAGAAAAAGAGTACTGCCTTCTAAAGTGTTATATATATTTTTTTCCCTTTGTACTATGTAACTCTCTTTCTCCTTTTAAGTTTTATTAATACTCATGGGCAAGAAGGGTAAGAATATATAAAAGCAAAGCATGGAAGAATGCAGATAAAACCAAAGGAAAATGTTTAAAGAAGCAAATTTAAAGAAGAAGACCTAGAAAGATTTCCACCCAATGAATGGAAGAAAAGTTACTCAAACTACAAGAGGTCAGACAGAAAATTCCAGAATGCATATGGAATCCCTCACAGACTCCATAGTACATAACACAGTGTGCTAAAATGAATACATTACACAGGTGCAAAATTAGGTGGGCTTAAAAGTTGAGGTTTCTATGCAATATAGAATACGGAAAGTCTAGGGTCCGATTTGCAACACCTGCTTGTCAGGGAAGGATGAAAAAAGCAAGACTATGAGAGTAAGTTGTTTGTTCCTGAAAGGTCTCTGTGAAGACCAGCCTTTTTCTTTGTTCATATTCTTTCCCAAATTTCAACAAAACTAGCCTTAGGAGGGTGCACAGCCAGGGATGATAGAAATTTCTGTGGCAGGTGGCCATGCCACCTTGAGTAGAACCCAGGTATTCATGGTGATGGGGAGATGGTTGTACTTGTGACCTAAGATGCTTTCCAGGTCTCAAGGTTTCCCTTGACTGTTCTGACAGAAGATCTGATTAGGATGTCCATGAGGGAGGGAAGATCATGGAAACTTTAGTTCAAGATCTTCTGCCCTGCATCCCCCTCCCTTGTCCCAAAAGCTCTGGAGGAGTGATGATTTTGGCACTTGCCCCAGAACATTGGTCTCATGATGTCCTCTGTACCTCTTCATGCTCTCGGAGATACTTGAGTGAGGAATAGAATGAACTGTTTCTATCAGTAGTATGCATTCAAGGACAGCTGGTCCTTGTTCCAAATTCTTATATTTCCCCTACTCATCAGCCTCCCTTGCAAGTTTTATTTGGTAAAATGGTACTTAATACATTTCCCAGAGTCTGGGTGGATTTCAGTGGACACACCTTAACCGAGTAGTAAAGAAGGTTGGTTTTATGTTTTCTTTTCATGTAAGAAAGTGGAATGTGTGTGTGTGTGTGTGTGTGTGTGTGTTGGGAGGGGTGTAGTGGGGGGGCACTGATTTTTGAAATTGAATGAGAGCTATCACATCATTCACATGTGTTAAATGCCCTAAGTCATTCTCCCTTGATCTGATACTCTCAAAATTTAGGGTGTTGTTTCTTAATTTCTTAGGCTCAGTGCCATTTTTTTTTTTTTTTATGGTGAAGAATATTCTCTGTGCAAAGCATCTCTGATGCTCCTTTTCTTAATGGTCTTCAAAACACCTGACAGGTGACCCCTGGCTAAGCCAGCTATCTACTGGACTTGGGCAGCTAAATCACATAGATCAAAAAAGCCAAGATATACTTTAGTGTGCCTTCTAATGTATATAGAAAATGTAGATGATTCTTCTTTATGCATATGCCCTTTGACAGTTTCTATTTAATGGAAGTATCATTTTAATCCCTTTCCAGATGCATATACATAGATGCTAGTTTAAAAAAGAAAAAAAACCCTACTGTTCAGCATTTCTGGATTTATAGGTTTCTTAGGAAAGTAATACAAATCTCCATGACAATATCCTGCCTCTGACACTGGTGGGGATGACTTTGAAATAACTGGAAATGTTTCCTATAGCATGGAATACGTTTCTACCAGATGTGCTTACCAGGGTTGTGAAAAAGTAGTGATAGTACTCAGTCATCATGCCCATGAACAGAATCTGCAAAAGAGAAATACGGGGAAAGAATCAGAAACAGAATTATAAGAAATAGATCATGAGTAGGGCAATTGCAATAGCTTGAGGACATAGAACAGGAAGAGCCTTTGGAAACCCATGGATTCAGCAGATCAGAAACCTGAGACAGATCAGTGGCTGATGTGGGCTGATGCGGACCCAGGCCATTAACCTCCATCCAATATTCTTTCATTAGACTATGTTCGATCTTCATTGAAGTGGCAGGTCTAACGATCAAATTTGAAAATAGTTTATGCTCACCAAAGTTAATATTTGGAATTGTTCTTAATAATGCAGTGTTTTACTTTCTTTATTGCCTAGGTTTCTGAGTAACACCATGCTTAGATAGATATTTTATTGATCTCCTTAGCTTTAATACTTACCGTAATGCCTCAGAGTAGAACTCATTAAATGTTGAATTGCAATACTGGTATGTAGATGTATTTAAATGAGGATTTATACATATGCATATCTCTGAAGCCTCTCTCTCTACTGCTCTCCCATCTTACCCCACAGTGTGAGGAGGGGAAAAGAGGATTTGTTTATAGATAGAAGGATGGGGACCATTCTTGTACAAATGCCACACCACCTCTTAATTCTGATCCCCAGTTATCTACTTGGGATCTTGACAGTTCCAGACATTCTGTGTGTATTGTTTTTACCTAGAAGGGGAGGGGGAAAGAAGGTGAGCAGAAAGGACAAGGTTTCTGGGTAGAGGTAGTTTATTAAATTGTGATCTTATTTTGGATTCCTGGAAATGGTGTCCACTGAGGAGAAATAGTTGCAAATGACTTGGAGATAAGCAACAGTTTCTAAATCTCCCAAATCAAGGGCATCGCCTTCCTTGGGGGCAGGTCAGCAAAGGACTATTTGGGTGCTGTTTCTTGGTATTTGTATAGAAATGAATGCAGAAGCCTAGGAAATAAAATTTCCAAGTCGGTTCTCCCCACAACTCTGATAAATTCTGAATGCAAATGAGAATACCCTCTGGAAATTTTAAAATCGGATATTCTTAGACTCCATTACAGAGCCATCCTGAATTGGAATTCCTCAGAGCAGAGTTTGGATTTCTGTATTTCACAGCAGTGGTTGAGAATCACCAATATATGGAAAACATGTCCATTCACAACAAAGAACAGACTTTTATAACTGCAATTGAAGAAATGGATTGCAAAGATCTCAGGAAAGGCAACATATGTTATCAGAGGTCCTAGAAAGTGCCTAAGATATGTAAACTAGAGTGATTTCATGTGAAAAGGTATAAAGAATGAAGAGAGTATTCAATGACAGCACTGAACACACCAATCAGACACTTTTTTTGCCCTCTTCTGCTAATGTGGAGACCAGAGGAATATTTAGTGAAATTGTAATGTCATGAAGGTAAGACAAATGACAGGAAACTCTCTCTGAATCCTGAGCCCCACCGTGTGTAAGTCACTCCTATGGTGATAACAAGACTGAGCTCACAAAAGAATTTTAAAAAGGGTAGAATTGCTTTAGGGCCATCAATAACGTTTAAAGCCATGCATGGTGAGGTCTTGTTAGCTGGTCTCTTATATCATCGGAGCATAAAGAGCTAACCTGCCACGGTCAGTCAGGAATCCAATTTTTCACTTTGGTTGTTAGATAGTGTAATTGCAGCCAAGCCTACCTCTTGAAAGAGGACTGGGCAAGTTTTATGTCAAGATATAGAGCTGGACACTGAGGTTTAAAATATCGTTTCTAACACTGAAAAAGCAACAAAAAGGCACCTGAGTTTTCAGCCTTTCACTGGGCTGACTTTTCTTCTAAAATGTGATTTCGGAGGGGCTCCTGGGTGGCTCAATCTGTTAAGCATCTCACTTTTGGTTTCAGCTCAGGTTATGATCTCGTGGTTCATGAGTTCAAGCCCCACATTGGGCTCTAAGCTTGGCAGTGCAGACCCTGCTTAGGACTCTCTCTCCCTCTCTGCTCCTCCCCTTGCTCATTCTCTCTTTCTCTTTCTTAAAAATAAATAAGTGAATTAAAAAAATAAAAAATAAGAATAATACGTGATTTGGAGACGTTTGGTTGCCAATTGAGGGCATAGGCTTTTTTTTTTTTTGAAACATTTTTTTATTGGATGCAAATATTCATTCGATATGCCTTGTATTTAATGTCAGAAAAAAGTTATGAAGACACAGTGAATATTCGTCTAACAGGTCTACTTTTATTGCAGATAGAACCCTTGGGTCATCCGGGTATACTTTTTATTTGGCATGCTAGAAAAATCTCCATTCTTGACTTTCCTACTTAGTGCCTGGGTGAGTTTCTCCTAGTTCTTCCTTTGAATTTCCTATAAATGGAAAATAAGAAACGAGTATAGTCATGGATCATTCACCTGCTACCTTTGTGTACTCACTAGGACACAGGTGATTGGGAAGCTTCTAGATAAGAATAAAGCCAGTAGCATCAAAAGTGGTGCTTTTTAAGCAATCATCCATGTAAGAGTCTGTAGACTGGTTGGGGCCAGCAGTTTGTCATCTAATAATAGTATACTTTATAAATAAAAGTATTGCATTCACATGATGATTTTCTCTCTGCACATTGGTATTTCCACTAAAAGTCATTAAGGGATTAAGAAAATGTCACATCAAGATAAATGTCAGTTTTTCAAATAAAAAAGTATAATCATGATATGGGGAGTTTTCTAATCTTTGCAAAACTGACTTTTTCCTAAGAAATGTTACCCTCTTTGAATTTTGATAGCGTACTTATCTGCCCGACTAACTGAGTGGTGCTGACCTAGGCAGTATGTACCTTACCAAAGCAATATTGCTAGAAACTAGTTCTGGCTATCTCTAAATCATTTTTTACAGCACTAAACACACCACATCGCACACATTAATATGAAATGAATGTGGCTGTCAATACTGTTCATATTACCCTTCATTCTTCCACTAATATATTCTTTTGATAGTGTTTGTTTCTTAACAGGATTATTCTTATTTAACAACCCTTGACATCATATCATTGACCTCGATTGATAGACAGTAAAAACTCCAGCCCTTTCAATAACATTATCTATCTGTAATAGGGGCAATACTGAGAATCTACTACTCTTCTTGATTTTAGAAGACCCATAGTTTAGACACCATTGATGCCATTGCCAATTTCCCATCTTGAAATGCAAATGGCAGGATTGCATTTCTTGTTCTCTTGTACTTGGGGGGAGCCATGTGCCGGTTTTGGCCAAAGAGGTGGGGAAGATCCTGACACGTCACCCTCCAGAGACTCACCCTGGATAGGTGATTACCATGGTTATCAGGGCCATAGCAAGCTGTTTTTCTTCTGAATAAAAACAATTTTCTGTTGCATGAGTTTTGCAAAGCATGGAGGTGTTCTTTTTTCATGACTTTGTTTTGACTGCTGGGGAGTTCAGGGTGAAAACTGTGGGTTCTGCATTAGCAACTAGTAGGAACACAAAGTATATATTCTATGTGTGCTCATGCCATTCAGCTTTGTTTTTCTTATCTAATATTCCTCTTTGTTCCAACTCCTCTCCCCTTTAAAATGTATTTATCACTTTGTTTCAAATGTACTTTCTAGGCTGCTTTAATTCCTTGTGTAATAGAACTATAGTGCATAATAAATAATCATGGTTGGGAGAAGCTAAAAGATTTTTTTCTCACGAAGAGGGATGAACTGTTTGGGTCTGAGGTAGCTGAGTTGGGTTAGAGTAGCAAAAAAGGCCCCCCAAAGTACTATTCGTTGTTAATAATAAGAGCTCAATTATAAGAGCTCAAGAGAGACTATGATGGTTAATTTTATGTGTCAACCTGACTGGGCCAGTGGATGCCCAGATGAAACATTATCTCTGGGAGTGTCTGTGAAGGTGTTTCCAGATGAGATAAGCTGTTGAAATGGTGACTCAGTAAAGCAGATGTTCCCCTCCCCACAATATGGTGGGCATCATCCAGTCCACTGAGAACCTGGATGGAACAGAACTGCAGAAGGAGGAGAATATGTCCTTTTACCTCCTGCCTGACTACCTGAGCTGGAACTTTGGTTTTCTCCTGGCCTTGGACTAAGATTTTCACCACCGGCCTTTCTGGTTCTCAGGCCTTCAGACTCAAACAGGACTTAACACCATGGCTTTCCTGGCTCTCCACCTTGTGGATGGTAGATTGTAGGCCTTCTCAGCCTCCAGAGTCATGTGAACCAATTCCCCAATAAGTCTCTTCATATCTCTCTCATTGGTTCAGTTTCTCTGGAGAACCCTAATACAGAGAAGACTACCAAAAGACTAAAAATCTTGATACTCTGAATACATTTGATATTCCATGCTATCTAGAAAACATAATCCTTAAACCAGCAAGAGGAAGGGTGGATGATACCTATTTGAAGAGATTCTCTGGATTAGGATATCATGGAAATGCCACATACTATTCTGTTGTTTCAGTGGCTAGACAATAATTACTGTTTTTTTTTTCCTTTGGTAGTTAAAATGAATCATGAAGATAGAAAAGAACTCATTGACAGTTGACTCTCAAAAGGACAATTCTAATGGTCCCACCATTATCAAAATACCCTGGGGCAGTTACTGCTCATTAACAATGGTGGCCTCACCTCCGCCCATCCACTCTCTGGAATTTTTACAATAGGACACTTATGACCTTGTTCACAGTAGCATTGACTTTCCTTTTCTATTCTCAGCAAAGACTATCTCTTGGAATTAGATGGGTTATCAAATGCAGCCCAAGCTGCACAAAGATCACATTTTAGTTTGTCTGAAGAGCCCTCATTCAAGTATCGAGGAAGATAACCGAGACAGCTTGTGGGCTCTAACTCCTGTGTTTAGTGACACAGTTGGCCTATGAGATACCTGGAAAGTCTCTGGGTAGAAGTCTTCTGATAACATTTCCTGGTATCTCCAGAAGTCTGCACCCTATTTGAGCCTGATCACTTTCTAGAAGGCAATGCAGTGCTGTAGAGGCAGTAACAAAAAATTCTCTACAAATTCTCAGCATCCATTGGTAAGGGCAAGCCATATGTCACAAATAATTGGCATAACACTGCTATCATAGTAGCAGAAACTTAAAATGAAACCTGGAGTGCTCCTATGTGATTTTGAGGTATTCCTGTAATATTTATAAGGGTTTTTATTACTGCTTCTTTTCATTGAAAAATAGGTGTCTTCGAAGTTTATATTGACTAACCTGAAGTGTATTGCTGCTTTTATAGCCTTCTCAATATCAGGATAAATTCTCAATCATCAGACTAGGTTTTTAGTCAATAATTTCAAGTGAACAACTTCCAAATGTATGACATGCAATGTGGCTAAAATAATGGTTTTACCACAAGATAGAAGTAAGTTATTTCAGTGTAAGAATAATCTTCAGGAAATCCATTGAATGATATCAAGTTTCAGAGCAGTGATTTTTAGAAAAACGTTTGAGTGCTAGGGTATAGTGCTTTCTCACCTACCAAGTGTCATACTTTAGGCTGCATCTACACTGTCTTTGGAGAAGTTGCTTCTTCTACAACACACTTTTTAATGTTGACCTTCAGTAGAACAATTTAGGTATAAGTAGGCCTTGAGATCAGTCTTTATTGCTTTTTTTAAAAAAAAGATACTCATGCCAAATTAAATGATCATAATCTATACAAAGGCAACAGTGGAATGCATAGAACATAGCATTGGATCCCCACTCCTTTGGAGTAGGCTAAATAATGACCCCATAAAAATGTCCATATCCTAATTTCTAGAATCTGTTAATATGTTACTATACATAGAATAAAAAGATTTTGCCATCATGATTAATTTAAGGATTTTAATTTGGGGGGGGGTGACTCTGGGGGGATTACTCTGCCTTATCCAGGTGGGCCCAATATAATCACCAGGGTCCTTATAAGATGGAAGCAGAAGGTCAGAAGGCAGACAAGGTGATGTGGAAATGAAAGCCGGGGGGGAAAAAGGCAATAGATGTGGGGCCATAAGCCAAGGAATGAGGACAGCTTTTAGCAGCTAGAAAAGGCAAGGAATTGGATCCCCCCACAAAGCCTTCAAAAGGAATGCAGCCTTGTCAACTTGTAAAGTCATATTGACTTTACACTTGTGACCTCCACAACTATAAGTCAATAAATTCATGTTGTTTTAAGCCACTACATTTATAAAAATTTGTTACAGCACCAAAAGGAAACCAATGTACCTCATTTGCCCATCTTTCCGTGATTATGGCACCTGAGACTGAACAATTTTGGTATATTAATAGCAAGTGCACGTGTCAAGGGGAAAAATGTTTGAAGTTTAAAACATTATTTTTATTTTTAAATTTAAAAAAAATTTAAGTTAATTTATTTTGAAAGAGACAGAGACACAGTGCAAGTGGGGGAGGGGAAGAGAGAAAGAGAGAGAGAGAGAATCCTAAGCAGGCTCCATACTGTCAGCACAGAGACCAATGTGGGGCTCAAACTCATGAACCGTGAGATCATGACCTGAGCTGAAACCAAGAGTCGGCCCCTTAACCGACTGAGCCACCAAGGTACCCCTGAATTTGAAAACTTCTTTCTGTGTCCTTCCATTCATGTGCACCTGCTAACTCTGTGTCTGTGCACAGATACCAGCCATCTACAAAGAGAGTCTAGGGCTTTTCCATCTGTTGGAAGATGGTGCTATACCACTTACAAACCCAGGCATCTTCCTCCTGCCCCGAAGAGAAATGAAAGAAAAGGAAGGATATTCCACAAAATGTTGGTGAATGAAATGGTCATGCTGTTTGGGAATATCTTTCAGTTGTAATTTGTTTATAAGCTTCTCTCTCTAGAAGTATGGTTAGGACAAGAAGGGAAGCTGATGCTAACAGATATTAATAAATGGAGTGGAAAACAATGAGGTAGTTTAGCTTCCGATAATCCTACCAGAAGAGCCAGATTGCATCACTCAGGTGCACAACAGAAGAGATTATGCTATTTAAGGGATACTGACTGCTGACAACAGAGCAGGAAAAAAGATTTCCCCTGGCAGAATGAAATAGGCAAGTTGGCAAATAGGAGAGAGTCAAGATTTTGGAGGATTACATGAACCCGAAGAATAAACTGTCAGTATCATCCAGGGAAAACTGGTGGGAAAATGATGTAGAAAAAAAAAAAAAAAAAAAAAGAACACAATGAAGAAAAGTTTGAACAGCAAAGTACTGAGAAAATCTAAAAGTACTGAACAAATCTAGACAAAGTACTGAACAAATCTGGAAAGTTAACAGAGAATAAATATGTTGAACACATTGTAATCTTGCAATAATGGTGGCAATAAAAACTATACCTCCAATTACTCTGCAGATAACATTTTGAGGGAAATATGGGCATGCAGCCAATAATTGGTGGTCTTGTGGTCCCATGAGTTATCCATAGACTAGTGAAGTCATCGTGAGTCTGGGTCCTGTTCTTCAGCTTTTATGGCTTTTTATTTTGCCAATGTATTTAATAGCTACCAGGCTTAGAAAATAATTATTTATATGAGTATTTGTCAGTGTATTAGCATCTCTAAAGAACTTTTAAAAAACACCAATACCTGTACCCATTCTGTAAACATTCTGATTTATGTGGTCTGGGGTATGTTCTAGGCATTGGTAACTGTTCAAAGCTCCCCAGGTAATATTTACATTCAGCCGGAACTGAGAATCACTTATTTATATTAACCAAACGTAGTTTTAGGCTATAACAACAATGATCATTGCAACTGTTTTCTAAGTGCCACGACATACCCACTGCTGTCATACTTTTTTGTTTTGTTTTGTTTTTGTTTTTTTATGTACTATTGGGGAGAAAGTGTTATCCTCAGTTTATACATTTGAAAGAGCATATAACTATGCAGTTGAACCCAGGCTAGATATTAAGCCTGGGCTCTTTGTGTTATATTAATTTATTAATTGATAATAGGAGATGTATGTAGCAGGAAAGTCAATAATTTGCACAAAGTTCTTCTGGACTTTGAGAACCCAAATAAAAGCATATGATTGGTGAGAGAAGAGTTAGAACCACAGGAGTTGACGCTTTAATATAAGGAATGAATCCCAACAAGCCAAGAGAGCTTGATAAGCTGCCCATATATTTTTGAGGGACCCTCCTGTCCGGAGAGTTGGACCTAGCTGTACAAGGTTGTGCCTTGGATGGTGTTGCAGGTACCATGAGGACCCTCACTCACCCTTCCTCCTTCTATCAGGATTTCAGACCTACGTTGTTATTTTTATTATAACATCTCTTAGATATTAGAATTAATTAGATCCTAATTTTGGTAATGTTTGGGAAGACCTTTAATCTCCTAAATGGAGTATACTTTCATCGAGAAAGGGCAGTTTGCAAAAAAATTGTAACTTTAAAACAAAAGTTTATTTATTTATTTTTAGAGAGGGAGAGCACACGAAGTGTGTATGAACTGGGGAGGGACAGAGAGAGAGGGAATGAGAGAAATCTCAAGCAGGCTCCGTGCTATCAGCATAGAGCCTGATGTGGGACTCAAACCCATGAACTCTCGTTAGATCATGACCTGAGCCAAAATCAAGAGTTGGATGCTTAGCCGACTGAGCCACCCAGGTGCCCTATAAACTTTTTTTTTAATTGTGTAATAGACATTACTATAGATCTATTTACATACTAGATGGTACAATGGCAGTGGGTACAAGGTGTGGAGAACTTTGCATGACACACTAAACAATGTGTCTTTTGTATTTCAGGCAATGTGGAAGTGGGGATAGGGCACTCAGGAGTTTCATACTAGAAGAGAAGTGTCACATATTTTATTTGGAATGTACAGTTTTTGAGGCCACATGGATGCTGGATGGAGGAAAAAATGGGGGCTTGCGACAGAGAGATCGAATGTTCTAATATAGCAGGAAGATGATGATAGAGATGGAGAAAGGAGGTTGAATCTGAAACATATTCAGAAAGCAGTAGCTACAAAATTTGGTAGTTCATAAGTGGGAAGGGTGAGGTAGAGTCAAGTGAATTCCTAGTTTCTGTGTTGAGTAATTGGATGGTATTTCTAGTCACCAAGACAGGAGCAGGAGGAGAACGTGGTTGGCTAGAGCAAAGGAGAGGAGGAAGATGCAGTGCGCTGAGTTAGGTGTGGAGACTTCATGACATGGGGCAAGATACGATAGGGATACTTGGGAAGTCAGGCTGAGAGAAGGTTTGGGGACCACCGTTGTGCCATAGTATATGTGGGAGGTGATGCAGTGACAGAGTTAGCAGTGGGAAGCACTGTATCACTCTTACAGTTTTGCCTAGGCACGATACCACTCGTGGTGTTGATGATGGTAATCTCTCACATGTAGGATATTTCATGCATCAGTGGTGGGCTTGATGCCTTATGGGCATTGTCAAATTTAACGTCTCTCAAAACAATGTGAGATATGTACAAGACATTCCTAAATTTTACAGATATAGCAAAGAACGAGCCATGAGATCCTCTGCTAAATGACCTCATTCAATACCCTGGAGTTTTTCATCGAATTTTACTCCCCCTCTATCTTGGCAAAGTCTTTAGCACGTACAAAGCATCTAATACATGCTAGCCAAATAATGGTGGGATTTACTTCCTACAGAGTCACCCTTATGACAGAAAGGATTTGGCTAACAGTCATCAGGGAAGTAGGGTGGAAGGATTCTTTTGGTAAAATCTTGCATTTATGAAGGGTTACAGAAGCTGAGGTGGTAAATAAACATAGCAACGTGATTTTTTTTAACCTGCTTCAGTCTTTAGGCTTCCTTAGGAAACCTGAAAGAAGCTATGGATCCTTTCCCCTGAAAAAGGCACACTGAGGAGAATGAGCATATCCAAAATTTTGAATAAAGCTGAGGTTCACCAACCCTGCTAAAGGCTGAACACATGCTTTGATGTGCACATCTTCAAGTTATTTCCATGATTCCTTCTAAATTATCCCCACTTCTATTGCGAGGATAATTTCCCTTGTCACCTATACAGCCAAATTCTGATGTAGCTGGAATTAAGCATTAGAGCATTTCTGAGGCATACGTGTGATTTTGATTACCTCCCAATTCAGATCGAAATAAATCTATATCCTTTTCCAAATCTACTCTTTGGAAATTTTTGTGAATACGCAAATGGGCATCCTGTACACTAAGAATCTGGGCAAATGACAGGTCCCCTCACTACATTGTTAGTTACCCATAGAGATCAATTAATTCTTATGTGTATTGAATAACACACTCATATCTATGAGCTGCTCCTAACAAACAAAACTAACTCTATGCTCAGGAAATGTAAATAGATTTTAATATCAACCTGAGAGAAATAATTAAGATGAGAATGTGCTGCCAAAATAATTATATAATATACTACAAATTATCATCAGTTAGTATAAATTGAGAATCGTCATTATTACATCATCGGGATTTAGCCAAAGTAATGAACTTCTCATCAATTAACGGTCTCAAAGACTACCAAATGACTTTAGGAACTTAAAAATAAAGAGCTTAAGTATTTCCCCATTTCTTTGAAAGTCTACTATGTACAAGGCAATGCACAAATTCTTTATGTCTAACACTGGGAAGAAGATTCTTGATCACTTGTACGCATGGAGGCTCAGAGCTGCAGAGAACCTTGGCAAGATTAGAATCCAACAATCCTATTTGACAGATGAAGTGACTGCATTTAAGAAGAACCAGCAGACTTTCCAAAATAGCATACCTAAATGGTCTAAGAAACTCAGGTCACAGGCATGTTAAACCCTGGTTTGAAATTCCGGGCTTACCATTGGGTGTATGACATGGGACCTCATTTTTCTCATCTGTAACATGAGATATTTTGAGAGGATAAAAAGATACCATTCTAGTCAAATGCATAGCATAGTCTGGCACAAAGTGAGTGCCCAGTGAGTGGCAATTATTTTATTCTATTAGGGCAAGAGCAGAATTCGCAACTGGATCTGCTGACCGTCAGTCTAAGACTCTAGTCATAGATAGAAATGAGTTTTCCAGTCTTTCACCAGTCCATGGGCATTGGATGGCTACACTCTGTGACTTTCATTTCAAGGTCTCTTTTGATTAAGGGGGCAGAGATGTATGTTTTCCTTGGTGTTGTTTTTACTGTTGTATCGTTCTCACCTTCAATAAGTACTCAACAAATAGGTGTTCGACTAAAGAGTGAATTTCTCTACTGTGCTCCTACCACATTCTCTCCTTGGCTTCAATATAATCAGCATTTCTTGAGGGCTTATGTAAACTGGACAAATGAGTGGATGTTTGATAAACAACTGAATTAAAGGAGTATAAAGCTTAACAACATGTGTTCCACGTTCTATTGTGAGGAGAATCAGTTGGCATCTGGGTGTACATAACAGTATCAGAATGAGATGCTTTTTTTGCCCCTCTTTTAAATCCTGAGGTAAGTTTCAAATCCCCAGTCTAGCCACTGCTGGCTCTGTGACCTTGGGCAAATTACGGAATCTCTCCGAGCTCTGTCAGTTTCTTGTATACAGAATTTTCTCAGGAAAACGACTGATGCATTTCATTCGCTTAGCACAGTGCCTGGCACACGGGAAGCCCTATAAGAGCAGCTCCCAAGGTCTTTATGATTATGATTAAACATGATGGGGTTGTGTATCTGACTTAGTGGGCGCAGGTTCCAAACACGGGTTTGTGACCTCTTGGCACATCACAGATGTACTGCTTGGCTGGCAGTTTTCTGTGTTGAGAGATAAAAACTGATTGTGCTTCTGTCCTGTGGAAATATGAAATGAACTCTTTCTAACCATCTCTGTTTGTCCTGCTCATAGGCAATAGATACAACATCTACGAGGAACGAACCAATGCACAAAATTATTTAACTAACCAGCATTACCGCTCCACTTCCTAGGAGAAGGAAGCAGCGTATTAAAACTACATTTTCTCCCTGGCCTTGTTTTTATGTTAATTGACAGAAAGGAAAAAAATAAAAACAAGAGAGCACAAATGTTGACAGGAGAAAATGTGATATAATTCCACGAAATATTTTGGTTCTAAAATGTTTTATGGAGACTAATGGCTCAATTATAGCTTAATGCTCATTGCTCTAAGTGTTGTGAGGGGGATGAGAAGTCTCTCTTCTGAAGCACTTGTTCATGGAAACAAGAAAGCAGGCTTCCTGAGAGGGACACAGCATGTTCATGTTCACCTACTGGCCGCTGTCCAGCTCAGGGACTCGGCCCAGCCCTGATGCAGCTTCCCTGCTGGACGGAGCATCACGGTGTCCCCTCCCTTTCCGTCAGGGAACCGTTAGGATTCCGGCTACTGTGCTTGAAATTGTGACTTGCTTTCTCAATCCTATTACAGGATTTGAAAGTGTCTGTGCAGCTCTCCGAAGAGGTAAATGTATTTCAGGAAGTGGAATCATAGGCTGAAATGCATTACAGTTCTTAATAATATAGGGCTTCAGACATTGAATAAAACCTTCCTTTGAGGAAACTGAGGCATAGAGGGGCGACTTGCTCAAATGTGCTTGGCAGAGTTGAGAGTACAGCACACTGAGTGAGCTGGAGGGAGGTGATTTAGGAGACTGCTTTTATCAAGAGCTTCTAGTACAGTTCTTGGATCGTTCATTTATCCATTTCCTTTATTCATTCAGCAGAGCAGTGTTGAGCACCCACTGTGTGTCAAGTAATGTAGTACATGCTGGGGATTTAGGGGAACAAGACAAAGGAGGTTTCTATCCTCCTGGAGGTTATAGTATTGTAGGGAATATGGACCACAAACGAGTCGATGCCCAGATGTTTGCATTATGAGCATGTTCAGTACATGGTGGATGAAATTATTACTATCTCTGAGCTTCAATTTTTGTGTGCAAAAGGATAATACCAATTATACCAAGAATTACTGGGTAGAGTAAGGGAGACAGTTGCTTATCAACCAGCATGGTGCCGGACGTGTGTTAGGAGTTCCAGTGCAGAGTGTTTTCACTTCATTCCTCATCTTTAAATTCGTCTCCCATCAGCCACTCTCTTGGTAGAATCAGCCTCAGTAGGAATCAGTAAGGGTGCAGGTAGGGCAGGCAGTGGAGAGCCAGTGGGAAGAGAGTGGGAATTGTGGGAAGTGCTGAGGATTTGGGGTGTCCACGCTGGAGACAGGCTGGGAGACAGTAGCATCCTTGCCAAGCAGCAGAACGCCCACTGGGAGGTGGTGGATAGACAGGGAGAGAAGAGGACGCTGAGTGATGGGTTGGGTCCTATGCATATCCTGCTGGTTGCTGGGGGCACTCTCAGACTACAGAAATTCATGAAGACATTTCATTCATACGAAAGCCCTGTTCCTCTGTAACCTAATCAAGTCTTGACATTTGAATTTCTAACTAATTTTTAGGAAATAACTTTTCAGATTCTCATCATATAGCACTTGTTCAATATGAATAGAAATAATTACCTTACCGGAGTGATTAGCATGCCCAAGAATAACTACAGACTTTTCCCCCCAATTTTTACTTTTAGATAAATGTCAGATATCTTCTTTAAAATGCTTTGATTTCTTTTTTTCTGAAGAATCATTACAAAGTCGTAAAATATGATAAAGGTGCAGGGAAATGCAAGGAAATAATGGGAAATGTGCTTGAGAAGAAAGCCAAGTTGACCTGGCAGAGAAAATTTTATCAGCAATGATTTTAGTCACCAAAAATTGGGAGCTATTAATATTAGTTTTATCTAAAAGAGACCGGCAGCAAGTGGTTGTGTTTCTTTCAGACATTCTGGAAGCCTACTTCAAAATGGAATGGCTTACCCATTCTGAATGGGGGCCCTTCGTGGTAAAGTGGGCACACAGGCTCCAAAAACAGGTGGTCTGGAGACCATGTGGCAGCCCGGTTACTCCGAGAGTGACTTTGTTGGGGCACTTAACCTATCTGAGTTTCAGTTTCCTCAGCTCTTACCTGAGAATACCAAATTTACCCCAGGGGTTGTCTGCATTAGACAGAATATCGGATGCCAGGAATCATCATGGCACCTCAGGAAAAGAGATTGGAAGAGATTGGTTGACTAGTGGCTGGAATTAGGGCCTTGAACTCCTTCACTCTCCAGCGTCCCTAGAGGCACACTGGGCAGACAGTTACAGGGAAGGTCTCTGTCTTTGTTTCACACAGGTTGTTGTCCAAAGCTAATGGAGCAAGTCAAACTGGGTCACACAGAGCCCTTGGGCCTCATTTTAACCAGAATAGCAAGTCCTACGGTCCTCAGTATCACTTTCCAACCATATAGCTTCTCAGAGGTCCGGATTAAACCAACCTGGAGCCTCTGCTGTGATTTCACAAAGAGTGAACGTATTTTCACACACAGTAAGGTAGGGATTTTATGCTAGAACTTCTGCAAAGGCTCTCCCCACTTCCAAACATTTGTAACTCATTAGTCTGCAACAAAAAGTGGATGAACATACTTCCCCCAAAGCCTCACAGCAATCCTACCACTCACATGATGAGGAGAGTGAATACAAGATAAAACATAATAGGGCACAGGATGGAGGAAAGGGTTTACGTCAATGGCTAGAGCAAAACTGAACTAATCCCACTCCCTCTTAGCCCGGCTGACATTTCTTGGGAGGGCTTCACTTAGAAGGTTTTTTTGGTTTGTTGTTCCAAAAAATTGGTCTTTGAATGAAGTAATCTCTATGCTATCAGGAAAGAGCCACTTGCATCAGTGGGACATCAAATCCATATTTATTGAAATAGAGGAGAAACTCTTTCCCAGGCTTGCTCGTTCCAAGCCTGTACTTTGGGAGAGATGTAGCCAGGTATGTGAGCCAAATGGATATCTCACCAAGAGAAGTCTCATCAGCAAATCATTGTCTTAAATGTAACAGAAGTCCCCAGTCTCTGTTATAACAGACTCCTGGAGGGGATGCTTTTTTGTATTTTGAGGGCTACGCATAGAATCTGGGTGTTTTTCTCAGTTCTGGTTCACACCCCATTACACACTTTAATGAACTGCACTGAAATTCTCAAATGAAGCCTCAAGATAAAACGCTGCTGATTGTATTTATTTACCTTTGAAGTTAGCTTGTGACATCACTACAATATGCTTGCTTTCTTTACTGAGAGACGATTATAGTATCTAAAGGTTTGTTAACACAACTGTAGTCTAGAAGTAGGTAACACTTACTCTTCCCCTAACTAGAGAAGCAACATTTCATAGAGGAGAAGGTTCGGGATGGGATAGAGGAGGCTGAGTCCCAGATCCTGGCTCTGTAACTGTGGGAAAGTCATTTCGCCTCCTCTAAAGTGAAAGAATTGGCCTTGATGATGTCTAAGATTGTTTTCAACTGCAACTTTAAATATGTTCTCTGACTCGATATAGATTTTTAGTGTAATCATCCAGGAGATAATAGAAACATGTAGTCAACTTTCCTGATTGTCTACTTTCAGGTGAAATTAAAACCTCAACTCTGAACTCCACGGCTTCAGGTATGAGATCCAGCCCTGGAGAGTCAGGTGGATAGGCTGCTCTAAGAGCTCTCCCGAGTGATTCGGAAATCTGCAGTTCTGCGTTTGTACGGAGGGACTGGTGTGCTTAAAAGATCAGTGCCCATTGCCAGTGAACCACATAGCACATCCCAAACCTTTTAAACTAGAGAGTACAATAACAGCTTGTGTCATTTCAGACAAGAACATTGCCTTATGCTACAATAACCACTTATATTCAATAAAAAGAGACACCCATTAAGGCCACATAAATATAACCCGGCTATTTTTTTTTCCATGTTCCTCCAAATTCATCCCTTGATCTTTTATTAATGCTTCTATTTTAAACATCTGGCTAGCCTTTTCCATTGTCTTCATCTATGCGAGTTTCTCAACCTCAGCACTACTGGCATTTTAGGGTACATAAATCTTTGTTGTGGGGGATGTCCTGTGCCTGATAGGATATTTAGCAGCTTCCTTGGCTTCTAATTACTAGTTGCCAGTAGAGTGCCACTGTCCCCAATATGACAACCAAACATGTCTCCAGACATTACCAAAATTCCTCAAGTGTCCAAAATCACCCTGGGTGAAGGACGCTGGTCTATGCTCTATCTTTTTTTCCAATTCTGAATTTTTTTTCACGGGCATAAGATCAGGGCTATATCCTGAAGTGCTAGAAATGATTACTCTGCTGTTATCATTATTCCTAACATTACTAATACCTTTCACTTACATACGATTTCGCAATTTATCAAGTGTTTCTATTCACATTATTCATAAAGATTAATGCATGGCAGCTCATTGTCTATGACAAGTTAGAAGAGAGAAGCATCTCTTCTTTCATTGTCCCTGTGCCCCCTTTTCACCATGCTTGGAATCCTGTGTGTTTGACAAAAGAGGTCTTGCCATGAGGAAGATGTCTTTAGGACAAGTCAGGCGCTGTGTAAATGAAATCTGCTCAGTCTTTTCAAGAGATTTGAAAGATGAGATGCTTAATCACCTTGAAATGACATCTTTCTCCTGTCAACCTCTGTTGACGTTATCGACGTACCTCCCAATGCCTAAGACATGCCCCCCCCCCCCACCATCTACAGCTACATACAGCAAGTGGCTTCATTAAATTCCCCGAGCCCTGTGACTCCTTAAAAGCGTTCTGAAAGCTGCAGTCCTCAGCCTAAACTGGACTGCTGCAGCTTTATCATGGTGCACTCAGTGAAACCAGATGGCATTTTTGAGAAAAAGAAACGAACATATCCCCCCCCCCCCACCTCACCTCCTCTCTGCACCCTCTTACCTGCTTAAGGATTTCAGCAGCTGTCCCATGTGAACAATCAAATATCACATAGAACTCCTTGCCCTTCTTCATCTCCTTGAGTAAAGGCTTGGCATCTTTATTCCCAGAGGGCAGCTGGCGGATTTTGATTTTAATGTTATATCTGGAGGGAGCTTTGATGAGCTCTTGTAGACGAATGAGGCCTAGAAAATGACAATCCCATCATGCAACAGACTGTTCTGTCTAAAGAGGACTTGTTTATTGCCATTTACAGTCAAACTCATATCATTCCCAAAATGTATCAAGAGGCCACCTTCCAAAAGGTTACACGGTTGACTTCTCATTTGTCATTCCCTTTTCTGTGGTAGATTATACTGCATTTTCCTTTTGTGGGTATGCATGTGTAGTTTGGAAACACAATTTCCCAAGCAAATTTTGAATTTACTTAGAATGCAGTTGTCTTCTCCAGTGTTTGGCCAACACCACAAACCTTTAACAAATCAAGTCTGTAACTATAAAGCTTTTGTAAACCAATGTTGCTTGACGTTTCCAAAGGTGTGCAATGACATGGATAATGCTTGCTTGCTTAAAAAAACAAACAAATAAACAACAATAGAATACTAGAATCTCTTGGGGCGGTAAATCTCTATAAGCCTTTCATCAAGTATTTATGTATAGCATACTGTTTACCAGCTAATTAGCTGGGCTTTCAGTATAATTTTCCAGTCCCTACCATATAAACTATTTATAAATGGCTCATCACATCCTCTTTCTAATATGATTGAAGATTGAATTGGAAAACCCTCTCTTGATTAAAAAAAGAAATAGCATAGAGTTTTTAGAGATTATGATAATAAAACCAGAAAAAAATGCCTTTAAAATCCACCATTGATAATTGCAGCAAAGTATATACAGCCAACTAACTTGATGGAGAAGGTTTGATTCTCCATAAGTACAAATCTACTGAGCTGCACCATTTTCTAACAGACATACTTTACTGGGGTGAAGCAAACAGCTATATAAAACCTCCGTCTTATTTCTCTTAACATTACCGTGTGATTGCTACACTGCATAACGTTGGCTCTCACTCAAGGACTCTCATCACATTGGAAAATTGACTTTTTTTTTTTTTTATTGCACAGTTCTGTGCCTTTAGGATTTGTCAACTTCACGTAATCAATAGGAAATATTAAGTGTTACCAGTATTCAGATGGAAATTTTGCTATGCACTGTCACGGATGCCAGCTACCTCTGGACTTGATATATTGCTTTCATTTTCTTATTTTACTTATTTAGTTATCTACCCACTCCACCCAAACCACAGTTTTGTGGCTCAGATGTTAAAATGTCCCTCTAATTAATACCTTGGATAGGTTGGGTTCTGAGGTACAGTAACATTGTAACTAAGTGGCTCTTTGGAGTCAAATGGGTGTATGCAGTTGGGGGATGATGGTGGTTAGGGTCTGTAGAACCATAACAAGAGTCACTGCTCATTGTTAATTTTTTTTTTTTTTTTACATAATAATTGAAATTTTCAGCATGGTAGCCTTTCTGGGCTCTTGCTTTTTTCCAAAGCAATCAGTGTGGTTGAAGGCTCTCAAATGCCAGTAACGATCCACTTAACTCTCTTCACTTCCAGAATCACGAGTCCTGAGCCACTCGTGCTTACGCCAAATGGAAGAAAACTGAGCACATGGGCTTGCATATTTGTTAATCCTCAATCCTGTGAAGTGAGCATTATTATCTTTGTTATTTCTGTTAAGGAAACTGAAGCTTAGAGCAATTAACTGTCTCAGGGTCACAAAGATAGTGAGGAGGACCCATCAGTTCAAGTTGTTGCCTGTGAGTCCTGCACTCAGTCTTTCTCCTTCATGGTCCAGCCTCACAAACACAAATTGCTGGTGCTCAGGGAACAGATATAGCTTGGGATTATTTGGTGAAATGGGGAAAAAATAGAAACAGGGACCCCCATTCTCCTTTCTTCTTTACTCCTGGGTACTTGAGTCTCATTTGAGTTTTTTCTATTGCTCTCCTGCTTTGCAAATGCATAGTTTTTGTTTTTTTTTTTTTTCTTATTTCTGAGCATGGCCACAAGGGAGACCAATGTAGCCTTTAAATAAAATGGGAAAACCATTTAGAAAGAACATTTCATGTGCTGCAACAAACTGCCTTTTTGTTCTTTTGCTGAATGGAATGTTGATCTAGAAGTGCATCTTCCTATCACGATGATTTACCCATGTTAATGGTATTTTAAAGTTGAATGTGTTTTCTCACTTCATTTACTGGTTTTTATCGAAAAACATTTCCTGGATCTTCCTTATATGCCAAACCCCGTGAAAGAGGTGGGACATGAACACATCTTGCTTTAAGGAAGGGATTCAGTTGTTCTTACGTGGCTAGAACCAAAATGAACAATGTACTGGTAATTTGCAATGTAAGTATTTCAATACATTAGTAACAATCTTGGAGTCTTGTTTTCCAATGTTCATTTTATTTTGAGCACCTCAGAATTTTGCACTAAGTGTTTTAGGTATTTTCATTACATGAAATCTACCATGTGTCAGAGATGATTTAATCAATTTAAGTGTTGAGCTGCTAGCAGAACTTGTACATTTACAGTAAGTCAGAAATAGTAAGGAAAACAGTTCTTCGGTGTTTAGTTTTATATCGAGGTCCTCAGGTTGGAATAAAGTGGTATAGAAAGCAAAAGCAAAAGAACAAAAAGTAAAAGCCCATAGAAAGATTTCATCCCATCAGCTCTTAGATGGAGTCTCACTTACTACTCAATTTTTGTAAATCATAAGGTGAGGCTAATGGAGGCTGTTGAAGATACCTGCTCAGGATCCTAAGATCTTGTTAAGGCTTAAGTGACAGATTCCGGAGTGAAAGCCATGTGTAACTTCTGACTCCCAATCTCAGGCTCTTTTCTTTCCTTTCCTTTTCTTTTCTTTTCTTTTCCTTTCTTTTCTTTTCCTTTCCTTTCTTTTCTTTTCTTTTCTTTTCTTTTCTTTTCTTTTTTTACCAAATCAGTGTCTCTCCTGACTTTAGATTTCAGATCAACTAACTGACTGACTAACTAACTAACTATTAAATAAATAACTACACACATAAATAGAGAGAAAAAACTGGACCAGCATAAAGCAATCAAACATTTAGTTGGCAAATGAGGCCATGAATAGACATTTTGCTCCCTCCTCCTCAAAAAAGGTGACCATGCATTTTCACAACTCTCTTCTAAAAGAAAGTGATTTTAATACCAGTAGAGGAGAAAGGAGAACGACTCAGTACAAAAGCCCAGTTTCTAATTGGTCTAGATTTATCTTTTGGAAAAACTGACTACTAAGCCCCTAATTTTCTCAGTTTGTCTGCTGGCAGGTGATTTGGCCTTGGGAAGGGAGAGGCTCAACAGATTGAAAGATTACAGACCAAGTTGTGGGAAGAAGAATGAGGGTTGACCAGGGGGGTTTACATTTCTCTTCCCAAAGCAATTGTTTGCTAAAAAAAAAAAAAAAAAAAAAAAAAAAAAAAAAAAAAAGCCATTCTGCCTTCATTAGCAAACATTGTAGAATTTACAATTTAAAAGTCTTTTCTTTTTTCTTTTTTTTCCCCTTAGTTCCCAGGTAAAAAAATTTAGAGAAAGAGTTCCTTTTTATTTGCATTGTGCAGCAATCCATCAATCACCCACCGAGTGCATTGTAAAGAGTAGCAAAACTTATTTGCTAAACAAATAATTACTTTAGGGAAAGGAAATTGATTTAGGCACAACTCCTAACTTTGCTAATGGTCCTCCGAGTTTGGAAGCAAGCCTCGACAAGTGGCCCAGTGCTCCCAGGGTTGGACTCCAAATGCAGAGAACGGTTACGGTGCATGCAAATCTGGTGTCGGTGGCAGTCTTTCTATCCCACCAGGATGGAGGGACTTGAAAAGTAAAATGCAGTTCAGGAGATGATCAAACCCAACTGAGGGGCATTCTGCAATAAAACTGGTCTGGACTTAGCCATTTCCTATGAGGAGAGGATATGAGGTGTACCTGGGCACAGGTGACTTCCATGACAGTGGGGAGTTGGGTAAGTTGGTTCTGAGTCCCTTCCATCCAGGTGAAAAAAGCTGTAGGGTCCGCAACACCATTGGGCAACAGCACCCCCAGGGGGTTCTGTCTGTGCCTTGGGCAGAGCCATGCCCTCTGGTCACTGGGAAGGCCTCAGGGGTTTAGAACAACCTGCAGTGGGCCCTTCTGGCCAGCAAACACCTACTCTCCTAGCCTCAGTCATCTCTGCAGAGCATTTGTTTTTAAAAAACGATTACCCTATATTATATTATCCTATTTGTATACGCTAGTATTGTATTTGTGTTAAGTTTCTTGTATTTGATGCTTGTAGTGTGGCTATAACAAGGAAGGCCATAGTTCTTAGCAAATACATACTAATGACTTAGGGGTAAAAAGGCCGTGATGTCAGCCACTTACTTTCAAATGGTTCAATAACGCTACTACTTACTATTATGATTGTTGTAATTGTTTTTGTATTAAGAGAATCACAGAGCATTAAAACAAATGCAGCCAGATGATAACAACGGCAAACCTAGATGAAGGGAATACAGGAGTTCATTGTACCTTTCTTGCATCCTTTTTTCTAGGTTCACATCTCTTTAAATACACGGATCACATGTGGAGATATAAAATAGCACCACAAGAGCCTCTTCCTCTACTCGCACCCCCAGGGAGGCAGTTGGAAACTGCACCTTTGGTTTCAAAAGCACTTTAGAGCAAGGAATCTATTTATTTCGCATGAGTTCGACCTGGGCTATGCATATGGAGATAACTTTCAAAAATGTCCAAACGGCCAATTCTTTTTTTTTTTTTTTTCGGAAATTTATTGTCAAATTGGTTTCCATACAACACCCAGTGCTCATCCCAAAAGGTGCCCTCCTTAATACCCATCACCCACCCACCCCTCTCTCTCACCCCCCATCAACCCTCAGTTTGTTCTCAGTTTTTAAGAGTCTCTTATGCTTTGGCTCTCTCCCTCTCTAACCTCTTTTTTTTTCCTTCCCCTCCCCCATGGGTTTCTGTTAAGTTTCTCAGGATCCACATAAGAGTGAAAACATATGGTATCTGTCTTTCTCTGTATGACTTATTTCACTTAGCATCACACTCTCCAGTTCCATCCACGTTGCTGCAAAGGGCCATATTTCATTCTTTCCCATTGCCACGTAGTACTCCATTGTGTATATAAACCACAATTTCTTTATCCATTCATCAGTTGATGGACATTTAGGCTCTTTCCATAATTTGGCTATTGTTGAGAGGGCTGCTATAAACATTGGGGTACAAGTGCCCCTATGCATCAGTACTCCTGTATCCCTTGGATAAATTCCTAGCAGTGCTACTGCTGGGTCATAGGGTAGGTCTATTTTTAATTTTTTGAGGAACCTCCACACTGTTTTTCAGAGCGGCTGCACCAGTTTGCATTCCCACCAACAGTGCAAGAGGGTTCCCAAGCGGCCAATTCTAAACACTCATTTTGGCTAGCTATCCACTCTGTGCACTCAGATATGACACAGAAAAATGCTGATTTGCATACACAAGGAGTGACTCTGGAAACAGGTGGAGATATGGAGGAGAAAAAAAAGAACCTACTTTTTACAGTGAGTGTTTAAAATTTCCCATGCCTTCTCCTTAAGTAATAATAAAATGCCATTTACATTACTCCTTTTATGAAGGATGCTACATGCCTTATAAATATCTCAATAAACCTCACAATACACCTTTGAGGTGAAAAGGTATCAGTACGATTCTGCAGTAAAGAAAGTGAGACACAGTGAGGTTAATTGTTTAGACTGGTCCTGAAAATAAGTCACAGATGCCAGGAATTGGAAGGGACCTTAAAGGCCAAACCCCTACTTGATGCACGAATCCCCTCTACACAGCTGTTGCTGCACCTCTCTATTTGAAAAATACCCCACCTCACACTGAAGCCCAGTTCATTTCTGGACAGCTTTAGTTATATTCAATAAGTATTAGTTCAAAAGAAAAGTACCTATGTTTTCTTGAGTCTTAATTTAATTCCCTGTTGATTAAACCACATCAGTGGGGTTGATGCCATAAAAATGAGTGTAATAAACCATTGGGACCTAAAGATAAGATCGTGCATTTTAAATGTTAATTTCCTCTTCATTTGTACTTAGAAACATAGAAAATGGCATTTCAAAAACTTGTTGGTGTCTTAATATACCCAAATCTAATAGGATTCTTAAGGGGATCTATGTACCCTCCAGAGGAAAGGAAAAATCAGAATTGAGAAATGGAAATGGGTAAGTGAGTGAATTACCTGGGGGAAATACAACACTTTTAAGTGCAGATCTTCATACATACGATTTTTCAAACGTGTATCCAAAAAAAAAAAAAAAAGCTAGAGACTTCCCAAAAGAAAAATTTTGTCCCTTGATCAAAGGACCTCAAAGAAGAATCTAGTCAAAATATTTGAGATGAACTGTGTTGCAGTTAGCTCAACCAGAGTATTTTAGTCTTGAATTCTTGCTGATATCAATGGTAGCTAAAAATAATATACCTTCATGCAATATCTAAAGATTGGCTTCCAAACAGAATTCTGAAAATTTGAATAGGGTTCTGGGCAGAGGACCGGAGTGGGTGGATAGGAAGGGTAGAAAAGAGTGAGGACAGAGGGGGAAAAAAAAAAAAGAGCTATAATTTTTTATCTTGTTGGTACTGAGTGCCAAGGATTTCTATCCCCCAGCTATTTCAGGTGGAATTGTGGGAAGGCATGTAGCAGAAGTGTTCTGGCTGGCACAAATGGTCATAATAACACAGTGGGGGTAAGTTGTGATTGCTGAAGGGAAAAGATTTACTTATTCTTTTATTTAGCACTGATCGCATACTGAATATCTTTCATTTTGGCTTCGTCACTTATGGCAAAATGTTAACTTTCTTCAAGTCCAAATTTCAGGCCTCTGACAAGGTTCTTGGTTCTGGACAGTATATTCTTTCTGTTTTCTATGGGAAGATGAAAGGAAATGTAATAAATGTAGTAAATAACAAGTCACTGTTTAAATACAGCCATTCGAGCTGTTATCTCACTTGGAGTGGTTGAGCATATTAAACGAGTTAATCATACAAAATATTTAAAAGAGTGTGTGCCACATAATCAGAACTCAACAATTTAGTTATTGTGATATTTGCGGTTGTCATTTGCTTTGTGTTTTTTCCTTGAATTTATGGCTTCTTTCAATCACTGACATTTTTATGTGTGTCCACCTTATTTCAAATTCATCCTCATTATAAAGCTTTGAGACGTTGTTTCCAATGATAGTTAATAGCTCGTAATTTTAGGCCGCGTTTTAGAAATCTCATGACTCTGATGTGTTAAGAAAAATGATATAAGGCAAACATGGATGAAAAAAAAACCCAACTTTTGATGGCGATGTGTTGTGAACTCAGGGCTAGAGGCATCTGGCTGGAACTCATTTCCTTGAGGGCCTTATCTAGCCCTATCGATATGCGGACTCTCAAATTTGTACCCCCAGCTCACACTACATTTCTGAATTCCAGATGTATATATTAGCTGCCTGTTCATCACCTTCACTTGAATGTAGCAGACATTACAAATTCAAACTTCACATGCTCATGACTGAAAAAACTCCTGATAGCATCCTTTTTCCTCCAAAGTAGTTCCATCTATAACCTTCCCCATCTTAGGTGATGTTAACTCCTTCCATTGGCTCTGGCTAAAAAGGTTAGAGTCACCCTTGACTCCTCTATTTTTCTTCACTCCTTCAGGTCATTATGCTAGCTCAACATTCAAAATATTTCTAGAAACTGGCAATTTCTTACTCTTCTATTAACTTACCTTCCTCAATTGCCTTCAGTTCTCTAGAGGCTATTTTTACCCTTGCCTCCCTCTATCCTATTATCAATACAAGAGCCAGAATGATCTTTTTATGATGTAAATCTGATGTTACTCCTCTGCTGAAAACTCTCCAATGGTTTTCCCATTTCATGAAGCGCAGAAGCTCTTCCTATGGTCTATAAAATCCTCCATGACCCATAAGGTGCTCTTCTCTGACCTAGTTTCCCACTATCCCTCCCCTCTCACGCTGGTCCCACCACACCGGCCTCCTTCTTTGTTATAAACAAACGTTTGTTGGAAGACACCATACTCATTCATTTACATGTGTCGTCTATGGCTGTTTTCTTGCTACCTTGCAGAGTGAAATAGTCACGACCCTATGACGCACAAAGCTTAAGCTAGATGCTATCTGGCCATCAGAGACAAAAAGTTTGCCGGCCCCTTTTCTACAGAAATAGTTGTGGCTACATTTCACTGAGATTGGCCTTGAAAAAGCAGAAACTGCTGAATATCCTCCACACTGCATTTGGTGCTCAGCTTCTCAGCTCTTTTTGATGTGTGTGAGGGATAGAAACCAGGCTTCCACCAGGGGTCTAATGAAGCAGAGGGGATGACCAATGAGCAGCAATTTCTCACTGCCTAGGGTCACCTCTGAATGTGGGAATCAGAGAGAACTAGGTGACTGATGGCAGGAATATCCAGGCAACAGAGAGAGAGAGAGAGATATGAAGCGAAACACAACTTCACTCCCTCAACAGTTCTCTAGGGTCTTTCTACATTTTCACTTCCAGAGGACAGAATTCTGCCTGCTAGTATTTAGTGAATTGAATTTTGTCCTTAGAGACAAGCACAGTGCTCCCCTTGACTTCAATGGGAGTCATGGGCCATTTGGTCCCCCAGACATCTGTGCTGGCTTCAGGCTATTTAACAAACTCCTAAACAAATCCCAATAAAGTGTTCTTTAATGGGTACTTAATTCTGGTGTGAGGGCGGGTGCTGGGCACACCTAAGTCCTTTCTTTTCCTTCAGGTTTACTAAGTTTTCTCCTTTTTATGTCTTGATAATTACTGCAACCAAAACCCTGAGTCAAGCAGTATTAAACCCACTCAAAGGCAAAAGATGTCTGTTTTTATTGATCTCAGTTGACCTGTTTACTCTCTGGGTTCCAATTTAATAGCTCAATTGATTATTCATTTACATTTTTAATTTCTTTGTGGGTAAAATCATTTTAACATGAGTCATTTCTAACTTAATGGGCAACATACAAATTCATTTGGGATTTTTAACTTTGGCAAGTATTTATTGAACAACCGGGCTCAGGTGAACTTAATAAGGATGAAAACCAGATTTCAGTTTCTTGTAAAAAAATGATAGAAAGGATTGAGTTTCCT
This sequence comes from Panthera uncia, assembly GCF_023721935.1. NCBI lineage: Eukaryota > Metazoa > Chordata > Mammalia > Carnivora > Felidae > Panthera > Panthera uncia. The sequence continues at coordinate 14,798,440 of NC_064810.1, read as the reverse complement.
CCTGTGCAAAATGTCCATCACTTCTGGGTGCTTACCTGAAATCAGAAGGTTGGTTAGAACATCAATTTCTGTGTTATCCTTTTACAAATTAAGTTTTGTCTAAATATAATTTGAAATCTATAATATTATGCTCATGCCTTTAGTTGAGCTCTTAAATCCAAAAGTTTTAATGTCATTCATCAATTTGTGTTCCTTCTAGATGGCTCTGCTTTGCTGGAGATGGTAGAAATCATGAGAAAAATTTGTACTATTGAGTGTATTACATAATGAGAAATAGTATGACTTTATTAGCTCATGCGATTGTCTATTTACAAAGGTAAGCAACATGGAAGGTCAGACTATACTTACATTTACAATTGAAGGGGAGCAGAATTTGCCAGGCAAAATGTGTCCCATTGGCATGGGGATTTTTTTAAGACGTTTATTTTTAAGAAACAGCAGGCACAGATGAAGCTCTGAAATCTGAGTAGATGTTGCCCTTTTGTAAGAGACGTTTACATGTATAAAAGAAACCTTTTTGTAAGGGAGATACTCCCTTACTGTACCAGAAAGAGAGGGGTGACTCAATCTCTAGAAATTCTTCTCAACAGAGAAGGCAGGGACTTAAACATGCATTATAATCTTGCCCTTGTTCACTGTGCTTTTTTTGATAATCTCCCATACCTGATTCCCCACCCCCAACATCTTTCATCTTTGGCGAAAGGTGGTATTTAAGGTGATAGCTTAGGCCATTTCAGTAAGTTAACTTTGTTTTCTTGGGTCTCTCCCATGCTTATAGGTGGTATACATCTTATTAAACTTTGCTGTTCTCCCGTTCATATGTCTCATGTCAATTTCATTGCTTGACCAGCCAAAGATCCTCGAAGGGAAGAAGTGGAAACTTTCCCACCCCTACACATTATAATGTTCTATCTCAAGGTTTTTAAAATCTGCTTTTGGAATTTTTTTGATAGTACGTTTCTTTCTTCCCAACAAGCAAGTGAAGCTTTAAGAATATGACTGCCTGTGGCTTATACTTCCCTGTAGGACTGTTTCGAATATAATATTTGTAAGTTATATATCCAATAACCTACCTTTACTTCTTTCTCAAATGAGATGAGGTATAAGAAAATATCTAAATGCATATTTCCAACCGTAAGAGTCACTTTTATCTGGCAACTTAAAATGCAACCAGAGTTTAGTGCAAACTAGAGGAGGCTTACTATCATCCTCTGATAAGTAGTAAGTGCCAGTGCTTGGTGAAAAGGACAGTGAAAAATGAAATACTATTAAAAACTTGGTAAGTGCTTTGCGTTATTAATTTTCACTAATAATTTTCTTAACCTTATTACCAAATGTGTAGATCAAGAAAGGAGCTAATTTTAAACCTTGGAGGAAAAAAATATGCAGAAAATAAACAGCATTATGCCTTGTACATGTAATACCTAAATAGTTTCCTATAGGAAACTATTGTGTTAGGTGGCAGATTATAAAAATAAATAAGATAAACTTCCAATGTTTAGGAATTCCTATTCTCCTACATGTGCAAACAGGTAATTGAAACATGTAACATAATGCTTATATTTATGAAGTGCTATTGAACCCTCTGGTGGCCCCAGGGGGCTTTAAGGAAGAAGTGATATTTGAATGAGAGCATGTGGAATGAGGGACTTCACCGTCTTCGGGGTAGAGGGAGGATCGCCGGTAGTAAGGGGCCAGCTTCAGATAAGGAGAGTCAGACATATTACGTCTCCTCAGGGGAGAGAAACAAAAGCAAAAATAAACTATGGGGCCTATCCCAAAATAAAAACCTTTTGCACAGCAAAGGAAACCACTACCCAAACAAAAAGGCAACCTACTGAATGGGTGAGGACATTTGTAAAGACAATCTCTTATAAGGGGTCAATACCAAAATATATAAAGAACTTATACAACTCAACACCAAAAAAAAAAAAAAAGTAATCCAATAATAATAATTAAAAAAAGAGGGCACAGGACCTAAATAGACAGTTTTACAACGAAGACATCCAGATGGCCAACAGATACATGAAAAGATGCTCAACATCACTCATCATCAGGGGAATTCAAGTCCAAACCACAATGAGACATTACCTTAAACCAGTTAGAATTGCTAGTATCAAAAACATAAACAAATAATAAATGCTGGTGAGAATGAGGAAAAGAAGGAACCCTCATACACTGTTGGTGGGAATATAAATGGTACAGCCACCATGGAAAACAGTATGAAGGTTCCTCAGAAAATTAAAAATAGAAATGTATGAGCTAACAATTCCACTCCTGAGTATTTACACAAAGCAAATGAAAATGATAATTCAAACAATATATGCACTCTTCTGTTTATCACAGCCTTATTTAAAATAGCTAAGATATGGAAACACCCCAAGTATTTATTAATAGATGAATGGGATAAAGATGATGTGTATGTGTATATATAATGGAATATTACACAACCATAAAAAAGAACAGGATTTGTGACAACACAGATGGACCTAGAGGGTATTATGTTAAGTGAAATAAGTCAGACAGAACAGACAAATACCCTATGATTTCACTCATATGTGGAATCTAAAAAACAAAACAAATGAACAAACGAACAAACCAAAAAAGCAGACAGATCCATAAATACAGAGAACAATCTGCTGGCTGCCAGAGGGGAGGTGAGTGAGTAGGGAGATGAGGACAATGGGTGAAGAGTACTGGGAGGTACGGACTTGTCACAGGAATAAAAACACGGCGTAAGGACTATAGTCAATGGCACTGTAGTAGTGTTGTATGGTGACAGACGGTACCTACTTGTGGTGAGCACAGCATAATGTATAAACCTGTCGAATCACTATGTTGCACACCTGAAACCAATGTAACACTGTGTGTCAACTATACTTCAATAAAAAAAGAAAAAAAAGATTCAGATGAAGCTGGGGGTAAGGAATGATGGGCTCTTCATCCTAGCTGATGTGAGGTACAGGGAGTGCAGGGAAGACGGTGCTGGGGTTAATGGAGATGAAAGGGACGAGATGGTGAACATCTTTAAACAGGAAAGACTTGACAAAGGAGAGTCACCAGCAGAATTTAACTGAATAAAAGGGATCCTCAGTCCCTTTGAAATGTGACGAGAAGACAGAGGGGAAAAGGTGCCGGCCAAAGAAACTCAAAATGAAGGCAGATCAGAGGATGTGTCTAGTGAGATGGGGGCTCCAAGCATCACATTTCTGTTCTGATCCTAAAATAAACAGGTGGAACAATGCAAGCTTTATTAAGGGTTTGTTATTGGGGGTTCTCAGTCCCTTTCCCATGAAATGGTCAACTTTACTGAGTTAGCCTCTAACTGGATTCCTCGTTAACCTCCTTTAGAAACGTTTCAAACAGGTAACATGTACACAGTTACTTACAAGTTGAAAGCATACTTCGTAGTAATTTTCCAACTTTCTCTGCATTATTTAAGGAAGGGAGTCATGGTCACAGTCTTAAGAGAGTTGGGAGAAATGAAATCACATCTTTAATATCAATAAGGTGATATTTCTTTTAAAACATCCCCTTAAATATGATGATGGAAGGATCATCAGAAACGATCCACAGGAATTAGACAGACATGGAGACGTATGGCATTCTCAAATTAGAATACTCCATTAACCTCATAAAAAAGAGCATTTTCACGTACTCCACCTGATGAGTTAATGCCTCTAGAACACTCTGACTCCCTTTGTTCAGACCAGACATGGCCAGGTGAGGTTCCTGTGTGAGTCCCCTACCTGTGCTGTCTTCATACACCACTGTCACTGTTTTCCAGTTGTAGTAGAGGACCAGATCCAGGACCGCCCTGCTGATAGCTGCATAATCTGGGTACAGGTTGATGTAAAACAAGTCTTTGTTGTCCACCGATGGGTGTTTCCAGCGGGTCTGTATGTGTGGAACTTCGAGAGCATTGCAAATTGACTGCACAGCGCTGACAGAGGAACTGTGGGAAGGGCCAAAGAGAGCAGCCACACCAAGAGCCAGCTGGTCGCAGGCTGGTGGCCACAGATGAGGAGGGGTTGAGAGGGAGGGCAGGGAAGGGGGGAGAGAGAGAGAGGGCTGTGAATTCCATCTTTGCTTCCATGATCCCTCTTTTTATTTTCATTACTGGAAATTCTCCACTCTCCATCTGTATGTTGAGAAATTATGCTTCATCCAACTTCCAATATCCCCGAGATGCTAAAATATTGAGATATTTGAATGTGGAACTGATTAGCAACACATCACAGGGCCAACTCTGTGCAATCAAAAATAGGTGGCTGTTCTCACACCATTACTTCTAAATCCCTTGCCTGGCATGGCATAACCCACGGGGGCTCAGAGCTGCTCTACAAGCTACTGGCCAAGGGAATGTTGTGTGAATGAAGTATTGTCCTATGGCAGGGTGACAAGGAGGATATTAATGTGGTCAGAGAATTCAGAAGATTCTCCGGGTGGCTGCAAAGCACTTCAGTTGCCATCTTCCCAAAACTCAGAAAGGGATTCCAGGCTATTGAAAAACTGCTAAGGAATAGTAAGTGATATTGATACCTACTTAATTATAGAATATTAACATAACATAGCTTAAAGGGATCTCAGAAGCCACGTGGTCCAACCCACTAATACCATAGACCATGAAGTGAGTCAGGGCCACCAGGTTAGGGCGGAACTCTACCAGAGGCCAGGGGCCAAGCTCAAGGACAGGCCTCTCCCTGCTTCAGCATCAGCCTAATGAAATCGAGTCAGTATAAAATTTAATCTATAACATTTATTTGGTTTTCTCTTTATAAGATTTTATATACTCATTGAGAGAATTTAGAGTATTTTAAAGCATCAGGGAGAAAAAAAAGACCCTATAATTCCATCATCTTGGAATAATACCTCTTCATATTTTGGCATTCCAACTTATAAAAAATTGAATCTATGCAGACATAGGTTGATACGTTGCTTTCTTTAACACTGAATTTAACACTAAAAACACACCCTTTCCCCCAAGTCATTACAGAGTCTTCAAAAGTATATTTTTTTGTGCCTGTAGAATAGCCGATTCCATGGCTATGTCATCATTTATTTTACTGTTCTGATGGTATTGAACCTTTAAGCTGATACTAATGTTTGTTATTATAACTAATATTATAGTATTTAGTTGTTATATTTTTCTCTGAAGTTTACATTACTTTTTTAGAGTAGATTCTCAGCTATAATTAAATTACTTGATACATATTAGGCAAATTCCCTTCCAGAAAGATTGGGACCAATTATCCTCTACAACCATGCAAAATAGGGTCTACTCTCTTCATGCCGATATAAATTTATGCTGGCATTATATAGAAGTTTATAGTACCTCATTATTTTAATGCTAATTTTAAAAAGTTTGGAACTCCCGAGAGATAATAATTAAATATTTGAATTAAGTAATAACAAAAATTTTAAATGAAACTGTGTTAATTTTTATAGGAATGTTGTTCTACAAATAAAAACAAGTAGAAAAGTTATATGGCTTTGTCAAAATGATCTGACTGGATCTAGAGAGAAAAAAATAATAAAATTTTGAAAACCATATTTCAAATATCTACGGTACTGCAAATGTTTACAGTCATTCACAAGGAAAAACTTTCTCATGTTGTGCTCTTTGGCACTGAGTTACTACATGAGATATGAAGACATATAATTTTCTGCATTAAGTGCTGTAAGTGTAAATTGCCATTGTCTACGGAAGCTCATTTCCTGGATATGTTTTCATTGGTAACAAAATGAGAGCATGAGAATGTGTGAACTGTTGTTTTGTCTAACATGGGCGATGGATTGAGATGCCTGCTAATATTTAGCTCTGGGATGCTAATATGACTTGACAGAAAATCAATTTTTTGAATTCTGTTTGCCAGCAAATTACCAGTTTTAAGAAGCGTTGGGGGTGTTTAATTTACAAGTATGACAGGTACTTGAGACCGCAGAAAAGCTTTCAGTTTTATGTGGGTTGAAGTATCTTTGTTAAATGTGTTTGCCTGTCTAAGGTTTTTGCTCAGCAATGTTTGTGTGTGCATGTGTGATAGAGAGGCAAGACAGAGACGGAGAGACACAGACAGAGATAAAGACAGAGATCAAAAGACAGAGACAGAGAGACAGAGAGAGGCAGAGGAGGAGAGAGATCAAACCCATAGAAATAATTTATGTGAAGATGACTTTGAAGAGCTGTATAAATAGAATTTTATTATTTGTTCATAGGTAACGCTGACCTATGTAGTATCTGCAATTCCATCCATCTTTAAAAAGAAAATGTTCTTATACTAAGGTCATGCCATAGATCGGAAGAAGAATCATTATACTGTTTGCTTTTCATCTGTGCTGCTAGGAAAACACTTTACCTTTTGTTTGTAAAGAGCACTAGGAATCCTGCAGAAGAGTGTGTAAGGTGCACACATCTCATGATGCTGAGTTAATTCTATGTGGAACAACCAATATTAGTTCCTTGGAAATCGGCATAAACATGGTGTTCATTGCATTCCATTTATTTGTGTGTTTTTAACTGGCAAAACATTCCTCTATGAGGGAAAGAGCCTCTTCTCCTATGGGGGTTGCCGAGTGGCCTTGGTGTCCACAATACCACCTGCATGGAGTCTCAACAGCTCCCTGGTTAGAGGCCAAGTTGCGAGTGTATTGAATGTGACTGTACTTGGGAGTAGTCTCAGGAGTGTTTGGGGGACATCTAAACAAGCCCCGCAATCCCAACGGCTCTTTCCAGGACAGAAACCTTGCAGCCCATGTATAAATTAGATTACTTTTTAGGACCTTGCCTTCTTGGAAGAAAAAGAGAATCAGGGAAAAAAAATGCAGAGATTGTCTCCTAGGTTTAATTTTTATATTTTTATGACTTTGTGAAAAGGACTTTTTAAAAAAAAAAAAAAGTTGAGAAAATCCTAGGTAAACCCAGTAGTTTACAACCTGTTAAAATTCAGGGTGTGAGTTATGTGCGTTGTGGACATTTCCACATGCTCGGTGGATATGACCTTCCACGAAGTTTTATTTGACTGCGCTGTACAATTTCATGGTGGTATCTCAGCCTCAGGAAGGAAAAACAGATCAAGCTTGACATTTTCCATTCACAGCTGAACCAGTTAATCATAGAGTAGAGGGCACTGAAGGGTGAGCTAATCGGAATGGCCCAGAAAACAGAGCTAGGCAACATCCATTAGGATCCTTCAGATTGTACTGGACAGTGACATCAAGGACCGAGATTTCCTGCAACCCATTTACACAAAGATGTCCACTCTGACAAAGGACAGGTAGCAAAAACGGTGACTTGTGGAGCAGACACATCACCCAAAAAAGCTTCGAAAAATGGGAAAATAGTTACCTCTCCGCGAGGCTTCAAAACTATCAAAAAGATTAATTCTCTGGATGTCATAGGTTAACGTGGTGTTAGGCATCAGGGTTCGATTTCTGTTAATGCTGGTGACTGCGAACTTGAATGCTAATTCTTCAACATTAACAGGTTCGTTTTCCACAGTTTCAAAAATCCCTCCTGCAGAAGCAAAAGAGATGCATGAGAAACATTAGTCACATCATTCCTGTGTATTTTTTAAGAAGAATATTAATGATTCAGACAAAAGGCCCTCCGAAATAAATGTGGCAATGGTCAGAACAGATCCCAAAACCAGTGTTAAAAGTTTATCAGCATGTGTCACATGCACAGAAATAGGTCTTCATATGTATGCCTCGGTTTTCAAATCCAAAGTTGGACTATATATTACCTCTCAGATGGCCAACATATTCCAAATATTTAATACCACGTCAAGCATAACTGACAACATGGTGGAAAGTGATTTTCCACAGTTCGGACATGAATCACACCGTGGTTGACCTAAACATAATTTGAGCTGTATCTGGTAAGGACCATCCCTCTTCAGAATGAAGCTCTTTTGATTCAAAAGCAGACCTTTTAGGCTCTAGATAGATCATTCAGAGAGTTGAGTGGGGTCAAAACGAGACAGACACACACTTAAAATTTTCAAAGTAAAAGCATTTCTTCTTTCTTATCACTCAAAATCCTGAGGTCATATTCTAGCACTTTCCGAAGTGCACAGGCAGATTAAAAGAACTGTTGTTTGTTTTGTTTTGAGAAACTGTTTGGTCTGGCCCCAAAGCAAGCCTACATACCATCTCTAGAGAAATATGCTTTTCCCCTAACAGAGAATATGCACCAAATCTTTGATATCTCAAACATGAGGATCTCCTCACAGGTGGCAATATGAAATATCAGTGCTTAAAGCCTCGTGGGAGAATTCATCTCTGACTTTGCTTGACATGGTGGTATTAGTAGATGTAATTGGAGTATTTTTAACTGTACATTCTTAATTTTTTTAATAGACACAAGACACACAGTAGAGTCTCTCTTAACTGACCTCTACTTAACTTATTCCTTGATTGACCAATACTCCTAATTTCCCTTGAATAAAGCATTAACTGGATTCCATGGAGTGCTGAATACTTATAACTAGGTCTAACCATTGAGGGACCTCTTACTGAGGGTAAGTTGTAGACTTTTTCCAAAGTTGGTTATGCCAGATTGATTTGCAGACACTTCAAGTTCTCTCTACACTCGAAAGAAAGAAAGAAAGAAAGAAAGAAAGAAAGAAAGAAAGAAAGAAAGAGAAAGAAGGAAGGAAGGAAGGAAGGAAGGAAGGAAGGAAGGAAGGAAGAAAATATGGGAAAGAAAGAAGATAAGGAAAAGGAAAGGAAAGGAAAAGAAGGGAAAGGAAAGGAAGAAAAGGGGAAAAAAAAAGAAAAGAAAAGGCAAAGGAAAAGAAAAGGAAAGGAAAGGAAAGAAAAATCTAAAGTTGAAAATCTCAAATAACCATCACAAGCAACTGTATGATTTATGTGTATCCTTATAAAAAGAACTTTAATTGACAAACTTCAATTTAAAGAAATTACTCTGATTTTATTTTGAAAGAACTGTAAACAAATACACATCTATAATATTTATTATTATAAATACTATAAATTATTATAACTTATTAATTATAAAATTAATTATTATTTTGCAATTTCCTGCTCACTTGATTTTCTGTATTAAATAACAAACTACAATGTCAGGTTGCAAAAGCTGAGAAGGTTCATACGAAATTACTTTGGCTTCCTTTGACAATATCTCTGGGTTTTAGACTGATGATAGGAGATATTCTTGTAGAGATCATTTCCCTGTTCTCTGAGAAACCAAAGTTGAGCACTGTGTGACCATGGTATGAGATCATGTTAACCTTTACCTACAGATTCTTACTGGACACTTATTCTGAAGTCAATGTTAGGAAAAATTTTGCTCTTAAGTGACCTTATCTATGTATTTATTTTTCTTCTCTCAGACAATGCTGAGGCAGGTGGGCAAGCTTTTAGTTCTCTCAGACTGCTAAGTGGATTCTCCATAGTGCAATGGTAAGCTCGGATAATAGAAGAAGACAGATATGAAGCTGACCCACAATTAGAATGACCCAGACTTAAGTTCAGAAACTGTGTGGTGTTAGGGCTTCCACAGTAATTATTAGCATTTTTTTAAATGTCTATCTCTTCGAGCACATGGTGAAAACCCTTAGGAAGAGAAAATGTGTCTTATACAGAATCACCATTCTTATGGAGACGAAAGTAACTTAAAATGTTCAGCCTATAACTATTTAGGAGAAAGATCAGTCATTGGCTCAAATGTAAGCATCACTTATTTGCATAAGCAGGCTGGTAGAGGGAATACATACCAGAATGGGAATCAGAAATTCTGAATTTTGGACCTTGGTCCACCCACTTCTTTTTTGAGAAAGAATCTTAAATATTGGGAAGAAAGTTACCATGAAATAGCTCCTTGGTAATATTTCATTTAAGCCTTATAACATGCCATATGTGAGGTAGCATTTCTGTTTTTATATATGAAAAAGTGAAATGAGAGATCGCACACTTTGCCTAGCTTATTCAAGTTCTCTAAGCCTTTTCTGTGACAAACTCAGGTGCTGGATTCTCCAATCTATGCACACATAGGGCAATGTAATAGAGAATATATATATTCTCTATATAGAACTGTATATAATTGATTTATATACATTATAATACATAGTGTTATACATATGTATTCTCACTTTGTCAATTTATTTCTGATGTCCTTCATCTCCAAGTGTGGTTTAATAATGCTTCTTTTCTTACCTTAGAGGATTTCTCTGTGTACGGAATGTTATAACGCATGGATGGTGCCCTGAAAACTCAATCATTCCCCAGAAATAAGTTAGTATTATTACATGTGGATAAAGAGGAATTAGAAATTGTTGTAAAACTGCCTACTCACCTCAAAATTGTTCCTTTGGTATATAGTTGGCTTTTACATAAAGCTGAACGTCCCTGAGTTTAAGATAATGACAAGTGTTTTTATTATGTGCTTGTGTGGTGAGTAGGTGAACTCTGTTTTGTCATTTTGGGGGCAATTCTCTTTCATTCTGGCACCAAACAAGCGTTACAAATGCCATTAGCTCAACATCCCACCACACTCTCCTTTTTCCCTTAGGAAGGGCTGCTGCTGAACACCAAAACCCTGCAGTGAAGTAAGGCATATAGAGGGCTGAGGAAGTACCAGGAAAGTACAATCTGATAGAGACAGGACAGTCATTGATGGGCACTATTCCAGTTCCTCCTAAGGAAGCAGACTTTTAAGCATTCACCATTTCCTCATAGTTTCAGATTTGACAAAACTGAACCTCAGAGTCTTTGATAGAGTAGAGGGACACACACCAAGGGACTCATGCATGATTTAAAAACAATAGTGTTTATTTATTTTTCGAGAGAGTGATTGACAGAATGTGAGCAGGGGAAGAGCAGAGAGAGAGAGAGGAAGACACAGAATTTGAAGCAGGCTCCAGGCTCTGAGCTGTCAGCACAGAGCCTGACGCGGGGCTCAAACCCACAAACCGTGAGATCATGACCTGAGCCGAAGTCGGACGCTCAACCGACCGAGCCACCCTGGCGCCCCATGATTATTTTTCTAATTTGTGGGTGTGGCGTTGTCAATGAGATATTTCAAGTCTTTGGGGTTCTGTATGTAGTCAGTTTCTGGCCTCAGTCATCTGTACGCTTGGATCTCCTGGTTTCAACAGGAGGAACTCCTACCTGGGTCTTTCCTCTGTTCCTCTTCCTTCTCTGTTCTTCCCCTCCCTTTGGCCCTCCCCCTTGCCCTTTTCTGTCAAGGTCAGTCTCTCTCTCTCCCTCTCAGTTTCTCTGTTTCACCCATCCATGTGAAGACAGAAGAGAAGGCAGCTGTCTACAAGCCAGGAAACATGTCCTCAAAGACACCAGCTCTGTTGATGTCTTGACTTACACTTCCCAGACTCCAGAACTATGAGAAATAAGTGTTTGTTGTTTAAGCCACCAAGTCTGTGATATTGTCATGGCAACCCAAGCTAAGATATACATCTTTATTTTTTACCCCAAGGGCTTTGAAATCAAAACTGGACAATTATAGTGGAAATCACATCTGTGCATGTAAAATTATCTTCCAATAGGGTTCTAAATTTGGTACAGTGGTTTAAGGTAAGCAGAGAAAAACTCACTTGAAATCTCAATACGGATTTAGGCAGCAGAGTTCCATCACCACAGGTGTGTTTCTGTCTCTGTTGGGTAGATTCCTGCATCAACAAGTCCTGGCTAAGACAGGTGGTTTTGTTTTGTGACCAAATGGACACAGATGGAAACGAGAGATGACTACATCCTGCACAGATAACAGGCTGCCTTTAAGAAGGCCAAGTAAGAGTTTGTGGTTTGTGTCACGTAATTCTGTCTAGACTTCCAAGAGAATTGGTTTTAATCACAAACTCACCGATTGTTGGGTCAAAAAACATGATCATTTTAGGGAAGAGGCAGTACTTAGTCAAGGCTAAGACTGACTGCTGTCCTGTTTGCAATGATACCTAAGGTAAACAATGGTTTCCACATTTTTCCTAGCCCCTATCCCATTTGTGCAGAATCATAATGTTATGGGATGGAGTCCAGAAATTGTCTGTATTTGAAAAAGACCCAGTTTGGCTCTAGGTCCCATTGCTTGATTGATTGATTGGTTGATTTTTTTAGGTTCCAGGGATACTTAATAATCTGCTTCCTAATGTTCCTTCAAATCACCACCTTCATCCAAAGACCCTTCCCTCTAACTCTATGCCTACAACATTGTAATTCAGTTAATGAGCATTTATTTGGTCCTACTCTGGAGTGTGTATGTTTGTTTCCAGGTGAGAACTGTGTTTAGCCCTGACAAAAAAACTGGGTGGTCACTAGCTTTCCACAAAGCAGGGAGTTAACACAGTTAACGTCAGTGTGGGTATAACGTGGTAGAAAAGGAGGCCCCTTTTACAGGCACATATCTTAAAGAAAAGCAGTTCTACCCTTGTCTATTGTTTCCACACCTGCTCCCTCTAAGTAGAGCCTGTGCTGGATGATGAGTGGGCAGTATGAGATTTGCCCCTTCTTCCCAAAAGGAATTTAAGAAAAGCAAAGCTACATTGTGCTAGGGAATTCATCTTGCTTGATGATGAAAAGAAAAGAAAAGAAAAAACCCCATTGAAATAATAACATTGAATCTCATTCCCATAAAAGGAATATATTGTTCTGACTTGACTTACCCTGTAATGGTAAATGTCTTCCAATAATACATGTACAGTAATACCATTCAGAAATGTAACAAAATTACATCCTCATATATTTAAGTTCTTTTTTTTCGACTTCAACTGATTGTATATGCCATGTCTATGACTCTGCTGAAGAACTCATTTTTTTCATTTACTGATTCATTCACTATTTAATTATTTATTTATGAAATGCTTAGCTTCCTATGAGTCAGACACTGTACTTGGCACTGGGAATACAGCAGTAAAAAAAAAAAAAAAAAAAAAAAAAAAAAAAAGAAAGAAATCTGACTTTTGGAGCTTACATGCCAGAAGGGGAGCTGATCATGAATGGGAAGAAAGGCACTGACATGTTAGGGTAGGAGGCCAGGAAAGATCTCACAAAGAGGACAACTTCTAAGTAAGAACCTAAGACATTGAAAGAAGAGCATTCCAGTCAGAGGGAACAAAATATTCTAAGGTAGGAGCTGCCTGGTGTTAATTTTGAGGAGCAGTGAGGATGAAAGACGGTGAGCTGGGTCGGGTCTGGACTGATAGAAGATGAGCAGAGGGCAGCGACAGGGGTGGATTAGGGCCAATCATAAAGGGTTTATGGGCCGTAATAGGACCTGGATTTTATTCTGAGTGAGATGGGAAGCTACTGGAGAGTTTTGAGTAGACAAATGACATTTCAAGAGGATCTCCCTATGTGCCGTTGTGATTTATAATAAGACATATATGTTGGTCTTCATCCCCCTTTTTGGTGCAGAGCTCCTAAAACCATCGGAATTTCCTAAGTGATAAGAGCAATGAAGTTGTCTTTTGTCATGCTGATAATGTGATTTGAGGGCTCCACCTAAGAATGGGGGCTGATTGCCCAGAGAACCAATCCTATGATTAGAGGGTTGGGACTTTTAGTTCCACCCCCTGACCTCCAGGGAGGGGAGAGGACCTAGAGCTGGAACCAACTGCCAATGGCCAAGAAGTCCATCAATCATGCTTATGTAATGAAGCCTCCATAAAAGCTCAGAGGGATGGGGTTCATAGAGCTTCCTGGGTGGTGAAAACCTCCATGCCCTGAGAGGGTGATATGCCCCAACTCCATGGGAACAGAAGCTTCTGTGCTTGGTACCCTCCTAAACCTTCCCTTGTGTATCTCTTCATTAATATGCTTTAATAAACTGACAAATGCAAGTAAGTGTTTCCCTGAGTTCTGTGAGCTGCTCTAGCAAATAATCAAATCCAAGGAGGAGGAAATCATGGAAACCTCTGATCTGCAGCTGAGTTAGTCAGCAATTGTGGGTAACCAGGGACCTACTAGCTATTGGTTTCTGAAGTAGCAAGGCAATCTCATGGCACTCAGCCCTTATCCTGTGGAGTATGAAACTATGTCCAGGTAGGTAGTTTCAGAATTGAGATAAACTGTAGAACACCCAGCAGGTATCACAGAGAATTGCTTGGTGTGGGAAAATCACCACCCATTTGGTGACCAGAAATGTCAGAAGTGTTGTGAGTACAGTAGTTGTGTGAGAGCAAAGGAGACACACAGGGCACAGGGTCCCTACAGCTCACCCTGTTTTCTGTACTATGAACAGACTGAAGGGAGGATAGGGGCAAGAGAAAAAGCCGAGATCTGCTACTGAACCCACTACAATATCAGGTGACTAACCAGAGGCACTGGGGTAATGCAGGGGACTGACGATGATGGTTTGGTATAGATTAGCAGTTGTTGGGGTACGGCAAAAAGTGGCGAAATTCTAAATAAAAATTGAAGGTAGAGCTCGCAGGATTTGCTGACCAATTAGAAGTGAAAAGAGAGTCAAGAATGACATCTGGCTTTCGGCCTGAAATTGCCATTCACCAAGATGAAGAAAAGAGCAGGTGCCTGATTTGGAGCATGATTACTGTGTGATTCTTGTTGCAAATCTGAGTGGAGATGTCAACTAGGAAGTCACCTATACTGATCTGGATTCCGTGGGAGAGACGTGGTCTAGAGATAGAAATTTGGGAGTCATCACCAAAGTTTATGCTTAGGTGGTGTTTAAAGCCGTAAGACTGGGTTGACATCACCCAAGAGCAGGTGTAGATGGAGAGAGGCAGAGATTGGAATGATACAGTCAGAAACCAAGGAATTGCCTGGGGCCACCAGAAGCTGGAGGAGGCAAGGAATTGAATCTTTCCTGGAACCTGAAGAAGTTGGATCCTGTTAAAAACTTGATTTTGAACTTCTGGGCTCCAGAACTGTGAGAAAATGGATTTCTATGGTCTTAAACCACACAGTTTTCTTGTAATTTGTTACAGCAGCCATAGGAAACTAATAACAAAAAGAAACTTTCAGTAGTGGATGCTTTTAATTATTGTATTTTTCTCCTTCATAAAATGTTACTTTTTTTAGTATATCAAATAGCAATCTTTAGCTCTCTAACTTGATTTTGCAAATAAAGCAAGTAACTGTACCATATAATGCATTGGGTTTCTTTGTTTGTTACACTTTCCTGTTTTATTCTTGATATGACAGGGCTGTGATGTTATTATGCATATTCTAATAAACCTCGCTTACCCCCTTAACTAGCTGTTGTGTGCCCATTGTGACAAACTGCGAGGTCATCCAGGGAAGAAGGGTGAAACTATTAGCTGGCAATCAAGAAATGGAAAGCTTCAGTAGTGTTGATTCCTGTTTTGCATTCCTGTGGAACGATAACCATTCCAGAAGCTATCAGCAGAAAACAAGATGGCAATTTGATCTATTCCTTTGCTGATAGCTACTCCTTAAATATACAGTATTATATTGCCTGTCTTTATTGCCATATCCATAATTCTATTTTATTACATCATAAGCAATTTACTATAGGTCTATATTTACTGCACCTTTAATTTCAAGCCTATACATTTAAATTCTAGGATTCCCTTAGATAATACTCTCTTTCCCACTCAGCTTACCTCTTCTTGTTTTACTTTTGGAGACCAATATAATCTTGGTAAAGATTTCATGCTAGGTGAATTTGGATGGGAAGCACGTGTTCCTTGATCAAATGGAGAGTGAATGGATAAGGGGCACCTGAAATTTTACCTTTCGTGAAGTCCTGATTAAGGACAAAGCTGTGGGTAAGGACAAGGCCAGCCTCAATGGTCTGGCTGTTGCCCAAACCTACAAGTATCTTCAGATTTTGGTGTCCTTTGAAGAGGGGGAATGGTGTTTGACATCCCCCCCTAATACAACAACCACATCTAAACTCTCTTTGAGTCTCAAAGAGAGCTGCATGAATTCAGTAGGAATGACCTTTAAGGAGGAAGAGAATATGTCTTGGAGTAAGGAATTCCTGAGATGGTTCAGATGTTAGCGGTTATGGGAAAGGCCAGTTAATGGAAAAGCTACGGATAATGGGCTGTTTAGCACATGCTGCCAGGAATTTTTCTTAATAAATTGGAGTTGCACATTAAAAAAGAAAAGACAATACATCCAAAGCCAAAGAAAGGTACTCTATTCTAGTGATATTCAATATTCAACTTGATTCAATTGATCCAACATTATTGGCCATCTATTAATAGCTATGATTATGCTGGCAGCAATGGAAGACACAAAGAGGGACACACTTGGCTTACGCCATCAGCAGAATTCCCAGCCTCGTGGTGGTAGATTACAGAAAAGAACACTATGTACAGTAGTTAATTATTTCATAACAGAACAAGAAGCCCACTCTTTGTCCCTTCCAGTGTGGAGTCTTTCTTGATTTTTCCAGCCAGAGGTGAACTCTTCCCTCTCTTTTGATAACATACAATCCAGTACATATTTGGGGAATTCACTTTGGTGTAAAATCATAAGCTGAGAGTCTAACTGTTCTTTGAAGGTGGAGACGATGTTTATTGATCTCCGCCTTCTACCAGGACTAAATGTCTTGATTTGGACATAGTACATTGCCTTTCAAAATGACCATTCAGTTGAGTTGAGTCTCTTCTTTGTGACTTAACACCCTGCCTGATGAGGTAGTACGTTCTGCCAAGGGAGAGAAGCTTATGAGAGTGATGGAGAGAAGGAGGGTGGCTGTGTGAGGTGGTAGAGAATGCCCCGACTTTCCTCTTTCTACCTTGTTAGCAGTGACTGCTCCCTGTCTCCCAACCGCTACGGCACATGGTCCTCAAGCACTTTCAAAGCTCTGACCCTTCCTTAAAGGCTCACCTGTCATAGGGCCACCAGCTCCTTAACACTTTAGCAGAATGGCTCATCTCCTATTCAACAGCAGATTTCAGGCAAGAATCAGGAATATTGCTGAAGGATTCATGCCAAATTTACTTTCGTGAAATTTTGTGATCACTCTACTCTCTGTTGAGAGCTTTTAGCATCTCATTTAAATGACACAGATTCATACCAAAAGGCTCAAATTTCATTTCTACTTGTTAAATGAATGGAATATGCCAACTTCATACCTTGTAGTTTTAAGGAAGCTGTGTTCTACACTTCATTACAATTGCCTAGTTTTCTTCTGCCCTATTTCTGCCATCTCTGAAGCTGAAATTTCTCCTTGCTGAAAACGAAATAAATATTGCTGTTAAAAATGACAACTGTTGTCTGAAGCCAGAACAAATGGAAGTTCACAGCTCTGACAGAGCAGTATTTACCAATGTGTGTGCGCAGAAGTTGCCCATGAAATGCTACAGGCAAAAGGAAGTTCAATGATCAGGTCCGCTTAGGAAAAATTGCTTAGCATCATTCCTTTTTGGAAATCCTCACTGCACAAAAACATAGAAGAGTCTCTCAGAAGTCCTACAATAAAGAAACAATTTGACTCTGGTTGGCCCATCGTTTCTCATTCATTTGATTATAGTAATGAAAAGTTGGACACTAGGTTCTTGATCTGAAATATTAACCCTCTGATTATGATGCTGCTTTTTGAAAAATTAGTATTAAATTTCTAATGTCAATTTTTACTCCTTTTTCATTAAAAAATAACCAAAGCATGAAGATGGTTTGCATTTTATGAAAAAGTCATCTTTTAATCAATCATCTCAAAGATATGTTGTGGACAGAAGGCAAGTCCTTAACATTTAATGTAAATCTTTTAAATGCAAAGTCCTTCGCTACATTTTCTTTTTCTTTCTTATTATTTTCTATTAGTTTTTTTTAACATCTATGCATATTTATTTGAAATATCAAAAAAAATACTTTCAATAAAATTTTTCATTTACTGATTTGAAAATTGTACAAAATGGTGAACGAGGTAACAATACTGTTTTAGAATCTCAAAAAAATTAGAGTCTGATTTAAACATTCACGTATTTACTACTACCCTGTTTCTTTAAAGAGTATCAAATTGAGGGGCACCTGAGTGGCTCAGTCGGTTAAGCGTCTGACTTCCGCTCAGGTCATGATCTCACAGTTTGTGAGTTCGAGCCCGGCGTCGGGCTCTGTGCTGACAGCTCAGAGCCTGGAGCCTGTTTCAGCTTCTGTGCCTCCCTGTCTCTCTGCCCCTCCCCTGCTCATGCTCTGTCTCTCTCTGTCTCAAAAATAAATAAACATTAAAAAAATCTAAAAACAAAGAGTATCAAATTGAAACTCTGTATTACTATTGTTAAAGTATGCTAGCCCAGAAGGTATTTGAGTTGAGCAAACCCGAGATTTGCTCACAATCACATTCTAAGATCCAATGCTATAAAATGAACAGAGTTTGCACTGACATAAATAATGAATAAGCTCTATGGAAATTACTTCTCAGAGAAAATCTTTTTGTGAAACACTTCAGTCTCAGATGAAGAGAGATAAACTTGACTATTACATGTACGTGGGAAAGCTAGATGTTGGTCAAAAATAAAATACAATTAATATTGCACCACAGAGGGATTTGTGTATCAAATACCACCGGTAGGAACTTTTGGAAACATGCACCACGTATTTTGAAAGTCGTAAAATCTGGAAATTCTCTCTGGAAATTCTCCTTGCTACTCATTTACATATATTTTTAAATATGCTGTACTCGGTGAACTCCCATGATGGAGACCACTATCCAGTATTTGAGTAAACATTGTTTTCTTCTCTAAATAATTTTGTTTTAAAAACATGTAAGTTGTGTAAAAAGTTGAAAGAAAAACAACAAAATGCAATCACACCGGGGTGAAATAATTATTATTAACACTGGTTGATTTTCCCTCCATTTTATTCGTATAACTGAATTGTCTTTGAAGTAATTAAGGTGGTGCTATCTTATTATCTCCTGGCATTTTCACAAAGGCATCTCCCCCTGAAAGCAAATCTCATTATTATTATTTTTTAATGTTTATTTAAGAGAGTGCAAGCAGGGGAGGGGCAGAAAGAGTCGGAGACAGAGAATCGGAAGCAGGCTCCACCCTTTCAGCACAAAGCCTGAGGCGGGTGTCAAACTCAGGAAATGGGAGATCGTGACCTGAGCCCAAGCTTGACGCTCAACTGACTGAGCCACCCAGGTGCCCCTAGCAAGCCTTATTTTTCATGGTTGTCTAATATTTCAATGGATATAGCAGGTTTACCTAATCAACTTCACTTTTTTTTTCTTTTGTTAAGTTGTTACTAATTCTTAACTGTTAAAAAATTTTTTTTAACGTTTTTATTTATTATTGAGAGAGAGAGGGGGAGACATAGAATCCAAAGCAGGCTCCAGGCTCTGAGCTGTTAGCACGGAGCCCGAAGGGGGGCTCGAACTCACCAACCATGAGATCGTGACCGAGCGGAAGTCAGCCGCTCAACTGACTGAGCCACCCAGGTGTCCCACTAATTCTTCACTGTTATAAATCCTGTTATAATTGACATTTTGTGCTTTCCGTGATTCGGCCAGGAGAAAGAAAAACACCTTGAAATGTATTTATTAGGTCCTAAATTATAGACCATTTAAGCTTTTGTTAAATAATCCTAAACTGCATGCAGGAGGGAAGCTGACTTGTACAAGTATTTTCTATCTACTGTGTCTAAATGTCCACTTGAACTGCAACCTTGTGGAGATTCAGCATGGTTTTTAAGTTAGCTTGCAGCAGAAAGTATTTATTATTGCTTTAATATGCATGCCTTTGAATAGGGATGAATTTAACTTTTAAAACTTATTTACCACTTATTTGTATATCTGTAATTTTAAATTGCTTGTATTCGTCCTGTGCCTTTTTTATATTTTGAGACAATAATTGTTTTTGTTATGGATGTAGGTTACTCTCTTACTCAAAAGGATTTAAAGCCTTTGACATTTTCACTGCAAATATTTCCCAGTTCATTATTTAGCTTTTAATGCTGATTAGATTCTTAGGCAGAGAAATGTTTAAAGTTTTATAATGTCAAATATATTGATTTTTTTCCCCCTTGAAACATGAAACACTTGTGGTCGTTGGATCTTTCCCTCTGGATGAATGAGAGGATTGCACCTCATCTGGGGTTTGGATGGGGCTGGGTGACTCGTTCTGTCCAGTGACTTGCGAGCAAAAGTTACAGATGTCACTTTGTGGACAGAGGGCTTAACTGCCATCAGGAGGACCTTCAGAACTTTTTATCATTTCCCTCTGTCCCAGTGATTGGAATATTATAGGTAAAAATTGCTCCTTTGGCCTGGGATCCAGAGGGAGGGCGTGAGGAGCAGAGCCAGAAACAAACTCACTATTTCCAGTGTAGTAAGAAAACACACAGAGACTCTTAAATACAGAGAACAAACTGAGGGTGGGGGATGGACATTGAGGAGGGCACTTGTTGGGATGAGCACTGAGTGTTGTATGTAAGCCAATTTGACATTAAAAAAAAAAAAACCCAGACATTTCACAGTAAACATGCAGATTATTCTGGAAACAAAAAAAAAGCCTCTGTTTTGGGGGAAGTGATTTGTTACAGTCACTGCATCTGGCCTTGGGAGACTGTTGGAATATTTACGTTTAGAAGTTTCTACTCTATCCACCAAACTGATAAATATTCACATACATAATTACTCTTAGGATTTCAAAAAAGATATTTTACTTTCCGCAATTAGTTATTTAGTCCATTTGAAATTTATCCTGGCATGTGGTAGCAGGGGAAAAGCTAACATAATTATGCTACATATATATAATTACCCACTGATGTATATAATTACCTACGGATGTGTTTCACCATGTTCATCACATACGGAGTTAGTACATAATTTAGGTTCCTGACTAATTCTGTCCTGTTGACCTTTCTGCCTATGCATATGCTAGCATTATATTGTGTTAATACTAGCTTTAACACTTGCTGGGGAAATGGACACGTCTTCCTAAATTACTCTTCTTATATATGATTTTCTTGAAAATTTTTTGCCTATTTACTGATTGAAATTCTTTTAGGAATATCGTTAAATGTATAACTTGCTTTTTTTGAATTATAAAAAAGTATCCCATCTTTCTAAGAGCATAGGCATACATTTATTAGTTTTCTTTTATTTTAGTTTTCAGAAACAAATCACACATTAATATATTTTCCTAGATATTGCAAGGGTTTTTATTTTTTGATAGTTGAGTTTTATCTTTTATACATATATTATTACTAATTTTGTTTTATTCCTGGACCTCATTGAGGAATTATTGATAGGCATAATTGTAATTGATTATATTTTTCTGTGTGTATCTCCATCAACTTGCCTTCCTGAGCTATAATTACTGAATCTTCTGTTTATTTGTTGAGTTTTCTCGTAATGTGATCGTCTCCAAATATCCATTATCTCTTTTTTTGCTTATTGCATTGTCTAGGCTTGAATCAAAGGCATATGCTATTATATAATTATGTTAGTATTCCTATGAGCTCAAAAGTTCTTAAAACATGAGATTGAATATCAAGTATATTGATTTTTGTCCTATTTGTCAGGATAAAACATGAAAAATATGTAGTGTAAGGAAGCAGTAACCCATCTCTCATGATAAATGCCAAGAATGTCCTCATTGCCTATTTTGAAAAATTAAAAAATAGCATTGGGGGCACTTTCGTGGATCTCCCCTTATACCTAAATTGTACTTTCTGTCATTTTAATTATTAAAAATGTATAAGTGTATCCATACTTTTTTATTTATTAAAGCATTTGGGTTTGCATATTTACATTTCCAGCCAGCTTCAGCTATATTTCACACATTTTACTAGATGTGTTTGCATTCTTGTTATTTTATAGATATTTTAAAAATAATGCATTATTTCCTCATTGACTTAACACTTAGTCATCTTTAAATTTCAAAATTTGAAGTTTCTTTAAATATTTCTTTTTTCTAATTTAAAAGAAAGCTGCTTAGCTACATTACTTAAAGTTTAGGATATACAAAAAAGGAGAAAAAATAAGAATTTAAAATTCCACCACTCAGAGAGTTAATGATATCAAAATTTACCTGTATTTTCTTTTGATGTTCTTTGCAGTATGTGCATCTGTAGTAGAATCATACTGCATACAAAATGTTGTATTTTTCTGCTTTTTGTCTCAATGATATTCTCTGTTATTTAATATTTATGAAATATAATTTTGATGATGTATAATATTCTATCTCAAAAACAAAAGTGTGTTTAGAGAACTCTGTTGTTGGACATCTTTATTTACAATTCTTTGCTATCAAAGATAATGCTTTAATAAATATATCTTTGTGAAAAAAATAGTGTTTTCCTGGTATCTTTTTCCTCAATTCTTCTATGTGAAATTCAGTGTCAATAATATGTTAATTTTTAAAGATTTTGATGTATATTACCTAATCATTCTCACGAAAGATTTCATCAATTTACATGCCTACCATGAGTATATAAAAGTGCACATTTTTCTGAATTTCTAGGCATTGTAAATAAAAATAAATCAATTCCCTAGGCAAAACCTTTGCAACCGATGGTTATTTATGTTCACATTTCATTGACTATTAATGAAGCTGGACATTTTCTCGAAATTTCCTGTTGTATTTCTCTGTATGTGTTCTTTTACACATTCTTAAATCCTGGCTCCTGCCCATTTTGAATGGGGTATCTACGTTGATCTTATGCATTTATACATTAAGGAAGGAAATTATCTTCTTATAATTGGTTCTGATACTTTTTCTAGTTGGCTATGCCTTTAATTTTATTTAACTTTTTTTTCTGATGATGAAAGTTTTATATTTTTATGTAATTCAGTCTATCTTTTTATAGTGAAAATGTTTACTTCTTTTTGGAAACAGCTGCCCACTCCTGCTTCTATACCAGTCTTGCGATGAGGAAGGAGCGGACGTGTTATGCGTTGTTGACAGCTGAGTGTTTCAACACATGCTAACGTTTCGCTTGCTGGATTTATGTCCCAGGACCAAAAGAAAGTGAGTCTGTCTCTCTTGAGGTACCCAAACCATAAGACGGAAAGTTCCAAAGCTGTTGGCACACTGCTTTTCACTATATTGATGAAAGAAATGGGGGCAGCCATGTGCAGTGATGAGAATGAAGGAGATGCACAGACAGGGAAGAGAAGTCTTAATGAGGTTCAGCTCCCTGCTTCTAGTTATTTCTGAAGTCCAGCCACATTCTTGCATTTGCATCTCAACATAGATTTTAAAAAACACCCCCCCCCCTTTTCAGGTTAAACTACTTTCATGTGGGTTTTTGTTAAATGCCACCAGAGTTCTAACTGATATTTTTGTCTTTACGAATTTTGTTTCATTGCTCTAATGTTTTGAAAATTCTCTCCATTCTAAGAAGTGGCGTCTAATTTTTTTCTGTTGATTTTTAGTTAGTGCTCTAATAATGTTTATAATGTATTTTGTATATAGTGTGAGGTAACTATCTTTAAAAAGAAAAAAACCAACATATCACCTTGGGGCTCCTGGGTGGCTCAGTCGGTTAAGCGTCTGGTTTCAGCTCAGGTCATGATCTCACATTTTGTGAGTTTGAGCCCCGCATAGGGCTCTCTCTCAAAATAAATAAATAAACTTATAAAAAACTATTAAAAAGCATATAACCAAACATAAATACATTAGAAAATATGCTATACTACAATAAATTCTAATTGTTGTGGAATTTGAGTTAAATGAATAGTAAATCTTGACTGGGGGTTAGGATATACTTCCTAAACTTTTCAGTTTGGCTATGAAGGATGTGTAGAATTTTGAGATGTGCAGAAACAAAGGGGGTGTATCATTGGCAGTGCATGAGAAAAGACCATCAAATTCAGAAAACATTGGCCAATTTGGGATTGACCTTTCCTGTGCCTTTTTGATGGAAATCAACTTTTCCCGTGCCTTTTTGTTTTCTCCAGCTATACAGATTTTGGCTATGGTATCTCTTCATCTGTATTGCACTAATTTATTTATATTCGTCCCCCTTTCGGAGCCATAAATCTGAACTGTCTTCTTTGTCTTTATAGTCCTAACCACTGTATAGTGCATTGCATGGAAGAGGTGATCAATGAATGTTTTGGAAAAGAATGAATAGCTGTGTGTGAGTTTTAACTGGCAAGATGGGCAATAGGGAGAAAGCCCAGAGATTTGCCTGGAACATTAACATGGTCTAATCTGTGTTTTAAGCAGGTTGTTTTATAATTAGAATTTCACAATGTATATTTAGAGTATCTTTAACTTTTTGCATCCTTACTTTGTTGATTGCTTTCTGACAAGTGAGGTGCAGTTTGCTTTTCACACTTTTCCTTGTGGTTATCTTTGGTATTGCCAAGGCCCATCGCATTTTGTTAAGTCCAAAGCATTAACCAAGAGTACCGATGATTCTTAATAGCAATGCTGAAATCACACCGATGTATTTTGTGTAGATCACTAAAAAGGAGAATTAACCAAGAACAACCAGAAAAGAAAATCAATGTGTGTTTGCAATGTGGAGGACATTTCTGGTTAGCGACAAGGGTGACCAGCCATGCTGGTTTGCCTGTATTGCAGGACTGTCCATGCTGAAACCAGTAGAGTAGGTCACCCTGTAACCTGACCACGGTGAAGATCTTTGGCTTCACTGAGAGTACATAGGTATCTGCAGGCAGGACAGGATAGTGTGACCCATGCCATGTGAAAGCATTGTGATACATTTTATTATTCCTAAGCTGAAAATTGGAGAGAACCTCGGGCACTATAATTGCAGAGACTGAGAAGAGGACTAAAAAAACTCAGATGTAACAGTTAATCTCCCTGTAAATGCATTTTATAGCTTTGATTCTGATTTATACAAAAAATCTTTTTTTATTATTTTTTTATTTGGGGGAGAGAGAGAGAGAATGAGAGAGAGCAGAGGAAAGGGGCAGAGAGAGAGAGAGAGAGAGAGAGAGACTCTTGAGCAGGCTCCATGCTCAGCACAGAGGCTGAAGTGGGGCTTGACCTCATGGTCCCGGGATCATGACCATGAGATCATGACCTGAGCCAAAATCAAGAGTTGAACTCCCCAGAAATTCTTTATGAATAAATCTCTCTGTCCCTCAACTTTTTAACTCACCAAATGGGGCTGAAAACACAAAATGACGACCATCAGACTTATGACAATGCCGAGTGATTGAAAGCATTCTGTAAATATTGGGTCAGTTTTCTTCCAAATGCCCAATCTTCTCTGAGGATGGAATTTAGATATTTTATTACTTTCATTAACATTCAGAATCCAGCTTTTTGTAGGACATGGGACAGTAACTTGTCATTTGCTATAGGATGAACTTTTCGATGTTTTCGGGAATCAAAGATCACTGATCCCCCCTTCTGTTGCATGAATGTCCTAGAGACATTCTCCTGGAGTCCCTTCTCCTTGCAACATTAACTCAGTAAGATTCAGGAATGTGTGCATGGATGAGCCCATAAATTGAGCTAAAACTGCACTCAACTTCATAACACAGGAGGATTTGTGAGTGACTGCTGATGGTGACTCTGAAGGGTTAGCAATGACCCCGGGAGCTATCATAATCAACTGATGGAAGCCAGCTCAAGGGTAAGGAGGCTCACACCATTCTAAACGTACTAGGGTGAGGAGAGAGGGGACAGAAGTCTGAGGGGCCAGGATTAGGACCAAGGTGAGGCCAGAGGCATTTGCCTGGGATATACAATGTAAGGGGGCACCAAAAATAATCAGTAATTGAGATAAATAATACTTTAATTCAGTATTTTAAAAATCTAAACTTAATTCAAAAAGACCCTATATTGAACAAACCATCTAAATTATGAATAAAGTCAGGATCTTTTGCTGTACCTGCATGGCTCTGCTCACTCGTCTCCTAATCCTGACCTTGCCTGGGTCTATACTGAGGAGCTGTTGTCATAGTCACATCAAAGAGTAGCTTGCTTACCCATGCATTGATGATGGTTGTAGCTTTAACCACCTGGAGTGTCGTGTGTCTACTTCAGTGGTGAAGTAGAAAAGTTTACCAATGCACCTCCTTTCTGTTGGAGAGTAGCTTAGGTACTAAAAATAGATTTTTTTTTTTCAACGTTTTTTTTTTTTTTTTTTTTTTTTTTTTTTTTTTTTTTTTTTTTAATTTCTGGGACAGAGACAGAGCATGAACGGGGGAGGGGCAGAGAGAGAGGGAGACACAGAATCGGAAACAGGCTCCAGGCTCCGAGCCATCAGCCCAGAGCCTGACGCGGGGCTCGAACTCACAGACCGCGAGATCGTGACCTGGCTGAAGTCGGACGCTCAACCGACTGCGCCACCCAGGCGCCCCGAAAAATAGATTTTTTAATATGAATTGAGTACTCTCCACATTCCAACATGATGCCAAGTGCTCTATGTACATTATTATCTTATTATAACCCATTCAGTTAATTACCTTGTGAGATAGATGCTATCATAGTGATGTTCTGGAAGAGCAAGCCGAGGGGCAGCTGGGTGGCTCAGTCGGTTAAGCGGCCGACTTCGGCTCAGGTCAAGATACCACAGTTTGTGAGTTCGAGCCCCACGTCGGGCCCTGTGCTGACCGCGCAGAGCCATTGTGTGTCTCCCTCTCTCTCTGCCCCACCCCCACTCACACTCTGTGTGTGTGTGTGTCTCTCTCTCAAAAATAAATAAACATTAAAAGAAATTAGAAGAGCAAACTGAGGCTTGGAGACATTAAAAAGTTTTCTCACTGCCACATAGCTGGTAAATATTAGAGTTTGGGAAGTGAGCCAGTATGGTTACAAAACCCTTGCTTTCATTTCGTACTCATCCATTGACACCCAAAAAGCACAGAATTAAGTGAAGTCACTAAAAGTGTACAGGCAAGTGCCAGAGTGTAACTAAAACATGAACGTCTGAATAATAAAAGAAACATAAACAAACATGGTTCCCTGGGAAATGCATTCTGAGAATTAACTGAAAGGCAAGAACCAGGCATGCTGTTACTATCATTGTTGAGGTGATGGTGAGAGCCTGAATAACTCAAGATCTCAGTTTCATCATCAGGTTTCTGACAACAGTGACTCAAAGGGATGTCGTAGACCTGTATCTTGCAAAAAAAAAAAATTACTTGAATGATACCTTTATAATGCATAGGACAGAGCTTTGAAAGTGGTGGGTGTCAGTAACACTGGACAATGGCAAATGGTAAAGCATAATTGCATGCATTGATTATTGACCATCTAGACCGAAAGAGGGTGAGTTGTCAGCATCTGTTTTGAGAATCAGTAATATAGTCCAGGTGCATGATCAGAAATGCCTCTGTTACTGGGCATCACGTGCTCTGAGGCTCTAGGAGCCCTTATGCTGGCTCTTGTCCCTCAAAGACATCCTTTACATTTGTGCAGGGAGAAGTGGAGAAAGAGAGATTGTGAAGCTTATTTCTGTAAAAAATTATAATGTACAAAACTCATGGTGACATTTCTACTGCCTTTGCACTTTGCTCCAACTTCTGTACAAGCCAAAATAAATTTGATTTTGAGAATATAAAGTAGATACGAAATTCATGCTTTGGGGCTAGTATTTACAGTAGAAAGGTATATACCAGCTCTTACTTGATCCAGATGGAATGGTTTTTTCCTGATCATAGTGTATTTTACAAAGCCTTTTAGTTTTATTCACTCAAGACTTCAGAAACCATCTCCCGGGTCTATTTTGAGCCCATTGACGAAGCTAGATCCCGAAACTTCTGAAATTTTCCATTAGTAAAGTTACTGTTTCCAGCTTTAGACAGAAGTTTGCATCTTCATTTTCATTGATTTTTACATCCTTTGTCAGAGTATAATTTGTACAATTAGCGCCGTATTCTTTCGGAAGAATTTAAAATGTATAGATTTCAAATGTTCAGCTATCTCTTAAGCAAAAAGATAAGAACATGGCTTCACAGAGATTTTTTTTCTTTTCTCCAGCCAGCAGGGTCTTCCTTCCCTGTCAGAAATCTTAGCTTTCAAAGCTCTGTAGCACGTCCATATCCCCTTTGACGACAGTGTCTGTACTATATAAAATTCCCATTATGCTTATTAAGCAGTGAGATTCACTATTTCCCAAAGAGATCAGTTTGAACTAAGACAGATATTTCCCAAAGGACCAATTGGCAGAATTCACATTTCAAGACTTCTGAGCAATTTGTCCGTCTCCTCTTTTTTGTACAGAAAAAAAGATTATTTATCTTGATTCACTTACATAATGCATTACATAGACCATAGCTGATTTCAGAAAAATAGGTTAAAAGCTAATTATATTAGAAAGTCATCTCTGAATTCTCTTCTCTTTCATTTTTAAAATACTTTTAAGTAGGAAAGAAACCTGAGCTGCTCAAGGCTTCATTAAAATTTGGACACTCTGATTTCTAATTATATTTCTTCTGATCATGTTTCTACATTTTAAAAGAAGTAGAAAAGAAAATTATTCATCCAGCTAATAAATAAAGCCCTTATTATGGTTCCTCAATCCCCAAGGTACATTAATCACAATTGTCATGCCATTAAATGTAAATATGGTTTGTGTTTTTTAAAAGCGTGCACATATTTTTCAGATAATTACTTTACTTTATTGTTATACTTCTTGCGTAAAATACAGCTCCTTTTACTTTAAGCCATTTAGATTCTATGGACATATTTCCTTATTTACAAACTAGTGTCAGTTATGGCAAAACAGACTATCTATGATTCAGAAAAACCCTCCTATTGCTTAATGTCTATGCTACTTTATATGTTTTTGGGGTAGAGTTCTTTCCCCCTAAGTACTGAATTTTGCTTGCCCATTCGAAGATAATAAAGCGACCAGGGACATGTAAGCCATGATGATGTTTGCAACTGAAGGTGTTCAGAAGAACGAGTTTCCCCAAAATGTGACACTTTGGCATGTGGGCTATTTGGCATGAAGGCAACTGAGACGCTGTGGGCCCAAGGGAAACGTTTATCTTCCCTTAACTACCTAGAAGATCTAACTTGCAGGTCTTTCTCCAAAAAAAGAGTTACTGCCACAGATAAATTTTCAGAGTGACCCATCCATATGGCAGGGCAAACATTTAATCACCAAAGGTCATTCTTCTTGCCCTGTGAATTCCCCTCCTCTCCTTTAAAGCCCAGGTCTCTATCCCATTTCTTAGCTCAGGGTGGCATACATACCTCACTTTACCTGTGGTTGAACCTCTTGTATAGGTGAGATTCCCAACGTGTGCAAAATTAAATTTGTTTTCCTCCTATTAATGTGTCTCATGTCAATTTAATTCTTAGATCAGCCAGAAGAATCTTTTAAAAGTGTAGGAAACATTTTCCTCACCAACAGCTCATCCTACTGAAATGAACTGCCACTCTCAAGCAGACTCTGGAACAGCGGGTGGGCTCATGAAACTTCAAGAACCTCTCTTCTCAAACATGAGAATTTAGTAACTATCTGCAAGATGGATCGCCAGACAGTTGCTCTATCTGTCCCCACCCATTAGAACATTCTTATTTGGTTCGGAAGCACCTCCGTGAGAGAAGATTGCTTCACAAAACAAAAACAAAAACAAACAAACAAAAAAACCCAAAAAACCTAAGCATCCCCAAACTGTTGTTAGAATTCATGTTCCAATGATATCACCAGGATTTCATCATTCTTAGTAAACTGTATACCTTTTTACTTGATAGACATTTATGTACATTTACAGACATTTACCAGATAGAACACTTTATAAAATTCAAGGCATTGGGGGAATATTATCGATGGAAAGGACAGAGAAAGGCTGCAGAGATCTGCCATTTTCTCTTGAAATGTTCACAGCAGGTGCACATAGTGTCCAAAGCTGTAAGGAAAATCTTTAAGTCCTCCTTCCGCCAAGAGAGCAATAGACAGAGGAGTTGACAGTAGGCAAGAGATGCAAGTGACTGAAAAGAAATTCATTCATGACAGAAAAAGAATCAGCAAGAGTCACAGGAAAACACATATGAAAAAATAAAGGAGGGAGACCTAGAAGAGTCATACAATATGTTTCCTGAGTGACACATATACACACAAGCAACTCTGCAAACGAACCAAAAAGTGCTTTAGAAGCAAGTTGTCCCAGGCTTAAGAACCTGTAAAACTTCTGATTGGAAGAAGAGACACTGCTTACTATAATCAGTTGTACTCAGGACTAGCAAAATTATGAAATGAAGGACCATGTATTCTGTGTGACTACTCTGTTCTATTGCAAGGGGTGCAACAGACAAACAGTGCTGCATGACATGGTGGGGGGCATGGAAGAGACCACCATATGATCCAGCACTCCCACTCCTGGCCATATATCTGAGGGAATTGAAATCAGCTTCTCAAAGAGATATCTGCACACCCTTGCTCATTGCAGAATATATATATATATATATATATACACACACACACACACACACACACACACACACACATATATACATACACATATATGTAGATGTATATATATATATGTATTATACATATTACATATATATATAATAGCACACACATAGTGTTAACTATGTGAGATGATGGATGTGTTAATTATCTTGATTTTGATAATCGTTTCTCTACATTTATGGATATCATATCATCATGTTGTATACTTTAAATATACACAAGCGTATTTGTCAATTATTCCTCAATAAATTTTTTAAAAGAGGTTTTCATCATAAAATTAGTAAAGAGAGGTATCTTTCCTCATTGAAAAGGTGAAAAATGCTTATTTTACAGGCAGTTTAGGTTTCTCAGAAGGTCCACTGATAAGTTGGTCTTATTAAAATAAATTTCTGACCTTAGAAGAGCTTTGCTGGGCCTACGCCTTACACAATGACGTGTCCTGATTTCCCTGTGGTCCTCGTGGATAATGATCGCTCTAATTAGAAGTAACACATTGATCAAGGCAGAGATGAAAGGGGCCACTTTGTGGTTGCTTCATTCTAAACAATAGGATAGTTGGAGAGTATTATCAGGAAAATAAATTTAAAAAGCAAGAGTGATCCTCTTATATTCCTTTTCAGCCTCTGTAAAAATGAGCTAAGATTAGCTGGTAGTTGAAACAAAGATTTAAAGAATGAAAAATACATGTTTTTACATACATTATATGAAAAGGATTTGAAGAGCTAGACAACCAAAACAGCATTAATTCCCTCTCTGTTTCCCATCGATTCATTTTGCTAGTTGCCAACATGCCTTTTTGTATGCTCTAATCACATGAGAAAAAA
This sequence comes from Panthera uncia, assembly GCF_023721935.1. Lineage (NCBI taxonomy): Eukaryota > Metazoa > Chordata > Mammalia > Carnivora > Felidae > Panthera > Panthera uncia. The sequence continues at coordinate 14,767,352 of NC_064810.1, read as the reverse complement.
AAATGTTGACTTGAGATTTGTTGAGAAACTAATTATAATCAAGGTTCTATGACTAGGAATGTCTAGAAACATACTTAATGAAATGTTAATAGTAGTTAAATTTAGGAAATTGGATGATAGATGACTTTTCCTTTATTCTTTCTCTCAATTTTAAATTTTCTTCAAGCAATATCGATTACTTGCTAATAAGATATTTTAAAATATTTACTTGCTTAAATGCGTAAGTTGGATATTTTCTCTTTCAAATGAAAAAATAAATTGCATTTGTCCTTTTCACTAATTTGAAATTTGAGATTGCTAAGATATTCTTCAGCAAATAAGTGGAAATATTAGCTGATGGAATTTTGTCCTTGCATAGACGTGTCTAGTATAGAATCTTAACTATTTTGAAAAAAAATTTTATGTTTTATTTATTTTTGAGAGCAAGTAAGACAGAGCTTGAGTGAGGGAGGGGTAGAGAGAGAGAGGGAGACACAGAATCCAAAGCAGGCTCCAGGCTCTGAGCTCTCAGCACAGAGCCCACCCCTGGGCTTGAACTCACCGACTGTGAGATCATGACCTCAGCTGAAGTCGGATGCTTAACCGACTGAGCCACCCAGGCACCCCTAGAATCTTAACTATTAAACTTATTACAGCTACTTACTTTTGAGAAACATTTAATCATTTAATCTTCCAAGTGCTTTACAGATTTGTAAGCTATTGGCCTTCATTTTCCTCACCAGTTGTTTCAGGATAACTTTGCTCAAACTTCTCAGACGGCAAGAATCATGGGGCACGGGGCAGGGGGAGCTTATTAAAACACAACAACAGATAAACAGATTGCCAGAATATCCAAGTGAGTGACCCCAAAATTCACTTATTTATTTGCTTTAATAAGTTTCCCAGTTGGTTTTTATCAGAGAAGCTAGGAAACACTGTTTCAGAGTGCAAGTTTCTTAATATTATATGATTCTATAAACATATTCACAGTTAATGCATAGGGAACAATGGACCAGCCTTTATAAATATTTCTGGTGGTAGATAGTGGAATGATTGTACTCCTGATATTTTTATCTTTTCTATTTTTTCTAACTACATTATTGTTTTTACTCTGGGTAGGACTTCTAAAGTCTACCCAAGCAACTCTATGCAAACGAATTGCCCTTTCTTTCTCAGCATTAGCCTATGTCTGTGGTGTGTAAATTCCAGTAGAGGTTAGAATAACACAATTTGATTCACAGGTTGTATCCCTCACTTTTCACACATGAACCCACATAATCAACAAGAATAACTGCCCAGAAATATTGTGCCTAATTGGTTTGAAGTGCTGAGTCTTCTTTTAGAGATATACATAAGTAATTTTCTCGAGATTCACTTGGGCTATGTATACAGCAAAAGATAGCTTTAATATGAATATAACCTCAACCACCAAATCGATGCTTATGGCCAAGCAATTAACCAGATACTTCCTCTAGCACAAAATCAGTCAAAATGATTGTTTCAATGTCCGGAATTTTGCAACTGATTCATTTTTATGATGTGGATAATTACAATGCAATAACTCCCTGTGAAAACAGCTTACGTCACTGGTACTTTCTGTGCTGTAGGAGAAAGTTAGGTCAGGTGTCTGAGATTTGAGCCTTACTGGGCAATTATCAATCTGGTAGGATTCATTTCTTCATCCACTGAGGGCTGCTTATATATTTGGAGTTCCTCATTCTCCTCTTCATTAGTGAATTCTAAAACATTGAGTGAAAACAGGCTGCACCCCCTCCCCCATTTACAGTTTTATGTATGTGTTAAAATATGCAAGAACTGGGAGTCCTTTAAGATGGAAAGCCAAACAGATTCCTACAACCAAATATGGGTGAGATGTTTTTATGATGCCATTGACTTCTTTTTAAAGAATACATTATGGTTTTTTTAGAAGGCTGCATTTTCTCAGTAATGCTTTAAAAATACTTAGCTCACATTGATGAAATAAATACTTTCCCAGTGGTGTGGAACAATGTGATAGAAGACCATATGGGCTCTAATTCCTATGCATAATAAGACCTGAATTAAGGGGCTACAGGAGCCCTAAGTAAATGCTTCTTCTCACATTTTTGCTTTGTGGGAGCACAAAATGTCTTCTTAATTCGTTGTTTTTTTGTTTTTTGTTTTTTTGTTTTTATTTTTACTCAATTGGATTTCCTTCATTTTTTTTTTCTTGAAGGTCATTTGAAGTGGAAATTTAGCATTCAGTACTTAATTCCATTTTTATATTGTTATGCAATTCTCAGTCAACTTCAATGGAATTCCTTTACAAAGCTATTGAACCCTTGGCTCCTTTATCACCCAAAATAAGATTCTACTGACACACAGATGCTTAAAATTATTAATTACATCTTATCTAAGAGTCTACTCAGCCAACAGCCCAGCTGGAAAAACATCTTCTCATCGAATGCCATTGTAAGAGATTGTGAATTAGACGCCTATCTTCAACAGCTTTTAAATAAGAAATAAGAAACCAAAAGCATAATAAATATCGTAAATGCTGTGAAAAAGGGCCCTGGCACATGCAAACAGATCATTTCTGATACATAAACATGTTAGAGAAAGGAAGCCACAAAATGTCAAGGCTGCATTTCCACGTCAAGGGAAAATGATGAGTGACTCACGGCGTTTTATGTTTTCAAACTTTCAGGTGTCTTCCCTGGCAAAAAGAATTTGAAATCACCAGGGTGATTTTTCTCTTTGATGGTTTTGTAGTTTGGTGAGGCAAAAAGCATATAAGTTATTTAAATACAAATGGATTGATAAATCTACCTGTCTGTGCTGGAGCACAGTGTGAGGCAAGCAGCTGAGAGTTTAAATCCCACCCTCCTCCCCACAATGGTTTATAATAGAAAAACCCAGAGACTGCATACCACCAGGTGTAGCCATAATGTAGTACTATTAGAGTCGTAGCTTCATTGTCAGAAACTTCATTTAAATGTCCATAAAACCATCCTGATATAAAGAATGAACTGTAATAGCTTATAATTATGATAGTGCATAAAGTATGCCTCACAACCCATTACAAAGCCATAATTTTAGCATAAAAACCATAAACCAGGAGAACAAAACTTGAGAACTTCAAAATAAAATTACAGCTTTTGTAACAGCCCAATAGAGCATTACCTTTTTTCTCTATAATAAATGATTGTCTCGTCTGCCTCCCACTTGCAAACCAGGGGTGGATTTCTGATTTTTCAGACTTTACACTATAACACTTTCCCTAAGGTATCTCAGAACTGGGGCATTAATACATTTCCAGAAGAGATTTTAATACCCATTTGAATGAGATCTGGTTCAAGGTGGCAGGATGGTTATTATTCACTTATGTCAAAATGGGGAGATTAAGAGGAAAAGCTTTTGTGTTAGGTCTGCTTAAAAAGCCCCTCCTGTCATGAGGAAGAGGAAATACCCATTTTGATCCTCAAACCAATGCAGGCAGGACAGAATGAGATTTATCAGTCTTCATGTGAACAGAGGAAAGTGAACATTTAAAAATTGCATTTTATGAAAATAAGCAGAGTTGCAGTGCCAGAATATTGAACTCCTTGTCAGTTTTCTTAATCCATTTTTAAAGCTTCTTTAAAGCATCCTTATTTTTTTCTCATAGTTTTAGATTGATAGATAATTTACCTGATATTAACAAGCCAAAGTGTTCTTTATAGCTAATCACATAGAGTATAGATTATATACGCACGTATCTATTATATATATATACATACACGTATTTTCCAAAATGGAGAGTGAAAATATGTATGCTTCATAATACACTTTTAAATTATACGACTTATTACAATTGTTGAAATACTATTGTATATAAAGAATAAAATAAAAATACCCTATAAACTTAACACTAAGAGATAACCTTACTTAAAATTTTGGGGTATTTCTTTTCAATATATATATTTAAAACATTGTTAAATTCTATATACAGCTTTATATAATTTATTTTTCAAAAACCATTACATTGTGATCATTTTCATGTCATTAAAAATCTCTCAATATGTTATTTAATGGTTGTATAAAAACCTTACTGTATAAATTTATTACAATTTATTTAATCCTTCTTATGGAGAAATATTTAGGTCGGTTACAGTTTTCTGATATTATTTATATATGTGTACATACTTGAATCTATCTACTTAATTATTTAGGGATCAAATTTTAGAAATAGAGCAAAGGATAAGAATATAGTTTCAGGTCTTAGTATAATTTGCTAAATTAAAATGACAAATTTGAGGATTATTGTTCATCACATTGGTTTTTTGAAGATGACATTTCAGACATAGAGAATATTAGAATTTTCTCTAATTATAAGACATGTCATAGAGAGATTATATGTTGACAATTACATTAGAATCCTCTCTACTCAGTGCTGTGCAGAGTATAAACTACTGTCTTTGCATAGTCCCGGGAGACCCAACCCCTGATATGGGTCATTTGACCAGTATCTGAGGAGACAACCAGACTGCCCATGTTGTGCCCAGGATGCACAACATGAATGTGGAGAGAGAGAAGTTTGTGAGGGAGGATAGGTGAAAGTTAAGGAAATCCACATCTGTTAGCTTCTGTTTTCTCCTCAAAATATGAGATTAGGCCTTTCCTTAAGGAAAAGTGAAGGGGCTAGGGGAAAGTAGGAGGTTTTATGTGTCAATATCTGTCATTGTCCATGTAGAAGAGTAGAGAGCAGAACAGAGAAGGTCAGTGATGAATCCTGCTGAGCAGCATTGAAGTCTCAGCTGAAGTTCAAAGCCACAGTATTGTAAAAGCATCCACACAGCCACATCTTTTCCCATGATGGTTGGTTACTTAGGGATTTAGGATAGATTTAATGATGTAGGTTTGGGAAACTACAGAACACGTGTGATAGGAGGTCAAGATTAGCAGGGTTTTATGAACTGGAGAGCAGAAATTTGACATGAGGCAGAGTGGGGTCTAGGCAGAAGAAGGAAGAAAGGAAGAATATAATAGACAATTAGTTTGGAGATGAAGGAAGGGCCAAGGGGCCTGAATGGTTGCACAGTATCCATGAGCAAGTGCTGTGGGAGTGAGGAAGTTGAGAGTTAGCCTTGTTAGTCATAGTCAATGCTGTAAATCATTATATCAGTGTCGATGAAGAGGTACATCATAATAGCTTATACAGAGAATGCAATTGTCAATTAAATTTTTTATTTCATCAGTCACCACATAATTACTGAACATTTGCCATGGGTCAGGCACTGTTTTATGTCCTGACATAACACAGCAGACAAATTCCTTGGCTTCATGGGGCTAATATTCTAGTGGAAAAGGGGAGATAATAAATAACATGAATGCATAAAATACACACCTGACATAAAATATCTCAGATGATGTTAAGGAGGAGAGAAGAATAAAGAGTACTGAGGTAAGAGGCAGCATGGACAAGGAAGGAGTACTGGAAAATGTGAGTGGAATGATGTGAAGGAAGAGATTGTATCATATAAGCAGAGTCCAGCTTATGACTGGGTTGAAACTGATTTTCACTAATTATAACTCAGAGTTTCTTTCTCCAAAGAAATGAGATGATCGATTGTGATTGGGGACCCAGGTGATCCTCACCTCTCCCTTTCTCCACCCCAAACTTTCTTTGACCTGATATGTTGGAAATACCACCCTCTGTAGCCAGAGTTTCAAGTCCCTTCAAGGTTCTAGATATTTTTATTACTTATTTATTTATTTATTTATTTATTTATTTTAGTGCTGAGGAAAGAAGGGAGTTTTATGGGTGATGGAGGCTGGGGATCTCTCCTATGTTACATGTGTGGGAAGCAGAGAAGTCAGAAGAGGGAAGTTAAGAGATAACTTCAAAGCCCTCCTTGAGTTCCTCAGGTCGGGTGGAGGCTGTGAATACAGATCAGAAGGAAGCTCATAGGCCCTGACAACAACTCCTTGCGGGGCACCTTGTGGGAGAGCTGCTGGGCACAGGGAGAACACTGGCGGGGACCTCAGCAGCAGCAGCTCCCTTTGGAAGCCTGGTGTTCAGAAACTAGGATGCCTGTGCCGCTGGTTCCCCCAAAACCCATTGCTCAGGACTTTCAGGCAGGAGGGATGCCAGCCAGACCACCAATCATGGGGCACTGTTTGTTTGTTTTATCTGCTATCATTTACACGACAACAGTTATTGACCATCTACAGGCACCTCCTGAGATAATCAGTGAATGATACACCAGATCCTGCCATGGGAGCTTATATTCTAGCAGGGTAAGTAGGGCAATATGCAATAAAAAAAAAATAAGTAAGTTATGCAGGCTATGTGAGAACCGTGGGTTAGGTAATAATGACAGTGAATGCCTAAGAATCTCACCTATGAGATAGATGCAGTACCTGGCCTTCTTCGATGTTCCTCATTTGCAGGTATTTTTCATGTCTATAAGTCTAGTTGAGAGAGATGAGGTTTCCGGAAGTGTTATGGATATATAAGGGGTGATTCTTTATATTTCAGATTGACTTTTCATTACAAGCTTAAAAACCAACTGTGAGTGTCTAAGAATTCTGGTTTGTTTGTTTACTTATTTAATTTTTTATTTTAGAGACAGAGAGCAAGAGTGCAAATGGAAAAGAGGGGCAGAGGGAAATAGAGAGAGAATCCCAAGCAGGCTCCATAGAGCTTGACACAGGGCTCAAACCCAGAACCCTGGGATCATGACCTGAGCTAAAATCAAGAGTTGGACGTTCAACTAACTGAGCCACTTCAAGGTCTGGCTGTGTTTTTTTAAATTTTTTTAATGTTTTTATTTATTATATGTTTTTATTTATTTATTTTTGAGACAGAGAGAGACAGAGCATGAACGGGGGAGGGGCAGAGAGAGAGGGAGACACAGAATCTGAAGCAGGCTCCAGGCTCTGAGCTGTCAGCACAGAGCCCAGTGCGGGGCTCGAACTCATAGACTGTGAGATCATGACCTGAGCTGAAGTCAGATGCTTAACCAACTGAGCCACCCAGGCGCCCCAGTTCTGGCTGTTTTTAAATGCTTGTGGATATCTATGAAAAAAAAATTAAGATGTTTTAATAACCCACGTTCAGTGTTTCATCACCTCCTGAAATGAGAGAAAAAGCTAAATGCCAAGATGCATGGCTTTGAAATTATTATATAGAGCATCTATGATAGTTTCTACATTTCCCCAATGGCTTTATTACATTACTTTAAGTCTGGTCTCCTTTTCCAAGAAAGCAGAATTTGTAAGAGTTATGGCAGTACACCCAGTAATTTGTAAACGTTGCCTAAATCCCCAGTTAGCCAGTCTATATATGAAGGCACTGTTTAGCTTTACAGAGTATATAATTGGTGTTTAAATTTATTTTTCCACTTTCCACTGCTGACATGAACCACTTATGATAATTATTGTATTTTTCTACCACCGCTCTGAAGGAATTTTTCTCATGTAGAGTTTTAAAATATACATGTAGAACAGGGCAAGCGGTGAGAATATAATCTCAACACCACCCAAAAAAATGTCAGGAATGATATGTAGATTTTCTTACATAAAATTTTTGTATCAATATTCTAAAGAATATTTTTTTAATGTAAATGAGCTTTCAAAATGAAAATTTCTTAGAGACTGCATCTAAGATTTCAGATAATGACACCAACCAAAGACACATCTCACAGAATCACCTTTGGGTTGCCATTCACAAGATAGAACTCAGCTGAAGTTTTGCTTCTCTATTCCATGGCTCTTCTAATTTCTTCTAGTTTATTAAATTAGCTTTTTTTTAATTCAGTTTGCTCTGTATATATATATATTATTTTTTTTTCTTTCTCTCTTTCCTCTTTTTCCTTTTACCATTCTCTTTCCTTTTTTACAAATGTTGGGTGATCTCATTTGCTGTCATGACTTTATAGCCACTGTATCCTAGACTGCTCCTTTCTTTTCTTTTTCTTTTTTTTTTTTAATGTTTATTTATTTTTGAGACAGAGAGAGACAGAGCATGAACGGGGGAGGGTCAGAGAGAGAGAGACACAGAATCTGAAACAGGCTCCAGGCTCTGAGCTGTCAGCACAGAGCCCGACGTGGGGCTCGAACTCACGGACCGCGAGATCATGACCTGAGCCGAAGTCGGCCGCTTAACCGACTGAGCCACCCAGGCGCCCCTGCTCCTTTCTTTTATATGATCTGTATTTCAGCTTCTTTTTGGATCTCCACCTAGAGTAGGGTGACCAGCCATCCTAGTGTACCAAGGATGTTTACCAGGGGCTGTTCCAGTTTTAACACTGAAAGTCTGGCATCCTACAAAAGTCCTTCCTCCTGACATAAAGAATCCAGGTTTTAGGTGTTGGGGAAAGGTACAAAACCCACGCAGCGCTGTCAAAAATACGAGCTGAAGGCAACATTTTTCAGTGTCAAGTGGATACAATGTTAATTATCTGCTTTCCATTCCTGCTGTCACTATTTCCCCCCCCCCCCAACCACTGAAGTTGGTAACCATGATTTGTGGTTCACAATAACGGATCATTAATTGCTGCTTCTCTTCAAGTGATGTGTCTTAAGTGGGCAACTTAAGTGGATGCAATCATGAGTATTAATAATCTGTCTTGACTTTGTTAGTGGATTAATTGCTGTGTTTTGTTGTAAGATAGAGAAGCTTTAATTTGTCAGATGTCAACTATCTAAAATGTCATCATTAGAAGGATGTACCATTAGCTTTATCCCAGGAATATCAAGAGTATATTGAAAAAAGAAAAAGTTCCTGGGGCTCCTGGATGGCTCAGTCAATTAAGCATCCAACTCTTGGTTTCTGCTCAGGTCATGATCAAAAGGTCTGTGAGGTTGAGTCCCATGTCGGACTCTGTGCTTACGGCATGGAGCCTTCTTGGGATTCTGTCTCTCCCACGCGCTCTGACCCTCCCCCGCTAGCATGTGTGCTCTCTCAAAACAAATAAACATTTAAAAGAAGTTCCTAGTGGCTTCCATGCATTGGGGAATTCTTTGTGGTAATTCTTTGTGCGAATATAGAAGGGGGCAAGTGGAAGGGTGAGCTAGTACCTTTACTTCGTTCAGGTTTGGATCAAAACAAAATACGGCCTGATTTATCATGAACTTAATATATCCCTTTAAACATGTCATAGTTTTGTGTGACCAAATGTCACAGAAGATCCAAACGATAACAATTTAATAGGCAGTCTCTATGGCTGATTTCTTGGTGAACAAATCATGTGAAAAACTTTGTGTGATGGTGCTGTGTGAATATGTTCCATGGTTGTCACTGAGAAGTATTTCCATTTAAGAAGCATGTGACATTGATTTTGATTTATGTAGAAGAGGTGAGAGTGAAGTTTATGCTCCACTCTTACATTTGGCTGAGGAGGATGCTTTCTCAGGGTTGTTCCTTGGGTGCTTGCTACTTACCCTTAAGTGAACATTTGCCCCACATTTTGAGATTTTTCTGAATTTTGATTGACCATGTATAGTTTGTGTGCTGATTTTCAATCTCCAAATGTCACATAGGGGAGCCTTATAGAGAGGTTGATTGGTATAACCAGCTCTCAAAAATGTGCATGCATATGTACACACATTTATTATAAATCTTACTGGTGTAAGAATGTGTAGCAAAAAAATTACAAATAATAATGAAATAAACACTACCAATTTTTGTAAATTCCATATACATAACCAATGAATTCTTGCAGAACATTTTTGCTAAACTTTTACATTTGTAGGTAACCTAAAATTGAAATTTAACAATGATTTAACAAATGGAGTTGCACCCAATCCACTAATTCCCCCCCAAAATATTCTAATTAAATTTGTGATTTGCTGTTGAGCTATTTCCCACTCTTGAACAAATTGTATTCATTAAACTGAAATTTCATTTAACTTCAGCACTTGACATGGTACATTTTTAAGTTAAATCTGGATTATTAACTTTGAGTCTAAACAATCAGCAAAACAATACATCAACCTCTGATATTTAGTGTTTCTAGACATAGATTTACATGGGGTAAATATGCCCATCATGGCCAATTTTTAAAAGCACTTTATTGACATGTAAAAAAACTGTGATTTTAGTATACACAACTGAGTGAATTTGGAGATAAATATACACTAATGAAATCATCACCAGAATCTATGCCATAAACATATCCATCAGCTGCAAAATTTTTCTTCCATCCTTTTTATTTATTATTATTATTATTATTATTATTATTATTTTGTGTAGTAAGAATGCTTACCATAAGTTCTATCCTTTCAGCAAATTTGAAGGTATATAATACCCTATTGTTAACTATAGTTCTATGCTGTTCAGTAGGTCTCTAGGACTTTTTTTTTTTTTTAATTTTTTTTAACGTTTATTTATTTTTGAGACAGAGAGAGACAGAGCATGAACGGGGGAGGGTCAGAGAGAGAGGGAGACACAGAATCTGAAACAGGCTCCAGGCTCTGAGCAGTCAGCACAGAGCCCGACGCAGGGCTGGAACTCACATACCGCGAGATCGTGACTTGAGCCGAAGTCGGACGCTTAACCGACTGAGCCACCCAGGTGCCCCTCTAGGACTTATTAATCTTATATAACTGAAACTGTGTAGCATAACACTTTCCAGGTTCATCCATACCGTTGCAAATAGCAGAACTTCTTTCTTTTTAAAGGCTAATATTCCATTGTATGTAAATTACCACATTGTCTTTATCATCATGATTAATTTTAATCTACTGACATGATGTCACCCAACAGAGAATTGGGAAGAGATATGCAAATAGTACACCATTATATGGTATTTTTACCATATGGATACAATAGATGCAAAAAAACCCTGAAGATATAGATAGCAGTGAATGAATGACATAATTAGGATGTGATGCCTTTTTGATATTTATTAACTTTGTCTTTACTATAAGATCTTTGACTATAAGTTTATACAATTTAATTTTTTCATAATGGCTGTGTTTAACAACAGGCTTGTAACATTCCTGAAAATTTAAGAATTGCCTTTTAGGAGCTGGTACAAACCAGCTCTAGCGTATCACTGGTCTAACCTGAAGAGGTTTTGTTGATGAGAGAAAGCAACATAATCCTTCCAAGCACCTCCACCGATGCTGCTCCCTCCAAGCTACTGACATTCCTCCCAGGATCGCTGCATGGTCTCCAGTTTGTCCTTCCTGTTGGCCTCATGGCTCATCAGTCCATTTTCTATTGTGATCCTTTGACTGGCCATGTTATATCACAAAATTCCTCTTTCCAAAATTCTCCGATGGCTTCCCCTGTCACTCAGAACTTAACCCAATGCTCTAACCACTACTGTCTTTTTGACTTAGCTCCAATGACCTCTCCATCCTGTTTCCTACCAACTCTGCCATTTTGCTCCTACCTGATAGCTTCCTCACAGTTCTTCCCACATACACAGAGCTCCCAGCTCAGTGCCCTCACAGTTTGCTTCTTCTGCCTGGCATGCAGAGACCCACAGCCTGGGCACTCCAAGAATTGCCTTGTCTCCAACCCAATGTTACTATCTCAAAGAGACTTCCATGCAAATTTGATAATAAATGGCACACCCCAAATCACTAGACTGTCTGCTTTCTCTTCCTCTATCCTATACCTCATTGTTCTTCATCGCATGGATCAGAACTACCATATTACATATTTATTAGTTTATTTTCCATATCCCTTAAGAAGACATGCATTTCATGAAAGAAAAGACTTACTTTATTTATTTCATTCTCTTTTGCTGTCTTCATATCCCTGGTGTCTAGACAACTATCTGTCCTATAAAAAACACTGATAAATAATTACAAGTATGTATAAATTCTAGTTGTTATTTACTTTGAAATGTGTTCATTTTCAGTGAAGTCTACTGCTGTTTCTCTCAAGGTAAGTCGTTCAGTGGGTCAAGGGGGGCAGGAAAGGGCCAAGTTCTATTGTGTCCCCTCAGAGAGGGGTCTGATTCTAATTCTTACAAAGGTGCCATCTGGGCTCATGGTGGCCCTGATTTCATTATGCTGACAAATTATGCTTCCCTGTCTTACATTATTTCATAACCAAAAATGTTTTCTTTCCTCATTATACCCCAAATCTTCGAGTGACTTAAGACAACTTGCATTTGGGGGCACCGGGGTGGCTCAGTTGGTTAAGCGTCCAACTCTTGACTTGGGCTCAAGTCATGATCTCATGGTTTGTGGGTTTGAGCCCAGGGTCAGGCTCTGCACTGATAGTGTGGAGCTTGCTTGGGTTCTCTCCCCCTCTCTCTCTGCCCCTCCCCCCTCTCCCTCTCAAAATAAATAAATAAAAATTAAATAAAAAAGACAACTTTCATTTTTTACCCACCTTTCTTGGGGATAAGAGGATATGTGGATATTAGTAAGTAGCCAGAATATCATACTTTTGTTGAGAGTGGATCTGTGGGGAATTAAAAATTTGAAACATCTTTGAAGAGATTGAACCCTAGTTCCACAGAAAAGCTGATGAGAGAAGGAATTAGAAAAGATCATGATCATTTACAGTATTTCAGGAAGGTTAGGTTAAATATGAAAATAAATCAAGTCAAGTTTTCACCCTTACTATGGCCCAGAAATGAAATTAAGGCCAAGGAAGTAGAAAAGAATTAGAATTCATTGGGATGAATGAGGTGTCTGGGTGGCTCAGTCAGTTAAGTTTCTGCCTTCGGCTCAGGTCATGACCTCAGGGTTCATAAGTTCAAGCCCCCGGTTCATGAGTTCAGGTCCCGTGTTGGGCTCTGTGCTGACAGCTCGGAGTCTGGAGCCTGTTTGAGGTTTTGTCTCCTCTCACTGCCCTTCCCCCACTCACACTCTGTCTGTCTGTCTCTCTCTCAAAAATAAATAAAAACATTAATTTTTTTTAAGAATTCGTTGGGATGATTGCACACAGAATATTGTAAACTGCCTATTCAGAAGTTTACAGATCATTTTCCATTTTTTTTAAAAACATAGTCTTCCTTTATCTATGGCCAGGAAAGCAACTACAGGGGTAAAAAGAGAGCAAGAAAACGGCCACCCCATCCCTAACTTATCTAGGTAACAGCAACATGGCCACAATGTCAAGGGATAGTTTTATCCCCAGTTGAATTCTCAGTTGCTGACTGTAGATAGTTCCTTCAGGATCTTTGTTTCTTTATTTGTGAAGTGAATAGAGTAATATTTCCCTCCTCAGAAAAAGTTTATAGAAATCAAATAGTTATGTGTCAACTGGTATTGTTAGCCTCGGGGCTTTATGCTTTAACACTTAGTCTAAATATTTATTAAACGGGCATTTTTATGACAGGAAAAGTTTTCTTGAGACTTTAACGTTGTTAGCATTGCTCACAAAATGTCTTTTATCGTCCACTTAAAGAAATGTGAGTTCTTTCAGAGAATACATATGTTCAGACCTTCAGATGTACTCCCCACTTATGATTTAGCCAATACTATATAAGAGTCACTGATGCTTAACAATTTCAAAAGGCAGTTTCATCTTCTCCAAGAAGTCCCCTTTTAAATGTGGCCTGCCAGACCTCGCCAGGTGGCTTATCTGACGGTCTTGGCAAGACTCTGGCCTGAGCGATAATTCTGGCTCCAGCGTTTCTGCCTGAAGCACAAAGAAACTGAAGGCTCATTTCCCAGAGGATGGGGGGAGTTGTAGCTCTAACTGTTTAAAATTGGATTTTATTGGGTAATGCTTCAAAGCGCTCACTTTGCATTTCTGCTAACAAAGCTGAACATTCAGCCAAAATATTGGAAAGGAAATACTCAGGCAGAATGAAACGACAGAGGAGGCCTGAGAAGTGGGGATCCAAGCCAAGAATGACAAAATAAAAGGGGCACATTCCAGAAGGAGAAGTGAAAGAGAAAACTGTTTTTAGCACATCAGTTAGAGCCTCCTTGTCCCACAGCCATACCCAAATCTTGGAAATAACTAATTCTTTAGTCGGTGTTTTAGCTTTTCCTCTCCTATAGTCACTGAAAATCCTGTGCCATCACATTAAAGCAGACTCTACTGGCCTTTCTGTGCAAACCCAGCTTTTAATACAAATCCGTGTTTTCCATCTAATGACAGGTGCCAAGTGTGGAGGTCACAGGAAAGTTTTCGACCCAAGCTCTGGGCATAAAATGACGTTAGCATTCATGCAATGGACAAAAGAGGTGTTCTTAGCAAACATTTCTGTCAGAAGTAATCATCATCCAAAACACAGGTCTGGGAAGTATTCTAAGCTCCATAACACAGCAAGATCACCTCTACTCGTTTGTCTCCTATTAAGATAACTTTATTTATACCATATTGATTTTGTTGTAAACTCTTCTTCTCCTTGAGAAACTCTGTTTATTTGATCCTGGGAAGCCAACCCCACTCAAACTGCATGAGAAGATTATTTAGAAATGGCTCAGGGCAATCACAGAGCTGGCCCAGGAAACTAGTCTAAAAGAAAAAAAAAAAACAGGACAGAACACAGGACAGAAGCAAGCAGAAGCAGGTTGTGTTGGGAAGAAACAGACCTGGATGAACTGATTTGGTAAACTCCCCACATTGATACATTCCTAATCCCTTACCGTGTGTGTGAGTGTGTGTATTTATGCGTTTCTCTTACAAAGTCATCTTTCCCAATTATAACATGCATCACCTTTCGACCTTTGAGAAAATTCTGAGTAATACATTTCAGAATAAACAAACATATCTAGGCGTTAACCACATCCTGCCCCAGAGGACAGCAGGGCAATCGCCCTGCAACCCCTCGGGGACAGTTAACTTCTTTTGCAAATCTCTTTGCCACACACAGAAATGAAACTGGCATTGGTAAAAAACAAAAAGTGACACTGTCTACCCAAGAGATTTCTACAAATAAGTTGTGTGGAAACAATTAATGATGAATTTGGGGAGGGGGGGAATGCAAGGATTTTTCTTTTTAGTTTAGATTTGACATCTCCAAGTGGTTTCTGTGGGGAAACTATACTTGAAAAAAAAAAAAAAAGAAATTCATGGATTGTACAAGGTGATTATTTTTAATGCATATGTCCATCTTAAATTATCACAAAGTCAAAGAATTTAAAGGGAATTTTAATCAACTGAAGTTCTTATTCATAAATTTGCTGCTTTTAGAAACAAAATAACCCATTATTTGCCAAAATATCTTCAGATAAGGAGACTAGCCCTTGCTCTTATAAATTATAACACAGCCTTTTGTAATGTATTCAAGTCAAAACACATTTGTTGCAAAATTAAACTGTGCTTGGGATCTAGACTGAAATGTGATCCATTTTCCTTCATATACATTTATTTAAAATGTTTATTGAGGGTCTACAACATGCCCATGGAGGCAATGGGTGTAACAGAGTGAAAAAGTGAGACGAAATTGCTGCCTTCATGGAAATTATAGCCTAATGGAGGAAAAAGACATTTAAAAATAAGATATTTAATGTAACGCCAGGCAGTATAAAGTTCTGTGATTGAAAATCAAGCAGTGTGAGGGATCAAGGGTGACTGAGACAAGGTTGCTATTTTAGACAGAATGGTCCAGGAAGACCCCCTCTGGAAATGTGACATTTCAACAGGGACTTGAATGCACCGAGAATGGGGAGGAAGGCGTTCTAGGGGGAGGGCTCCTGACACCAGAGGTATGGGGAAGTAAGAGGAGAAGGTGGGTTGTGAGTCATTCCCATGGCCAGTGGTTTTGTGAGGATTGCAGAAATTACAGAACAGAAGACAAGACAGGGATGTGGGGCAGGATTTGAAGGGGTTGTGAACTCTGTTGAAGAGTTTGCGTTTCTCGTAAGATCGTAGGGCATTGGAAAAAAGTCTCAGAAGAGGTAAGAAGGCGGAGCTGTATCTGACAGTTACTCTGATAGGATGTGGGGGCAAGGAAGGGTGGAGGAGATCATGTTTTCCTTTCATAGAGTGTGAACCAGAGGTCTTCAAATGTATTTACTTAAATATATTTGATGGCTAATGTTATGTGTCAACTTGAGCGGGCCAGAGTAAACGCGATTTCTAAATGTGTCTGTGAGGGTATTTCCGGAGGAGACAAGCATTTAAACGTGTACGTTGAGTAAAAGTAGTTGTCCTCCCCTCCCCCACCATCATCAAATCCACCGAGGGCCTGTGTAGAACAAAAGGGAGAAGATGAAGAAATTCATCCCTCTTCCTTCTTGTCTGACTGCTTGAGCCAGGACATTGGTCTTTACCAGCCTTTTGTGCTCCTGGTTTTCAGCCTTCCAGATCTGAGCTGGAAACTCTACCACGGGCTCATGTGGTTCTCAGTACTTTGATTTCAGACCACATTATAGCCTAGACATTCCTAGATCTTCAGCTTGTGAACAACAGTGACACTTCTCAACCTTCGTAATTAAGGGAGCCAATTCCTGGTATTAAATCGCTTTATATTCCTTATAATAAATATCTTCCTACATATCTGTCTCATACAACCTCCCTCCCCCCAAGAATAAATTTATGGAATATTGCTAAATGTTCATAATGTGTTTAAGTACCTGAAAAGTATAATTTCCAGCATGCTCAAAATACTGGCATTTTAAAATAATTATTTCATTCTATTTAACGTGTTCAATAGAATATAAGCACCAAGGCAACTTTACCTCTACATCGACTGTTTAAAAAACATAATAAGTTGTAAATAGTTCTACATGATCACATTTTTCCCCTTCATCTTACTCCACATAATTTTATTCTACAATAATACATTTTTATGGTCTGGAAATGTTTAATGGATAAACTTTCTATAGTTTCTTTAAAAAAATTTTTTAATAATGTTTATTTATTTTTGAGAGAGATGGAGACAGAATGCGAGTGGGTTAGGGGCAGAGAGAGAGGGAGACACAGAATCTGAAGCAGGCTCCAGGCTCCGAGCTGTCAGCACAGAGCCCGACACGGGGCTCGAACTCACGAGCTGTGAGATCATGACCTGAGCTGAAGTCAGACGCTCAACCGACTGAGCCACCCAGGTGCCCCAACTTTTTGTATTTTCTAAAACAAACACACATTGGCACACTGGACGCACATTAATATGTCATATATTTACAGCATGTGTTAATTTGGTGAATATAGCTAATTATAACTAATATATTTTTTAGTAATTTACATAGTCATAATTTTTAAAGTATTTTTTAAGTATTTATTTATTTGAGACCGAGAGACAGGGAGGAGCAGAGAAAGAGAGGGAAAGACAGAATCCCAAGCAGGCTCTGGGCTGTCAGCAAAGAGCCCGACCTGGGGCTGATCTCAGGAACCGTGAAATCACGACCTGAGCGGAAATCAAGAGTTAGACACCTAACCGAATGAGCCGCTCAGGTGCCCCTATATAGTCATAATTTTTATAAATAGAATGTTTGTAATTATAGATCACTAAAATATCTTGTTAATGTAACAGTTATCATAGCAACAATCTTTCATATAGTATTTACTGGATACCATGTACTATTCCTGGTGCTTTTTCTATTTTACCCTAACTAGTCTTTCCAACCACCCTAGCTCAGAAATCTTGTTCACATCAACAAGGGGTGGGAATGGGGAAACTGTCATTACAGCAATGCCATTAGAGCCTTTGAATGCCTTTAGTGTCACAGGCCAAAATCAAACAGTAAGCCATTAAGCGTCTGACTTTCAGGCCATGACCTCATGGTTCGTGAGTTCAAGCCCCACGTCAGGCTCTGCGCTGACAGCTCAGAGGCTGGAGGATGCTTCAAGTTCTGGAACTCCCTCTCTCTCTGTCCCTCCTCCACTCGCACTCTGTCCCTCTCTCTCTCTGTCTCTCTGTCAGTCTCTCTCTCTCAAAAATAAATTAAAAAACATTAAAAAAACCCCCAGCAAGCCATTATCAAAGGGTACAGTGGTCCCCCCATTATCTATGAGGGGTACCATCCAAGACCCCCAGCAGATGCCTAAAACTGCAGGTAGTACCAAACCGCACTTACACGGTTTTTTTTCCCCTGTACCTACATCCCTGTGATAAAGTTTAATATATAAATGAGGCACCGTAAGATATTAACAACAATAACTAAGAGAACAATTGTAACAATATACTGGAATAAAAGTTACGTGAATGTGCTCTCAAAATATCTTACTGCACTGGACTCAATTTTCTTCTTGGGCTAATAGGAGATGATGAAACGCCTGCCTGATGAGAAGAAGTGCCGGGAGTGACCCAGGCACTGTGACCTAGCTAATATTCAATACCCCGGAAGGAGGACCAACTGCTGCCAGACCTTAGTGGGCCACAGGGAACTGAGACCACAGAAAGAAAAACCTCCGGTAAGGGGGGACTGCTGTACCATTAGCTAATTCAGTTAGACCCTCCTCTAATGTTTTGGGAGCAAAATATTTAAAAGCATCTGACCTCGGAAGGGATTTGTGATATCTCAGGACCTTGGAAACCAATCCTGGGGAATCGTTATCCCCTTAGGGCAGAGAGCCAGGAGGTTAGGTGGGTGAGAGGCTGACCTGTCCTTTGTTAAGGGGAGAAGGTCAACCCACCATGGAGATGCCTTGAGGAGATGCCTACATTCTTAGGCAGATGGATTTTAGGAAAGATTACTGGGGAAGCTGAAGATTTAGAAACCAGCTCCTTAAAAATCTTACTAGGCTTGTTTCCCTTGGAAAGGCTTTCTGCATGATCAGGGCCACAAATACTCTAATCCGCAGACCGCTGGTCAGTCCTGATCCCTCACGTGGCCGCTTCAGCGGGGCTCTCTTGCAGGATACACAGGCCATTTTGATATATTAATTTTATGCCAGAAGTTTTCGGAGCTTGCTGGTTGAGTGATCTGTTGGAACATGACCATTTTATTAAACTGTCATATTTTAACTTATCCAACAGTTACTTTTTTGAGTGCAAAATCTCATTTTACATGTTTCCACAGGTAAAATGGTAGAAAAACTGATTGCTATTGTTTCATTTGACAAATTCCTGGATCCTCATATATTCTCTTGCGTTTGCCCGTCACCAGTAGATGAATTGTTATCACTTCTCAGGCCTTTGCTGTGGGAAGGAAACAGAGTCCTTCTAAAAGCTCTGCATGATGTTTGTGAATATTTAATCATGGGGGTGGTACAATGGCCTCATTTACAGCGATATGTCAAAATTAATTTCATGGTATTCTGTCAAAGAAGGAGACTCACCATACGCCCTCCAATAAAAAGAAATGATTTAGAGAAACTCTGACAAGGAATTTACCCAATTCGGCAAAATCTTTGGAGGCAAGTTTCCCTTAAATGAAAATAGAATCATTCGTGCAAACATGATTGAGTTTAATTTATTTCCGTTGTTAAAAAGGAATTTAAAAAGGGGGTTTCTGTCTTCTTACGCTTCCAAATTCACACTGAATATCTTTAGCACAGAGCCTCATGTTTTTATTAGAGCTGCATTAAATGCAAAATTAAGTATGAAGACAGAGGAAAAACAAGAACCTGACAGACATACTTAGAAGGATGTTAAATACTTGGAGACACAGCGGGAATATTCTCCAAGCACAACATCCGTTCCCTGGGACCAGGATGATATTACATATTGGGGAGTCACTGAACACATGTTTAATGACAATTTCAGAGGAAAGCGCCCAGCTCTGCCTGAACACATGGAACTTTAGTTGCCACTGAATAACAAGCCCTACTGCTTGGTTCAATAAACATATGGAATGCAAGAGCATTTTTTAATGAATTTCTTAAGCAAAATTTCACTTTTTGCCGTGTGATGTTTTAAAACTTTTAATAGGGGCAAATGTGTCAGTTTTTGAAGTTGTACCTGGAGGTTTTTTTTACAGGTAGGTTATGATGAAATTCACTGACGTTTTCTTTGGGCATTGTATGTTTTCCATTTTTTTACGAATGGTTATTAAATCCACTTGGAATTGACTTTTTGTGGAGTGAATCCAAGTTTACATTTTTCCAAATAGCTATTCAGTTTTCCCCACACTATTAAAAAGTACGTCTTCTTATCATTGTTTTGAGATGTCACGTTTCTTGCTTCTACCCCGTATGTACTTGAGTCTTTTTCTGGGCATTCTATTTTGTGTCACTGGTATATCTGACTAGTCATGTTCTGCTACCATGAACTATCGTTATAAAGGCATTATGGTATGGTTTCATACCGGGTAGGGTAACATCCATCCTTGCTGTATTTCTTTGCTAAGGAGTTTTTCGTTGTTTCTGCATGTGTCTTTAGGAGGACTTAGGGATAAAGTATTTTAATTTCTGTAACTAACTCTCAAAAGAATATATGCATATGTATGTACACACAGAGGAAGAGAGAACACAAATGCAGCAAAATGGTGTCAACGAAGGATATTTGGGTGTTCTTTACAGGATTATTGAAACTGTTCTGGTGGCCTAAAATTTTTCAGAATCAAATGTTGGGAGAAAATCAAAGAAATAAGTTACAGGAAAACCAAAGTGGTTTCCCTTAACCTTTGGGGGAGTGTGGACAGACATGGGGGTAGGACTGAGGCTTCTCAGTGTGTATTTTGAAATGTTTCATTTTAAAGAAATCTAAGTACATTAGTGATTCAAAGTAAAGCACAAATAAAATCTAAGTTAAAAGAATTCCCTCCAATACGGGACTGTGAAATGGATTTCAAACTACATGAGCATTTAGCACTGGGAAATTTCAACAGCATCCTAGAATTGTTAAGAATGGATTGGCCGATGAAGCTCCTCCTGGTGGTCTGGCTTGCTCTGGCACATGAGACCACTGCTTGAGAGGGGCCAGGAACAGGATGGCATCCCACTTCCAGCAGAGGCATGCCCAGAAATCTCAGGTCCTTGTGACCTAGACACTGTCATGCCAACTTCTCTTCCTACTCTCTTCCTCTCTCTCTGGGCATTTCTGCGTTTATCAAAGGTCATAGGCAAGGACTGTCACTGGGTTGGAGCTTGATGTTGCATGTGTCTGCATATTTCTGACACCAGTTTCCCCCTCTCTCTGTCCATCCTTTCAGGTGGGAATGCCAGAAAGGGAGCAATAAATCCTACCCAGGTTGGCACCCTTGCCCTCTCCTGCCTCCAGGGCTTTCTTTCCCTCTGGAATACCATTCTCTTACTTCTTACCCTTCATCTGGCTACCATAGTCCTTAAGCCTCAGTATAGACTTTACTTGTTCTGAAAATTTTGTCTATAGTTTTTAACATGATGTTAAGTGTTCCGCTGACCTGTTTCCATAATCCCTTGAATAACCTGAACAAAGGACATTTCATGGCGTGTTGTAATTACCTAATGATAACTAACACGTACTGAGTATGTTCTCAGTTCAAAAATACCATTTGATCGATCACATTTAGCTCATGGGGCAGGAGATGGTTCGACCGCTATTTTATTTTATTTTTTAAATTAATTGATTTTTATTTAAATTTTAGTTAACATGCAGTGCAATATTGGTTTCAAGAGTAGAATTCAGTGATTCATCACTTACATACAACACTGAGTGCTCATCACAAGTGCCCTCCTTAGTAGCCATCACCCATCTAGCCCATCTCCCACCCACATCCCTCCATCAACCCTTCAGTTTCTTCTCTGTCATTAAGAGTCTCTTGTGGTTTGTTTCCCTCTCTGCTCTCCCCACCCCTTCCAATATGTTCTTCCCATGTATTTTGTTTCTAAAATTCCACATATTAGTGAAATCACATGGTGTCTGTTTTTCTCCGATTGACTTATTTCCCTTAGCATAATACATTCTAGCTCCATCCACATCATTGCAAATGACAAGATTTCATTCATACCAGAGCTTTTTTATCTGTTCATCCGTTAATGGACATTTGGGCTCTCTCCATAGTTTGACTATTGGGAAAACTGTAGAACACTCATGAAATAAATTGAAGCAGACACAAAGAAATGGAAAAGTATTCCATGGTTATGGATTGGAAGAATAGACACTGTTAAAATGTCTATACTACCCAAAGCAATCTACACATTTAATGCAATCTCTGTCAAAATACCACCAGCATTTTTCACAGAGCTAGAGCAAACAATCCTAAAATTTGTATGAACCACAAAAGACCCTGAATATCCACAGTAATCTTGAAAAAGAAAAGCACAGCTGGAGGCATCACAATTCCAGACTTGAATCTATATTACAAAGCTGTAGGCATCAAGACAGTATGACACTGGCATGAAAACAGACACAGGTCAATGGAATAGAATAGAGAATCCAGAAAGAGACCCACAGATAAATGGCTAACTAATCTTCAACAAAGCAGGAAAGAGCATCCAATGGAAAAAAGACAATCTCTTTAGCAAATAGTACTGGGAGAACTGGACAGCAACATGTGGAAGAATGAAACTGGGCCACTTTCTTACAGCATACACAAGAACAAATTCAAAACGGATGAAGGACCTAAGTGTAAGACAGGAAATCATCAAAATCCTACAGGAGAAAATAGGCAGCAACCTCTTTGACCTCAGCTGTAGCATCTTCTTACTCAACATGTCTCCGGAGGCAAGGGAAACAAATGTAACATGAACTATTGGGACCTCATCAAGATAAAAAGCTCTGCACGGCAAAGGAAACAATCAACAAAACTAAAAGGCAGTCTGTGGAATAGGAGAAGATATCTACAAATAACATATCTGATAAAGGTTTAGTACCCAAAATCTATAAACTTACCAAACTCAACACCAAAAATCAAATAACCCAGTTATGAAATGGGCAGAAGTCGTGGATAGACACTTTTCCAAAGAAGACATCTAGATGGCTGACACATACACGAGAAGATGCTCAACATCACTCATCGTCAGGGAAATACAAATCAAAACCAAGATGAGATACCACCTCATATCCATCAGAATGGCTAAAATTAATAACACAAGAAAAAAACAGCTATTGGTGAGAATGCAGAGAAAGGGGAACCCTCTTGGGTTCCCACCCTGTTGGTGGGAATGCAAACTGGTGTAGCCGCTCTGGTGCAGCCATTCTGGAGAACAGTATGGAGGTTCCTCGGAAAAGTAAAAATAGAACTACCCTATGACCCAGCAATTGCATTATTAGATATTTACTCAAAGGATACAAAAATACAGATCCAACCGCTATTTTAGAAAAGAAGGAAGTGGGCTTAGAAAAATTTCATCACTTGTCACAACAGGCAAACATCAAAATGGCCCGCAATGACCCCGACCTCCTGGTATCGATAGTCTTAGGTGATCCCTTCCCCTTCAATATGGACTGGACCTAACAGGTCATTTCTGGCAAATGTAATACAGAAAACAGTGATGAGATGTTACTTTCACAATTTGGTTATAAAAGACTGTGATGTCGATCTTGCTCGCAGATTCTCTTTATTGCCTTTTTGGACTTTACTCTTTGATGGAGTAAGAGTGTATGTTCAAGAAGTCCATATGGCAAGGAGAAGAGAGTGGCTTCCAGAAAACTGCAGCTGAGGCCCTCAGTCCAATAACCCTTAAGGGATGAAATCCTTCCAACAACTGAATGAATAAACTTGGGAGAACATCCTTCCAGAGTTGAAATTACAGATGAGATCACAGTTCTGGATTTGACTGCAATCTTGTGAAAAACCCTGACGCAAGGGCCCTGTTAAGCTGTGCCCAGATTCCTGATTCACAGAAACTATGATAATAAATTTGTGCTGTCTTAAACTGCTAAGTTTGGGGGGAAATAGATAACTACAGATTTTTATTAGTTGACAACTTATACACTTAAGTCCCCCAGATAGAAACGGTGAGTATAGGGTTAAAACCTGGGTGTTCTGACTCTCTCTAATGAATCCTTATGTCATACTACCTGGTAACTTACCAACTATTTCTTCTTCATATCAACACTTTCTGACTTTTATTCCTAGCATTTAGTCCTGAGTCTGGTATTTTGTGTGTCCTCAATAACTATGGAATGGAAAACAAAACTTCGTACGGCGAATTAGCCAGTGAAAGGAAAATTTTCTCAACTTCATGTTTCTTAAATTTAGATAAGGAAAAAAGATACACATAAAAAAATGCTTTGGAACTGTTACACATGTCTGCATGCTCATTGTAACATCAGCAATATCAATTTTAACATCTTTCTACCCCAGAGTATGGATCAGGGAACACAAATGGGCCCTAATTGGAGGTTAATCGCTCTATCAAATGTTTTTGAACACCTTTTGTATTTCTACCTCTGTGCCAAGCCCTTGGGATACAAACTTGGATAGAACAGTGTAGGGGGCAAGACCAAGTGCAAATAATGACATTATGGTCTGACCTGATAAGTGATTGAATCAAGACTTGAACAAATAACTATGGAACAGACAATAAACCGAGAATCAAGAGGGGTGACCTTCCCACGGTGGTGTCTCTTTCTTTTTTACTATTGTTCTCTGTCTACAAACACACACACTTCTAGATAGAGTTTTTGCTAATTCAGAAAATCATAAATGTTTATTCAGGAGAGTAAGAATTTTACCAAATGATTTTAATTATAAAGTGATTATGAGAAAACGATCAAGTGAGATAAACTACTTGGCTGATCTGAAGTAGGGCATTATTGATTTTAGTGAATCATATGGCAACAGAGGTTAGAGACTTGACATTAGAGAAGATGATACACAAACTAAAACCAGAAAATTGCCGACTGAGGATGAACAACTGGAGAAGCAATTCAAAGGGTTGTTCTCTTGACGTTCATAGTCACTTCTGGTGGTTTTTACACACACACACACACACACACATACATACACACACACTCATACACACACAAATCCTTTTAAAAAAAGTTTGTTTGTTTTCATTTATTTGTTTATGAGAGACAGAGACAGAGCACAAGTCGGGGAGGGGCAGAGAGAAGAGACACAGAATCCAAAGCAGGCTCCAGGCTCCGGGCTGTCAGCGCAGAGCCCGACATGGGGCTCGAACTCACGAACTGTGAGATCATGACCTGAGCCGAAGTCAGAGGCTTAACCCACTGAGCCACCCAGGCTCCCCCACAAATCATTTTCTTCTACATCAAGATACTGCCAAACAAAACAAGAAGAAAACGTGTGATTTGTAATTAGCCATTTTCTACATACTGTTTAAGTGGAAATCTGTTTTCCAAAGGTTTACTTAGTGAATTTGCATGCTCTACCTCAACAAAGTATTTTGTAATGGTGCTTCTTGTCATCCTAGTGAGATACCATAAGATATCTCCGACCAAGTTGGAAATAATAGAAATAAAATTGCTCCTTGAGAGTTAAACTATAAGTGAAACAGATAATAAATAAAAGTAGAGAATCACAGTTATTTTATTTGGACAAAAGAGTTCCCAGTGTGGCAAGCCTTGATTGTCGGCCCGCCTGGATGTGTTAGTATTAAGGAAGACTATGTTCACAACAGATGGTGGTATAGCCATGGGAAGATAAAGGAACACACAAAATCCCAGAAGCAATGTTGGCCATGCTATTTAAGTATTGTTCTAGCCAATGAGCAAAGGTATTTCTGTGAGTTGGATGTATCCAGCTTTTATTGGATTAATCACCCCAATTCTTGCTGTGTCCTCTTTTCATGTTCAGCAAGGAAATTTCCAATTGCTATCTGACTTCCTGCATGGGTCAGTGTTAATGAGGCAGACCCTGAGAAGAAGGGAAGGAAGAAATAAATTATCAGTAGGTTGAGCAAAAAGTTGGAAAGTATGAGCAGTGATTGTAGACAGTTTCAGTAGCTCTCAGAGGAAATATTCTTTGACTTATTGCTAATCTTTTTAAATTCTGCACATTGGACGAACTCTTTTCACCACCAGAATTTAAGCATGCTTAATCCTCTCTCCTTTCAAACAACAAAATGAAATAGACACCCAGCCACCACTTTTCCAATATTATCTGAATCCCAGAAAATATTGTGGAATCAAGCTATATGTTTATTAACTTTATCCACTCAACTTGGGTTTATTTACGTATTATTTCTTGCTAGCACGGAGAAAAGTCTTGTTTGAATTTCCCAATAGGAGTTGAGTTATACTATGCAGATCAAAGGAGGGGTTGTTTGTCTAAGCTCGTCCAAATTTAAATTTTAAAGAGCTTAATTAAAGAGTCCCTCAAGGAGAAGGTCAAAGTCCTTGGCAAAACTTCAGGGGAAGGAGAGTCACGGGGACAGGTCCACAGCACCACGCTGCCACCGTGTGTCATCAGGAAAGCGCCCCTTCTCACCACCTTTGCCAATCTGCACCTTCCCTGTTGGATTTTAGAGTTTGGAAACTTTTTGAGCAACTTAAGAAAGCATAAGATCCAGAGTTCCCAGTTACCCGAGTGGATGACTGTTTTTATTTTCATAAATTTGGCCATTGACACAGCAACTTGGGGAGCTTTGCAAAGTTTTACATTTAGTGATTAAAAAAAAAATTTTTTTTTACATTTATTTATTTTTGAGAGACAGAGAGAGACAGAGCACAAGTGGGGGAGGGGCAGAGAGAGAAGGAGACACAGAAGCCGAAGCAGGCTCCAGGCTCTGAGCTGTCAGCCCAGAGCCCAACGCGGGGCTCAAACTCACAAACCATGAGATCATCACCTGAGCTGAAGTCGGACGCTTAACCAACTGAGCCACCCAGGCGCCCCTACATTTAGTGATTTTAATGATGCCAACTCTTCTAGGCAGAGTGGTGTCAGCGCTTGTAATCAAAAAAGAATCCATCTGCTACCAAATCCAAATTTCAAAAATCAGGTAAGATTGCATGTTGTGGGCTTCCAAAGAAACTTGCACACGGAAGCATGTGAAGGGCTGAAGCGACCAACAAAGTGATTGCTCCTTCCTTTGCTGTAAACGTGAAAGTGAGAAGCAGCAAAGAACGATCAACAAGTGAACACCCTTTTCATATTTCTTGTGACAGCTACCTGGAACGGGCAGGGAAGAAAAATGCAGATAAGAAAATTAAAACCACAGTCTCCTGGGGGCCAACGACAGCCTTCTGATCCTAATTTGATCTGGAGTTAGGAGTGCAGGGGAGTTCTGTAACAGTTTCTTCTGCATGGCGAAGAGCTCCGATTTTTCCGCAACAGTATCTCCCTGGAAGCTGCACAAAGCCCCCTTTGATTGCCTGTGATCAAAGCCATGCAGGCACTTCGGCAATATCTGAGCTTCAGAAAGCCAGGAAAATCAGAATGTTGAGAGTATATTAATAATTCCTAAGCACATTTTGAAGGTGAGTGGTACTTCTGAGGAAACTTCATCATGACTAAAAATGATTTGTTTCTGCCCTTCATGCTGCACACCTGGGGAAAAAAGTTAGCCTTAATGCTCCGATTAGTAAGTTGCATGTCATGGTGGATGTTGAACAATATGGTCAGTTGTTCTACTCAAAATTTATGCAGCTGATCATACAGAGCCAGAGAGGAGTCGGTGATGGAGTCTCTCAGATGTTCAGACATCTTAATATGAATTAGTATGCAGCAGCTGACCAACGAGAGTTTGTATTTTTTAAAAAGGCAGCAAGCTAAATAAATAAATAATTGGTATGTGTGGGGAGAGAAACGTATTTTAAAGTCAGAGAACCTGCTTATGTATGGCAACCGTGCAATTTATTATTTGTGTATTTCACTGAATTATTTAACTTCTCTGAGTTTCAATTCCTTATCGGTAAAATAAAACCTAATCCGTAAGGTTGCAATAAAGTTAAAAAGGTGAAACATTTAGGAAACGTATACATTTCCACTTACCACATAAAGTACGTAATGTGACTTGTGAAGTTTTTTTTAATCATTTTTACTATTTATTTATGTTTATTTAGCCTTTTCATGAATATCAGTAGTAGAGGCAGTAGAGGGGTATTAGTGGAAGTGGTTGTGGTGATAAGAGCTACAAAATTATTTTGTAGTCATGTAATTTCATAAATAGTGAAGAATTGGTAGAGGAACTAACTGGGGAGAAGATAGGGATTTTCTGGTACAATTAAAATATGTATGACCATTCTTAGTAGAATGGATGAACTAGTCGCCCAGAGTATTTTTTAATTCCTTTCTCCTTCCCTCTCTCCCCCATTTTTCCTTCCTTCCTACTTTTCCTCGCTCTGCTCCTGCCTCCCTTCTCCCTTCTTTCCTTCTTTTCTTCATTCTTTCTGGACCCACTCTGCATTGACAAACTCCAACCTCTAGGGCAGTCGAAAGAAATGATAAGCCAACCACACAGTAGAGGTGTCACTGTGGAGCGCAACTGTATCAACGGTGACCTCAGGAGGCACCTACTGAGGATGAAGGAAGTAATTATTTTCTCTGGGATTATGAAGTCTTGAGGCTCATACTCGGGGCACTTGCAGGGGTGTATAGACAAAATGTGCCCCCAGACTTGTCCTGGGCCATTGCTTGCTGAAGCAAATATTCTTCTAAACGTAGAACCCTGGACAATATGGTCCAAATTCTCCCAGTTTTTCTTACCAGAGTAGGTGGTGAGAGAGCAGAAAGAAAGAATGCGAGGAGCAAAAATTGGAGGCTGTTGGAAAGTCAAGGTCTTACAGCATCTCAGAAGGAGACGGAAACCTTGTGTTAGTGACACAGATTTCAAATAAGATAAGTTTAGTAAGAAAGCTTCCTCTTACTCCCCCACCCTAAACTTGGCCTTTTTCACATCACCAATTCTTATACCACCTATCTCTCATTCAGTAATCAGAACCAAGATGGTGACACTGGACCTGTCTTCCAGCTCACCTCTCTCAAGTTGCCTCTAGGAACCACTTTCCCCCTCAAAATTGCTCTTGAGGCTGAAGGTTTATCAGAACTTTATCTCTGTCATCTGGAGTAGGGAATGAATATTTGTTATTATTTCTCAGTAATGTCATTTCTCAGTAATGTCCTGGGTCACTTGAGAATTCTCAACGGTATGCCCTAGATGCCTTTATTTCTTCCAGTCACAGAGCAGCTCTGCGAATGCTTCAGTCTAACCCACCCTGTCAACCTGTTTTGTCCAGGAAGGTTTTTACCACAGTGAGAGGGAATCTCTGGGTATAACCTGATGGGTACTGGTGCATCCTGATTTTTGCATAGGCTACACACAATCTGACCAGTTTATTTACTGACATTTTTCCCCTGAGTTTATTTATTTATTGAGAGAGAGAAAGAGAGAGAGAGAGAGAGAGGCAGGAGAGAAAGCCGGGGAGGGGCAGAGAGAGAGGGAGAGAGAATCCCAGAGAGGCTCCAAGCTGTCAGTGTGGAGCCCAGTGAAGGCTCGAACCCACAGTCTGTGAGATCATGACCTGAGCTAAAACTAAGAAATGGACACTAAGCCTGACTAAGCTACCCAGGCACCCTTATTTAGTGACCTTTTAATGAGCATATGCCTTATAACTATTCTCATTACTTCCCAAGTTTTCACTGAAAGAACCAGCTGCCTTCCCTACCTGTTGGCAACACACTCACAGAGTTAACGAGCACAGGTGCACATGGCAATGGACTTCACCATTTTATTTGCTTCCAAATATGGCTGCTGTATATTGTCTCGGTTATAGAAAATCAAAATTAAAATGGTAAGTCTTTATAGCATTGGCAAGAGACAATAACCACTACAGCTAGGGCTTTTCTGAGAAATCCATCATGACTCCAAGGTCTCTTTAGGTTAAAGAAGATGTTGATTTTTCTCAATCACGGCCTTCATTTGTTCCAACCCAAATTCGGTTCTGTTAGCATCTATTCAAACACCAATTCTTATCACATTTTTTTTCAAGTTTATTTATTTATTTTGAGAATGAAGGAAGCTGCAGAGAGAGGAGAGAGTGAATCCCAAGCAGTCTCTGAACCATCAGCACAGAGCCTGACATGGGGTTTGAACTCAAGAATCATGAGATGATGACCTGAGCCAAAGTCAAGAGTCAGATGCATAACGGATTGAGTTACCTGGGTACCCCTCTCACCACTTTTTAAAAACATTCTTCTGGCTTTGTTTTCAGACTGATTTTTTTTTAACTTTTCTTTGACTGCATTGATGTCACAATTGGATTTCAATTACCAAGGATCCTGGTCCAGAAATGTTCAGTTCTTCCCTAATAAATTAGATAGGTTCATTGTAGCAGAACTTTTCTTGCAGGGACATTTGACTTTATTATCTTCTTGATCTCTTTGGGCTTTTAAT
The DNA here is from genome assembly GCF_023721935.1 of Panthera uncia. Taxonomy (NCBI): domain Eukaryota; kingdom Metazoa; phylum Chordata; class Mammalia; order Carnivora; family Felidae; genus Panthera; species Panthera uncia. The sequence goes on along the minus strand of NC_064810.1, from coordinate 14,737,381 downwards.
TTTTCAGTAAATTGTGATCTGGTAACTTCCATGAGACAAGGTCGGGGCTACAGAGAGCTGTTACTTTGCTTTCATTAGTGTATGTCTGAACATTTGACCTGGAATCATATCCTTTTCCATTAGTTTTTCCCATTTGGTCATTTTACCCCTAATTTAACTCTTTATAAGAATAAACAACTTTATTTTGTTGAGGTAGATAATCAGGAAATTGTGCTTTGTGGTTATATGTCGTGAGCCCAAAGAACATGTGAGAACTTATTGAAGAGAAAATCTGTTCCTTGTCTTCAAGAAGCTTACCATTGCCTAAAAAAAAGAGCTTAAAAATAATTGTACAAAGCAAAGTCAAAGAAAAATCATATGTGTGTCATGCATCTGTTACTGAACAGTAACAGGGAAGGACATTTCTTAAAGGATTGGAAAAGGTGGGGAGCAGAGGACTGTGCACAAGGGCGGTCAGACAAGTTCATATTTCGTACGACAGTCTGCTCTCGTTCCTGTGTGGAGAGCTTGAAATATAGTGTGCAGAACATGCTATCTTCTTGTTAGAGGATAACATGATAGAGGCAAGAGCTCTGTCTGTGGTGAGTGTGTGTGTGTGTGTGTGTGTGTGTGTGTGTGTTGTAGGCTTTATGCATTTACAAGCTCTCTTTCATTCATTCTTATTGGAAAAGAATAGTGCCCCAGAGTATAAGCTAATAACAGTTCCATAATATAAATTGTCTAGTGCAATGTAAGAAATGAATATCATTTTCTCCATTAATGATAACATATACTTTGATTAAAACAAATTCTTCATCTGCATTACACAAATAGTTAAGAGGTAATTAATGGGAAGATTTTTTTTTACTCCCAGGAAAATCAATTGTATATTTGGCTAGCTCAGCTTCCTGTCAAGAAGATGTCTTAACTCTCCAAGCACAAAATGTCTTACAGGCAAACAGTACGCTCATGACATGAAAACTACGCTGGCGTCCACATGGGTCCCTCCACAGACAGTAGGCCAGCTTAGCAAAGGCCTCTGGTATAGACAAACTTTTCATTACTGTCAATTACCGTAATATTGTCCCTAAAAAAACCACAGAGTATTTTACCAAGTCCCAAATAGCTTCAGGGCAGGAAAGCAAAGTGGGAATAAAGAATAGAAAACAAATCACTCACTCTGTTCGAGAGTATAAAAACATATGTCGGCAGGCTGTTTTTTAAACAAGTGCCTTTAAAAGTAACTCCTTTGTTTTACTAAACAAAATAGAAACTTTTGATTTCGTGTACAGGTGTGGAAAAGTTTGTAGGTGAGCAGTATGAAGAATGGGGCAAAATTCTGTGTGCTGAATGGATAATTAGGTAACTTGTACACGAGCACAGATGCGTATAGATGTAGTATCGTACGTACATTGAGTAAAATCCACCCGGATCTGGACATATATAAAATCTAAATAAACCATAAAAAGAGGTTCAGATCCTTCTTCTCAAGAAGGAAAAGCCCTTCAGAGTCAGTTACACTTTGCGGGATAAGCTGACTCATTACCACAACTGTAGGATGCAGACAAATATTAGGTCTTCAGATCCTGGCTCTGATATGGTGACATCTCTGTGTGCAAATTTGTCTACATAGTAAAATATTCAGAATAAATCATCTCTCCTGTGTACTTATATGCCAATCAATTATGCAGACATACGAAAGCTCTTACAAATGGACTTTGTTCACATGGATTACTCCATATCAATGAATTGAAACAGAGAAGTGGATAGCCCATTCAATGGAAAAGTCCAAAGTAACTGATGTGTGGCTTTGTAATGTACCTAGACAGAGATGATCAGACATTTGCATCATGCCTACTGAAAGACACTAAGGTCTCAGGTAGGAGACCAAGATTGTAGAAGAAAAACCTCAACTTCCTATATAAAATGTATGTAAAATAGATTTGATTTGATTTTTAATTTTTTTAAGTTTTATTTATTTGAGAAAGAGAAAGAGCAGGGAAGAGGGGCAGAGGGAGGGAGGGAGAGAGAGAGAGAGAGAGAGAGAGAGAGAGAGAGAATCCTAGGCAGGATCCATGCTCAGTGCAGAGCCTGATGTGGGGCTTGAGCCCATGACCCTGGGATCATGACCTGAGCTGAAATCAAGAGCTCGAGACTGAGCCACCCAGGTGCTCCTGTAAAATAGATTTTAGAACCAATTCTAAATTGGCAATATTTGAAAGCTTGATTACTACTGTTTGGTCTAGTTACACAATCTTTCAGATCCCAGAACCATAGTTTTCCCACTTGCGAAACTGGGATAATTCCAAAACTGAGATTTCTGGGAGGAGCAAAGACAAAAGCACATGCCTGCCCCGGAGTAGTGTGAAGTCACTTTTATATGTCAACTTGGCTAGGTTATTCAACTATTCAATCAGCTATTCAATCAAGTACAAACCTAAGTGTTGCTATAAACGTACTCTGTGGACATTTAGCATCTACAGTCATAATAAGTAAAGGAGGTTATCTTCCATAACCTGGGTAGAGACTGACTCAATCAGTTGAAAAGATTTAAGAACAGAACTGAGGTTTCCCTGAGGAAGCAGAAATTCTGACCATAGATTCAGTGCCAGTCCCTGCTGGAGTTTCCATCCTAAGTTTCTCTGTCTCTGTCCCTGTCTCTGTCCCAGCCTGCCTAGGATTCTCTCTCTCTCTCTCTCTCTCTCTCCCTCTGCCCCTCTCCCCTGCTCTTTTTTTGATCTATCTACCATCTATATTTATTACGGTTCTTTCATAGACTCCTGACTGATACAAATAGGAACCCCTAAATGTTACTTCTAATTCAAATATGACGGTATGTATTTGAAGATATAAGTCCTATATTTCTATCACACTATAGTGGTGTGATAAAAGTAAATATATATTTTTTTCTTCTTGCCTTACTTTCTGCTCACCTTACTATATTACATTAGAGGAGAATGGAACTGTTCCTTGAAGTTCTCTCCAAGTCCTTTTCTCTTAGTGCATAGTTAGCATGGATTCACTGGTTTAAAAAATAATCATCATGTAGTCAGGCAGCCTGGCTTTGAGGGGATCAGGAGCAAGGAAGTTTGATTTCCCTGACTGAGAAGGAGAAAGGAGGATCTGAGTGGTAAGAATATCAGCATCCATGCCAACATAGAAGACCATTTACCATGTGCCAGCTGCTATTCTTAATAGTTAGTGAACAGACATTCACTTACAGGATGTAAGTACCACTATAGTTCCCATGTTCTAGGTGAGGGTTGGGGGCACAAGTTTAAGTTACTTGTTCTGGAATGTGGTGGAGCCACAGAAGTCATGGCAAGAACACGGCTCCACAGAGCAATAAGGCTGTAGAGTAGAAGCCTCACTTTCAGTGTCTCCTTATGTAGAAAGATGGGAGATGGGCAGACTCCCTGGGCTGAACAGCACAAGCCCCTAGCGCGTGGAGCATTTATGGCTTCTGTTGTGGAAGGAGAACTAGAGGAGAGAGAGCAAAAGAAAAGGGTGAGCCAAGGGAGAGGAATGCTGAACACAGAAGAGCTTGGCTACGCCCCCACACAGGGACCCTGTCTTGGTTTTTCTGGGTCTCAAGAATTTAGCTCCATGCCTAGAGAGTAGCGTATTCTCAAAATACCTGCCATGAATTGAATAGAAAGGTGAGGACAGCATTTTACCAAGACCTGGCCTACAGATTAAGACTGGAAGAGAAATGCAAAGCAAATCCTCCCCAACTGTTCGTGTAATTGAGGGCACGGTTATTTAAGGTTGTCCGATCTATAAAAAACCTCTCAAAGATCTCAGGCATTTTTTTGAATTCTTTAAGGAGAGCTCTCAAAAAACATTTCAGGAGAATCTGATGATGGAGATGAGATATTTGAAACAAATGAGAAGATCTGATCCTATTCGTACTCTTCGGTTTGCTGCTTGAAATCCAACCCAGTGACCCAAATGTATTCCACCCAGGGACAGTTCTCATATCATATTTCAAAGGGGTTGGGGGTCTTCGCCAAATGCCCATCACAGAAATTGCTTTGATCGGTCAATCTCTGCGGAGGAAAGGGGGGAACTCAAAAGTCAGTGTGGAAGCTTTCCTTTCATTTCTCAGGTTAACTACTTTGGTAAACAGCATTAACTCTTCCAACACTGTGCCAATATTGTGATGGGTAAGCTAAAGATGTGAGTGTATCAATTAACCAAATTGCCCTACTTCTGGGAATAAAAGGTGCTTGCCTTTCTAAATCTGCCAAGTTAACACAATGTCTTAAATACAGAAAATTTGAAACATAAACAGTCACTACCTCTGTGACACTGATGTTTTTCCTGGAATATTCTTGTTTAAAAGATTGCTAGCATGAAAAGAGCATCTTTTTGCCCCCCCCCTTAAGTTCTTCCTCAAGGGAATCAATCAACAACAATGTGTTGAGTATCTTGATAGCAGATAATCATTCTTTCAGAAGGTGTAACTCTGACTAGGGTTTCTCAACCTTGGCTCTAGCGATCTTGGCCTGAATAATTCTGTGTCGAGGGAGTGGTCCTCGGTTTTGGATGTTTAGCAGCATTCCTGACCTCTACCCATTAATGCCAATAGCACTCTTCCCCCAGTGGTTACCATTAAAAATGTCTTCAGATATTGCCATATACCTCTAAGGGGGAAGAAATCACTCCCAATTGAGAAACACTGCTTTAAATCCATGGAGTAGTTGTATGTCACAGTGTAGGCCATCTGTGACAAGCATTCCCAGATCTTAGTGGCTTGGGACTGTAAAAATTTATTTATCTTTTGCTGTTATCAGAGTACAGTCTGGGTCATTATGTTGGGAAAAGGCCACATGTTCCAGGTTAGGGACTCCTGTCTTCCAGTTGCTGAGATCACATTTCACTTGGCCAGAATTTAATCATGAGGACCCATCTAAGTGCCATGAAGGCTGGGAAGCATAGTCTAGTTTCGTGCCAAAGCAGGAAAGTAAAAAGGTTGGGTGAATAATAGCCATTCTCTGCCAGACAGATTATAATAAGATAAAACCAAATCATGACAAACAGATCAATGTGATGGGATTGGAAGGGACCCTCATAAAACATCATCAGAATGGTTTACTTCCAATTAAGGAAGCCAGTGTATAGGGTTATTGGGTTCTCAAACACCACATAAAGATAGGAATGGGCAACCCCAAAGGCAGAGGCTCTGCTGAGGTCTTTAGTGAGGGTTTGCAGGGAGGACGTGAAGACTTTTCTTGTCCCATGTTCTCTGGATCTTTCAAGCCCGTCCGAGATCTGTCAGGGTTATACCAAAAGGGGTGCCTCTGATCTGCTATCTCTGGGTTCACATGAAACTCAGGGAAACAGGAAACAGGAACAAAATAAACCCGTGGCTCCAATTCAGGGAAGTCAGCTAGGATGGCTGTTTCACACCAGTGCTGGGAAGGTGGTGAATGAGCGCAGATTCAGATTCTGGCTTCGGAAGCAGCTGTCCATGAGACCTTCAGAAGTCTTCAGTTAAAAACAGCCTCAGTTTTTTGATTTGTAAAAGGACAATGCTATGCTTTCAAGATGGTTCTTAAGATTAGTTGAACAAATGCATATAAAACACCTAGTGAATGTAGAGCCTGGCACATCATTTTTTTCAATTTACTTCTTGCTTCCCTGGAACCATAGGTTATACTACCTGCAGGTTGACAGACACACAGACATCATCAGAAAGAGAAGGAAGCAGAGGGAAGCCAGAGTCAGGAACCAGAACAAAGGAAGTGAATAGAAACAGACTTGGAGACTTCAGCACAGTTTCGTAGAGATTTATGGAATATTGGTTTTAATTGTAAGTAAACTCTGAGAAAGAATAACCTCATGAGCTTTGTCTGGATTGTCTTTGGTTGGTTCACTCTGTCCCTTTTTGGCCCATCCCTATCCCTCCTAGAAGACAAGCGGTGACAAGATGCTAAGACTTGTTTGTCCTGGATAAGGTTAACGAGCACATCTTCTCTCCAGACTTTTCTAACTCTGAATAGCTCCAGAGCAAAATTCGTAGCAGTTGTTTAAATCTTTTCATAGTGATATAATAAAGAGTGCTACCATATTGGGTGTCTATCATCATCTTTATGATGTGTCTGCTGAAGTTCTTATAGTTCTTCAGGAGAAGAGTTTACAGGTGTGGAGTCTGAGACCTAAAGAGATTAAGTGATTGGTCCAAGGCCACGTTCCTGCGATTTGAATCCAGGTTTTCTGACATCGAACCCTGCTTTCTCTCTCTCGGAGGGGTTTCCTGCCTATTGCAGGGCACGCGTGGTGTTGCCTAAGGTCCGACGTTGCTTTAGTGCACCTTCTTTTTACCTCCAACACGTTCGTATCCACGGCCTGCCTGTCAGATTACATGCCCTGGGAACCCTCGCTGATGGAGGCAAGCTGGCCTGTGCAGTTCTTGGGGAGGGCTTAACTGTTTAAGCCATGAGAGTACCAGGCCTTTAAATAAGAGACACCCAGTATTTTCAGCAACTTAAATACAAGTGAACTTGGGGGGAGAGAAGGGGAGGGTTATGTGGAGTCTGACAGTGTCTGGGAACTTTCCCATTTTCCCATTAATGGTGGCACATAATCAAATTAGCCTTTCAGAACAATCGGTACTCCGTGGGGTGGCACCATGGTGTACTGAGGTGCTTCAGAGATTTTAATTCTCCCTAACAGCTTCCCACCATAAAACAGCTACTGAATTTGAAAGTCATTGGGAGTAATTCCAGTAGGCCTCTTTTATGTACCATCTTGCAGAGGCTTCTCAGAACCTAGTGGCTACAGATTGAGTCATTCTCTGCATTTAAAGTTGTGGGTATGAGCACAGATAGAAAACTGTACATCTGTCAGTGATTCACACTTCATACAACCTCAAGATTCAAATTTCTTTTGAAAGGGCTTTTAGTAATTCAGATGGAGAAGGCTTCCAGATTTCAAGTGATTGTGTTTGGAAATTGCAAAGGAGGAGACTCCACAGTTTTGTGGACTTACTGTTTTAATTTAGCAACACTCCCCCTTCCTGTATAGCTCCTGGAAGACATATGGTGGTGACAAGGACAAGGCCACGTCTTGGGGGAAATCTGCTGCACCTTGAGTGAGGTGATCGATTCCCCGGTGAGCTCGTTGACTTGCCCAACTTGTCAGAAACTCCCCGTTTCCAAAAGCCGTTTGTCAGGTTGACACATTCCCCTTAGAGTCACAACCATTTGGCCCTTTTCACTAGCTTCTTATCCACTATGTTTGCATTTAATTCATGCTCTTATATGGACTCCCAACCCAGACCCAGTTTCTCAGACCAGTAGGAACTTTGAGCATTTTTTCTTGCCATCCCAAGATAGAAAAGACCATATCCCCATCATAGGGGGCTTCCAGAAAGAGGAAGGTGGATGGAGTGAAATATCGTATATCTATTCAAGGTACTAAACCAAGGCCTATCATTTAACCTTGTTAAAGATTTAATTAATCTGTTGAGAAGACATATCAGATACTCTTGTGAGATACCATTGAGAAAACCAGTCCTGAAATCAAAACAAAACAAAACAAAACAAAACAAAATTACATAATAGGGTAAATATTCATTTCCTAAGAGGATTCACAGTGAGACATCTTCAATTAAGCCTTGCAAAAGTGGGTTCCATTAATGCCTTTACAGTTAGTGAGACTTTTAGGAAACTGTCTCTTACAAGAAATAAAGTAAAACTATGCAGTTCAACATTTTTCCACATGGAGATTTTTGAAATAGGGAGATTTTTTTTTTCAGCTGTTCAGAGCTTTCTCCTTATAAGGCTCTATCCCAGTCAAGGGGACATGGTTTCTCCAGTTAAAAAAGATATGCTGTTTTTGGAAATGATTAATCAAAATGCCAGTCCTCATACCTTTCCAAGAGGCCATCATCATTGTAAGGTGCCACTATGCATAACATTCTGGGATTATCTGAAAGGCTAATTTAAAAGAAAACTCAGACATATACTAGAGTCAATTTTAAAAGCCACAGCTTTCTTTTCATTTTTCAATTATGAATTTATCATAAAGGAAACAATGGGTCTACTGTTTCATTCTGCAAATTGCCAGGAATTACTTTTGAAGGTAAGTAGGTCACTGATAGGTTATCCAGCCTGGTTTCAATTATTACAGCTATTTAAGTAACAATTGCTATTCTAATTCCACTAGAACTATGCTGGGGAAAGAGAAGAATGAGTAACAGTTCAGGCGCACATACACGTATTTCTTAGATTGTGTTAGAGACGAGAAGATGGTAAGTGAATGTGCTTTTACTTACTTTCAACAACTTCTGTCTGTGCAATCAGAATTCGAGAGTATGGGTACAAGAAAGAGAGGGCTGCCTGCATTCAAATTTGGAGCCTCTACAAACTCACCTGTAGATGGCCCAGTCTTGCTTTTCTCACAGAATCCTAAACATAATGCGGTGCCTGAGTGGCTCGGTTGGTTAAGCGTCCGACTTTTGATTTCAGCTCAGGTCATGATTTCACAGTTCCTGAGATCAAGCCCTGAATTGGGCTCTACACTGACAGTGCAGAGCCTGATTGGGATTCTCTCTCTCTTCTCTCTGCCCTTCCCCTGTTTGCATGCGTGTGCGTTCTCTCTCTCTCAAAATAAATTAAAAAAAAAAAACATTCAGGGTATTTAGCTCTGTCTAGCGAAGGTCAGATTATTTGCAGGGGTCCGGGGTGGGTGTGGGTTTTGTATTAGAGCTCACTCATGGCTTGTCTTTGTATTTTTGTCATCTTTTCTCTTGCCCTAGAAATGTTAGAGCCAACAGAGTAAATTGAATCTGATGGTGGACATTCTGCTGCTTCTTGGAAGGTTAATCTTTACATAATTGGGATTCCAAGCCCCCAAACCAAGGAAAGATAAGGAAACCACACTAGCGGGCATGCTGGGCTCAAGTCTCCTCTGGTAGTGAAAATATTGCCTTAGAATGACTACTGCTAATAAAATTGAAGAAATAAAACTTACATTCTTATGACTAAGGTATGCACAATTTGATTTAAATTTAATTTCTGGCAGTTGCTAGTTTTCAGTTTGGAATAGTCCCTCACTGTGGAAGCTGCCAATTTGAAGGATGTTTCAGAACTTCTATATTTCCTAAGTTCATTGTAGATGCCAAATAAAATGTTGGTTAAATGAATAAATAGTCTTCCAAGAAAGACACTAATTACTTTCAAATTCTTCTGCTTTCTTAAACAGATGTATGCACATTCAAGAGCCTAACAGGGAAGGAGAAAGAAAGGCAGAGAAATATGGAACAGCTGGGGGCTCAGCCAGGGACTTGCTTGAGAGGACCTTATCGGGTGTCTGGGAACAGGGAGAGACATCCAGGCTTCCTATTTTTCCACAGATTGGCAAAATGGGGCAGCAAACACTGTCTAAGATTAAGTACTGCTTTCTAGTTTAAAAAGCATCAGAGAAAATATTATTTTTCCAGTGAGGTTCAAAAACCTTTATTTATTTCCTCCATTTCCTGATCAGTACAGGCAAACAGCCCCGGGGACTTGGTAGGTGAGTATCATGCTAATTTCATGCA
>NC_064810.1:14640916-14727755 GCF_023721935.1 Panthera uncia | reverse complement strand
TCTCCAGGCAGTTAATTAATGTTAGTTAACAGTGTTAGTGTACCCACAGCCATAAAGAAAATAATTTCCCTATCGCGAAGTCATCTAATATTTTGTGTCAGCTCAGACCATCCTATTTCCCCTGAATGTCGTTCAAAGGGAACACCACAAAAAGAGCTAATTAACTTTTATAGAAATGACTTTTAAATCCAAATTTTAAATCCAAATCCAAATTTTGAATCCAAATTTTGATGACCGCATTTCCTAAGCAAGATCAATATAGAAATCCCCCAAATGAAGCTGATAGCTTATTTCCTCATGGGCAAGTGACCTTATCATAAAGGTGTCAAGGTTATCAGTTTCTGGATTTTCACCAAGTAGCTCAAACCAGGAAAATACCTGCCCTCCAGGAAGGCATCAGAATTAAAGACATTGTTAACTCACTTTTTGATAGTTTGGATTTATTCTGCACTTGCATAAGCTTCATTTGATCCATCTTCAATGGATTTAATAATGGAATTTTAATAAGAGATATTAGATTCAGAAAATCTAAGGATTTCAGTCTTCAGATCCCAGACTTATTTATAAAATGTGTTCCAAGTTCTTTGAGACATTTTGTACTTGATTATTGGCTTTAAGATATAAAGCTAATAGGTTGGAATAATAAAATATATTCCTTTTAGAAGACCATGACCTTTTTGCATTTGTGTCTCCCTTCTAAAGACCCTTGCTTCTGGCAAAGGTGCACTCTTAGAAGAACAGAGGAATACGTTGATGTAGTGCCACGAAGTCAAGATCTTTATTTATTTTTTAGCCATTTGAGCACCTGGTATGTCCTGTACTAGAGTTGTAGCATTTTCCCCTCTACCTTTATTTTACAGTAGAGTCTAATATGTATCTTTCTTGGCTTGCTTTTGGGAGTAGAGATTACATTTTCAGGTGCCCGGGAAATCTCACTTCTCCACTGTGCAATTTCCTTCCAATCTTTCTTTTCTCATTTTCCCACCTTGAGAGGTCTCTTTGCTATCTCGTACCCTAATAGATTACCCAGTGCTCCATAGACATGGCCACAGATTTATTTAAGCTTTCACGTTTCTTCTTCTTTCTATTATTCAACTTCAAATTCTATAAAATTCCTCTCTTTCCAGCCCTAAACTGGCTGTTTAAGATCACTTTTCTGAGTTGTCCCTGAAAGGCCCTTCAGAGGAAAAAAAAAGATGCTATTCGGCCATGCCCTGGACTACTGTCTGCCTAGGGACAGTAAACTGTGCCTTGAATGGGGGATTAACCAGGAGGAGGGACCACAGGGTAAGAATCCTGCTGGCAAATCTGGCAAATAGGGATACCTATACCTGTGATGTTGTGACATAATAAGAAATATACATATTTGTTCTTCACCCCAGTTCCTAGCGCAGACCTCCTCAAACCCTTGGGATTTCTCGAGTGATAGGGGTGATAGGGTTATCTTTGTTAATAACATTTAGTCTGGATCCCTGGTTCTTATTACAAGACTTTCTTAATGAATCTCTGGAGTGATAAGAATGCCTTTCTGTATGCTAATGAGATGATGAGTGCCCCGGGACTCCGAGACAGCTTCTAGATGGTGGCCAGAGAGAGACCAACCGTGTGATTAGAGGGCTGGAAATTTCAGCACCACCCTGAGACCACCAGAGGGGAGAGAAGATGAAGCTTAATGTAATCAGTCATGCCGAGGGTTTTCAACTTGTGCTGAAACCCCTAAATAAAGGGATGCTGAGAGCTTCTGGGTTGGTGAACACAGTGAGCTGGTAGAGGGGTGGTGCACCTGAGGAGGGCATGGAAGCCCGTGCCCCTTCCCACATCTTTGGTCCCATGCATCTCTTCCATTTGGCCGTTTCTGAGATGCATCCTTCATAATAAATTGATAAGAGTATGTAAAGCACTTGCCCGAGTTCTGTGAGCCATTCTAGCAAATTACCGACCCTGAAAGGGGTTTGTGCGAACCTCCGGTTGATAGGCAATTGGTCAGAAGTAAGAGAGGCTCAGATCTGTGATGAGCATCTCAAGGGGGACTGAGCCCTTTCACTTATGGGATCTGTGCTAACCCCGGCCAGTTGGTGTCAGAAGAGAATGGAATTATAGGGCCCCCAGTGGGTATCCGGGGATTGGAGAACAGGTTGGTGTGGAACCCAACCCCCCAACGCATTTGGTGTCAGAGGTGTGAGTAAAACCACAAGCCCATACGTGTGAGCGAAGAGCAAGAACTTCACCGCGCCCCTCAGTATTCCTTTACTGCTATTCCTGTCGGGTCTAAGTATTGCCTGAGAATATTGTTCTTTAGGGAACTCAGTAGGCTCACGGCATATCTTACAGCCAGCAGCAGGCCTTCAAAGTATTTCCAAGAAGGATGTTATTAACATAAAGCCGTGGTTCTCAGTCCGGAGTGATTCTGTCCCCAGGGGGATATTTTGCAACGTCTGGAGATATTTTTGGCTGGGTGGGTGCTTCTGGGAACCAGTGAATAGGAGCCGGGGACAGGGCTCCACATTCTGCAGTGCACCTGACCGTCTCCACGGCGGGATGATCTGGCCTCCCTTAGAGCTGACATCGAGAAACCAAAACCCAGAGGCGGCCCTCTTATCTCTTGAAGCCAGAAATTGCACGAGACCTGGTTGAGAGGCATGCAAAGATACTGCAAACTCTAACGTTCAGATTTTATTTTACTGACAAAATCAAACCTAGGCGTCGTCGAGGACTTAAACCTAGGAGTCATCAAGGACTTAAACCTAGAAGTCATCAAGGACTATGACCACAAACTAGCATTGCTAGAGTAAATAGCTACCCATTTCTAAATATTCTTTCTCATGCACTAAGACAGCTGTCCATAAGCATGGTACTGTACGCTTCAGCATAGGGACTACCCTGAAAACTTGTCTCCATAAGAGAAAAAGATAAAATGAAGTTTATCTTATCCCCAAGGGAAGCATGTGCTTTGAAAATAAGCTCTTTGAAAATGGCTCTTCCCCCCTTCTAAATCTTCTTGAGGCTAAAGCGCAGAGTATTTTCTTGGAAGTTGCTTCCATCTGTCTCCCTTTATGCATCAAGCTCCTCAAATGTGGGAAAAGCTACGTTACTGCATTGTTTTCCAAAGACTGAGGATTCTGAGGTTTTAACTGGTTTCACAGTAAAAACTGGCCTAACAGGAGTACACTCTGCAGGTTGAGTTTCTCAAAGCACTTTCTTGGGTCTGCCTAATTGGAGAAATCTCCAAGGGAGCTGGACAGCACCTTTTGCTCTGTGCAGCTGTGTGGGTCTCATCTACCTTATCCACAGGAGGCACAGAATTCAGTCTGCAGAACAGGGAGGAAGAAAATTAAACTATTACAAACTGCATTAGAACCAGAAAACCATAGAGTATTAATGAATCATAAAACCCAGGGAAATGGTCAAATAAAAGAATGGAATAGTATGTTCTTAAAAAATATTCTATAGTTCTAAGTCTCATTCCAGGTATTTCCAACATGCACATGGAAGTCAACTGCAGTCAAACAGGATTTTTATCTATGTGATGCAGCATCTTAATGGAATAAGCAGTGATAGCACAATTCTTTTGAAACGTCTTCCACTCTGTAATTAATCTGGATGGCAATTGATTCACACGTATGTAGCCTCTAGTGCCATTAGGAGAATACAGGCTCTCTGCATTATGTAACTTGGGGTGACCTTCATAGAAAGTGTTTGTTCTTTCTGAAATCTGAATGAAAAATCTTTGATTAATTATAGTCTTTTAAAATACAGGCTCCGGACACGGTGGGAGAAGGCACCTCACTCACAGATTTATTTCTCTAAAGTAGCAAAGTCTCCAGCAACAATCAGAGAACATTTTGAGAGGTCTCAAAGGCTCTCGTGCTTCAACTTTTAATTGGGTGGTGGCAGAGGTGATTCAAGTAGGCTTGCCTTTGAGTCAGAGGTCTCTACTCTTCCCTTTCTTTTTAGTTCTAGTTAATTTCTCCTCAGTTGAAATTCTTGTTTTTTGTACAATGGAAAGACCCTAAAAGACAGAAGATTTGCATTTTACTTCTATGACTTGCTGTTTTCGTTTCGCTTCAGATAAAATTCTTCTTAAGCTTCTCTTAGAGAAAATTGTTCTGTGGAGCCAGCAGCTGGGACCAACTACCACTCCTCTGTGCCGGAGGTGATGACACAGAAAGGACTGACATTGCTTTCCTGCATGCAGGGCACCTTGGGGTGCTCATATCTGAGAAGTGGTAAATGAGAGTTTTAGATCAGGTGACCTCTTATGGGTAAGATCTTTATGAAGCTAAGAGATGTCGGTGCTAATTCTGGGTTTGTCCTAAGGTGCATGGCTTTCAAAAAAGTCACTTGGAAGTCGGTTGCTTCCATCTCAGGAACTGGAATCATAAAATCTGATACCAATTGTCTTAGACTTCAAGGATTCCCTTGAAAGTAGGGCTTGAGGCCCAGGCTTTCATGCAGGTAGTTTAGTTGGGATTGCGATTTGGGGGAGAAGTAAGCATATGACAAGAGAGTAAAATAAAGAAGGAGGAAAAGGCAGTGGGATGCATTATTGAGCTAGCCACACTATGGTTAATTGGCACTTGACTCTGTGACCGTCTGAGAACCTTGTGAATGGTATCTCAGAACTGTCCCTCCCGAGGATGAAAGCATGATTTCTTTGTTTCTACCTCTATCAGTCAAGAATGGTAGAGGTTGTGTGCTGAATTCCATGTTGCAGATCAGAGAAGCCTAGGTAGGAAGTGAGAGATGCGTGGCACAGACCAAGCTGAGGAATGATCTGATTGCCCATCTCTGTGCCCTAAAACCAGAGTAGATCACTTTCTGACTCCTGTGGGTGTTTTCCTGATGTGTCTTCTCCTTTGACTAAAGAATTCCTAATCTATTATTCAAGTCCAGGTCAAATATAGCCTCTCTACAAAAACATTCCTCAAGGCAGTAAACAGCCATGCTTACCTCATTATATAGTTATAAGGATTAGGGGAACCCTTGTAAAGCACTTAGAATAGCCTAAGACACAGAGCTACCAATCAATCAATTATCATTGCTCTTCTAAAATTATTTCTTTCTGTGATTATTATGTCTCCTAGATTATTAAACACAGTAAGGGCAGAAACTCTGTTTTAACCATTATAAACGCCTCACAAAGTAACCGGCAGCTAGTAGATGTTTGTTATGGGTTGAATTGTGTCACCCACAAAAAGACATGTTGATGTTCTAGCTCCCAGTATCTGAAAATGTGACCTTATTGGGAAATAGGGTCTTTACAGAGTTAATCAAGCTGGAATGAGATCATTAGGGTGGGCCCTAATCCAGTATGACTGCTGTTCAGACAAAAAGGAGAAATGTGGACACAGAGACAGACATCCATGGGGGACGGATGATATGAAGACATAAGGAAAGTGTCATGAGCAAACCAAAAAATGACTGAGGTTACCAGAGTTGGGAGAGTGACCTGGAGAAGATTTTCCTTCACAGCTTTCAGAAGGAACCAAACCTACTGACATCCGGATTTCAGATTTCCAGACTCTGGAACTGTGAGATAATAAATTTCTGTTATTCTAAGCCATTCAGTTTGTGGCTGTTAGAGGAGACGCAGGAAACTAATACAGCACTTAATAAATATTTGAATTAATTTGGATGTGTAGGTGAACGGCTAAGAGCTGAGAACGATTTTTTTTTTTTACAGCGGTTCATCCTACATATCTTTTCAGATCCAGATAAATCCTCACAAATTCTATAGTTTTTTCCTGATCTTTTTGATGCAGGGAGAGCTCTCCTCTCAGAAAACATGTAGTTCATCTCTCCTTTGATACAAACACCGCTTTGTGAATTGACTTGATAACCCATCTTTTGAAATTTATGGTCCAAGTATATAAGTCTTTGTCCTTAATTGGAAACATGCTGTGTTACCTCCAGTGCTCAGCTTCATCTAGGGTACTTACTAAGTGTTCTGAGTGTTAATTAATGCCCAAATCTGCTTCTCTGGTGGTGTGTCCAGATCTGGGTCCAAGGCTCTGCTCCCTTTCCTGTGTAGCGTTTCTAACATCAGCGTGATAAGGTGAAGGAGCTCCAGGGCGCTGACGCCTCTAACGACCCTTCCTTTCAGCACTTGTGCGATTGGGACAAAGGATTACTAGTATTTATATATGGTTACATGAAACAAGCACATGTAATCATACTGAGTCCACAGGGGCAGCCGGCCAACAATGAAACATACCTATCACTTAGACGCACATGCCTGGAGGCCACAACGGGATTTCTTTAAACACTTGACTCAAATCTAACTGGTTCCTAGCTGTTGTGCCAGCAGATTAGTACGTTCGGTACTTTATTACCACCTCTTGTCCCAATTTGCCTCATTAAGGACAATGAATAGAAATGTCTTATTTTAGTCTTTGTTCATGGCTTGTGAAGACATTGTTTTTGGCCCGATTCTCTCAAAACGCTTTCATGAGAAATTCATGAAGGCCAAAATACTTATAGACCTAAGTTCTCATAGTGGTTGATGCAAAATCGACAATTAATACCACTTTATTCCAGCATAAAACAGTAAAAAGCTACTTTCTTTGCAATAAGCCTTCTAAACTGGTAAGTGGGGTGGGTCAGGAGGAAATTACTGACACCAAAGGGTAAAAATGACTTAATGAATATGGATGTATTAGAAATGTTTAATTAAATATGGTTTCATATTATAATTTGTTCTGATATTTTATTAACATGTTTTCATGTGTAATTATAAAAATAGGAATAAGATCATGCTGTTTTTAATCATTTGAGTTTTATTTCAGCGAAGCATTTAAATTAAAAATAATGCCAACATTTTCTTTTACTTGAATTAGCATAGCTCCTGTAGTATTTAAAAAAGCCCAAAACTCATACTATGTCATTCTCCCCGAACAGTTCCTCATTTGGTTTTCTCCCAGAGAATCTCATACAAGTATTTTGTAGACCAGGAACCTATTCTTATTATACATAAATACAAGGACCCCAATATCTAACAGAATGAAAAATATGAATTACAAGCTTTGTGGGGGGGGAATGAATCTATTAAGGGGCTAATTAGATTTACTTTTATTTCATTTGATGGCGATTGACTGTTGCAAGACCAGCCTTGTGTGTGGTCACCATACTCTTGAATTTAGGATGAGCTGAGGTCTTGGTTAAAGTAGAGGGCATGGTGGCCAGTGAAGTGTCATTACGGGGCTTTGATTTTTCCTTCTTTAACAGATGAACGCTAGTAATGGTAGGTACCTGATTCTTGGGAAAGGTGTTCATACCCCTGAGGTCACACCGGTATGAGGATGCTGGTCTGCTCAGCTACATAAACCCAAGCCAGTATGGGCTGCACTGAGGAGTAATACTCAATAATATCAAAATACTTCCATGCTAATTGGTGAATAGCTGCTGCCTTGAGCTCCTGGGAGTTCCTTCTCTCCCCTCCAACACTGTTCCAGCCTCCCCAGGAGACTGTAGGGACACATACTCCTTGAATTCCAGCCAGTTGAAGATGAACACCTGGCGAGCAGATAGCCTCCTGCTTTAGCTCTGGGACAGACAGATCAACTCTTATTCGTTTATGCCATGCCTCCCAGTCGTTAATTATTTTTGAATATCACCCCTGGACTCATAATATCAGCTAATAGTTTGTTAGTTGAAACTCACTTATTCTCAAAAGGTCAGTGCATCTTGTGGTTTAAATCAAAATTAATTCATTTTGGAAGACCTGTTCTCTTCACAGGTATATTTCTTTCACTCCATTGAATCTTTCTAAATGGGAACATTTAAACACTCTGGATATTT
The DNA here is from genome assembly GCF_023721935.1 of Panthera uncia. Classification (NCBI taxonomy): domain Eukaryota; kingdom Metazoa; phylum Chordata; class Mammalia; order Carnivora; family Felidae; genus Panthera; species Panthera uncia. The sequence continues at coordinate 14,719,958 of NC_064810.1, read as the reverse complement.
TTTATTAAAATGTATGTCTTGGTCCGTAAGGTAAGAAAATCAATCTCATACAATTTTGTTCATTACTAGAAAAGGCCTTAAGTCATATTTTAAAAGTGTTTGCTGCCCTTTTGCATTTAAATTATGAAAAAAAAAAGATTTCAGTTCAAACTAGTTTTTGAAAGTATATGATTAGTCCATAACAGCTTTAAGACTCTTAGGAACCAACCTTTCCTGGCAACATCTTGGAACATACTAATAAATTTCTAATAAACTGGTGGTGTATGTAACTTCTTACATTCTGTTTTAACAGAGCCTAAAATCAACGGTAAAATGTTTCAAGGTATAAGGATGTGGCCTTACGTGTAACCAAGGGCAAAAGCTTTATCTTTCATATCTTTTGGGGGAGGAATACAATTAACTCTGTCATTTCCTCCTCCCCCCACCTTTTTTTTTTTTTGTAAAAACAAATTAATTGCAGGCACAAAACTTTCCCCATTAAAAAAGGGCATTGGTTAAAAGCAGGTTGTAAATTTGCATATTTGAAACCGAAGGAAGAGATCCTTCCAAGATTTAAGCACTAAAAGTGTGTGAAGAGCTATAAACAAATTAAGGAGAAGGAGTTCACCCACTAGGTGGGCTTGTTTGCCTCACCACGTAGAGTTATGTTGGCAGCATTAATTACACATAGTATAAATATTATGTTCCAGAATTGTTTTTTTTACATTTTTTTAACGTTTATTTATTTTTGAGAGAGAGAGAGAGAGAGAGAGAGAGAGAGGCAGAGCGTGAGCAGGGGAGGGGCAGAGAGAGAAGGAGACACAGAATATGAAGCAGGCTTGAGGCTCTGAGCTGTCAGCGCAGAGCCGGACACGGGCTTGAACCCATGAACCGTGAGATCATGACCTGAGCTGAAGTCGGACGCTCAACCAGCTGAGCCACCCAGGCTCCCCCAGAATTGTTTCTTTAAGTATACATGGGTTTTGCCACTACTTATTTATATATTCGTCTTTGTTGAAATTTATGTCCTAGATTGAAATTTCTTAGAGGTCAATGATTGTATTCTGCTCTTTTGTTGAAAACTGTATTTCTTCACTTTTAGGAGTAATAGGAGCAATTAACAAATATTAACAGTGACTATGGTAATGGCATTGAGGAAGAGGAGGCTGATAAAAGTAGATAAAGAATAGCACATATAAAGTATAAATGGATGTGAGCATTTAGTTAAATTTCTCATTAGGAAGTCTGGGGAACCAATGCTTTATCACCTGTTACAAAAATGCCTTTCTTGTGTTAGTTATATTAAGACATAGCAGTAAGGAATAGGGCTCCTGTCTGCTCTGATCAGTATCAGTTCTGCTTTTGAATATTCTGCATGCAAGAGAACTGGCAAAAGGTAAATGCCCAGGACACAGAGGGCCCTGTTTTTTTAGGTTTCAACTTATCTTTGGCCCATGGCAGTGTATCCTGGAAATATTTCAAAATGAGCACTGGCAAATATTCATGTGACAGGGCTGGCCTTTCTTCACCTATGTTAGGTAATTATTAGTGTTTGGTAATCCCAAGTTTTCCTTCTTGTCTCCTGGACTGGTGCAGGCAGTTCTTTTTGACATACAGCTACCTGTCTTTTGCCAAGGTAGAGTCGTAAAATGTTTCCTTTCACCTTCTTTATCACACCCTCCAAAGAGCATACCCTACTCCATCAAACACAGGCAATAACTAGATAATCCCACTAGGGTTCCCATATATCTCCACAAGTCATAACCAGGGCTTTCCAACCTCTATACATCACAACCCGTCTAGAAAGTTGTAAAAATGCGTTCAGCACACACAGGGGCGAGAGGGTGAGGGCAGAAGGTGTCAGTACCTCAGCACATTTGCGACATAATCAAGGGGCACGCATGCCCCTGGTGGGTGCTTCGGTCACATACTAAGGCATTTGGACTGCCTTCCTTCTCCTTGCAATAATAGCCAAGCAATATGCTTCCTCAAGTCTTGTCTATCTTCTTTTTTTTATCTGAAAAATTATTCATTCACTCAATCTAACTTTTATTGTCAAGTTATATATATAGCCAGACTCTATGCCTCTATGCTAGATTACACATACAAAAATAAGAATGCCACATTTTCTGCTACTTAGTGGATTTACATATTTCTGAATATAAGCTCTACCAGCGGGACATCCATTTTTCTTTCCTGCTTTCCCCTCCAACTCTGTCTGTCTTCTGCAGGGAATTATAATGTCCTTATACCCGCTGGTTTCTTGGTTTATCAACAAAAAGCATTTTTGTCCTCTTGGCTTACAAAGTAGGCAGACTGCTTCTCTTTTACTAAATATATTAATACAACTTCAATGTATTATCCAACATCTTAAGCAACACAAACTCTTAAAGTAAAATAATGCCTTATAAATTCTAGATACAGATTTGTTATAAAATCCAGATACAGATACAGGATATCACAATTGGAGCAGCAGTATGGAAACCAGACATTTATTGGGTGGCCATACATGGTTTAGAGAATCATGTGCTGTTCCTGGACCTCCCCGTGTTTCAAAGCTGGAACTCTTGATCGGGGCTGCCTTGAGGGATGAGAGATCTACGCATTCACACAGCATCCCACACCGAGAAGAACCCTACGGTTGGTTTCATGCTCTGCTATTACCATCTCGAATATCATAATGATTTTTGGACAATGGGTCTACGTTTTCACTTTGCACTGGTCCCGTGAATTATGTAGCACGTCCTGTCCCTCCCTGATCTACTGCTCTGTGGTCAGTTCATTCTTTGCCTTCCTGCCAAATGGTCATTGAAATCTGTAGTTGCTTTGATCATAGAGAGCTTTAAACTATTGAGGAACTGAGGAGTTTGGAATCCTGGGTACTGCAGTAGTGAGGGCTTGCTGCAACCCCTCTTAGAGGTGCCTCTGCCGGCCTCCTCTCGCCAGCCATTGACCAGCTCCATCAATCAGCTGAGGTGGTTAGTACAGCAGCCAGGATGCTTATCAGGGACTGTATTCTGTTACTCCTGGCAAGGTCGGGGGAGACTCTCACCTTTGGGTGGTCTTTCTCTATCAGTCATTAGCCCCCATCTTTTGCACTTTCCTCCTTCCAGATCAGAACAACAGAGAGAGAAAGAGAAAACACACACACACACACACACACACACACACACACACCCAACAATACAGAAGGCATGGTCTCCTGCCCCTCTGCTCAGCAGTGAGCTCTGTCCAGCTGTGCGGTATTTTACTCCCAAACAGGTCCCAAGTTTACTCCTGTTACCATGGTGATCAGCCACTCTCTACAAAGTCATTTTTTCCTTTCCCTTTCTTCAACAGGAAATTTGCATTTTATAACTTTTCCTTGAAGCCTGTTCTTAACATTTTAACTCCATTTCTCTCACTGGATGAACAGACTTCCTTTCTTAAATTTAAAGAAACTAAGCCTCCCTGTAATAGTTTTACACTTGTTTTGTACATGATTTAACGTTTTTCCTTACTTTGATAGGAAACTATGCCTTAAACTTCAACATGGCGTGGTCAAATATTTGGACTGCACAAGATGAGTATTAACGTATTTTGTATCAGTAACACACTGATGTACGTGGCATATAATTTGACTTGCTATAAGGTTAAGATGTGCAATGAAGAGATTACTAGAGAATAGTGTACAAAAGGGGATATTTCTTGAATTTTATTTATGGGGATGATATTTAAAGCTATACAGCTATGGTTCACCCCAATTAAAACAGGAAAAAAAAACCTGAAGAGATAGACTCCACGTTTATTTCCTAGTGTGGAACAGGTAGATGGTATTTTATACAGGGTGACAAAGAGGAGTCTATTTTTAATCTTTTGACTTCCTGTTGATAAAAATAGAAGAACCTGAAGTTCAAAAGAGGTTATCATAGATGGTCTAAGCAAGTAAATTCGGCTTTTTCAACGGCATAAACTTTTTCTTTATTGGGGTGGTTGAGGCCACTTGAGCCAGTAATCATTGGGCAGGGATCTTAGGCAAATGTCCATTCAACATTCAATTTTTCAAGACATTTTAGTTGAGTGACTACTGCTGAATCTGAGCTTTTGTGCTGGGATTCTTCTTGAACGGATCAGATTCAGCTGCTACCCTCGTCCGTTTTGTCTACCAAGGATATCAGAAAAGAAGAAAATGAAGGGGTCGAGTGTCAAGATGGGGAACAAGAAGATTGGATCCAAATTGGCCTAAGGAAGAAGATCTCATCCCTGATTATACATTAGAATGGTATTGAGAAACTTAAGAACAAAAACCAAGGAAACAATCCAGTTCTCAGCCCCTATCCTAGACCAAATGAGTCAAAAATTCTGGAGGACCACTTGAGACATTGTTACTTTTACAAGCTCCCCAGGTGATTCTCCTGAGTCAGGGTTCACCTACAGGGCAGTGGTCTCAAAATTAGCATCAGAATCACCTGGGGCAATTATTAAAGGACACATTGCTGAGTCCCAGCCCCAGAGATTCTAATTAAGTAGGTTTGGGGCAGGGCCTAGAATTTGTCATTAACAAGTCTCTTGCTGGGGCTGTTAGTCAAGGGACCACCTTTTTCAGAACCAGCTTATATAAATACCAGGAAGCTGTCCCAAGGATATACTATTTCACCCAGGACTAGCAGGACACGTGGACAAAGAGAAAGCAAGTCACTGGGGAGGGCTTTGGGCATATGGCTTCTGAAAAGACCTAGGTCAAGAAAGAGCACTGGAGAAATTGAAAAAAGGTCTGTATTATGCTTGGAACACAGAAAGCAATGTGAAGCGTGTTTAGGGTTATACGTGGTTGAAGTGGCAAGCAGGGAACAGATCTTGAGTGACATTGTAAACCATATTAGGGGGTTTGTACCTTACCCGTCAGCAAATGGTAACCTATTGAAACACTTTAAGTAGAGGATGACACAATCTGATCCTCAGTTTGGAAAGCGGATTCAGGTTACAGAGTCAGGCTAGAGGCGCTTGCATGAATGCTGACGGGAGAGTGGATGAAAAGTAAACAGATTCAATAACGACTCCATAGAACTTTAAGATTAAGTGGTGATGGGTGAAGGAGTAGTCGGGACTGACTTCTCTTTGAGCTTGGAAAACTCAGTATGAGGGTAGAGCCTCTGCCGTAATGTGGAACAAAGAAATTGGGTCAGTGGAATACAAGCAGTGCAAATTTCAGGTTCCTTGTGTGTAAAAGAAGAATAAACATCTAAATCATGGAGCCCTGCAGGATTAAGTGTGTACTTAACATAGAACTTAGCACACAAATTCTCCTGTCTCCTGACTTCCCAGTTTAACATTCATTCTTTGTTCCAGTTAAGGAAAAGCACAGATCTTCGAGCACATACTTTTGTGTTTTTTATAAATGATCTACAGTAGTGTTCCACTCTTCTAGTCCAAAACATACAAGCTGTTAATCCGAGTGAGATGATGGAAACCCACAGTGGAATCAAGACACAGGGTAAGGCCAATTCTTCATTGTCTCATTTTGCCAATATTTGCAAAATTACAATGTTCAAAGTGGCTTTCAGGAAATATTTGAAGCGATGCTTCATAAGAGCGGTTGATTGTTTTGTGTGCATACTGCGATCCCTTTGTGAAAGGGTATGTGACGGACAAGATTAATGTCTGCTTCATATGCTGACTCTCATCAGGACTTTTCTCTGTGTACTAACGCTTCAGAGGAAATTATACGACCTGGGATGGAACAAATCCGTCCAATAATCAACGACGCTTTGGTAGGGTTTTACTCCACACCTGCCCGCTCGACAATGCAATCTGTTGACTGCTGTCCTATCTTGTTTGGTTGCTCACGCTAAAGTATGACGAAAATGGAACTCGAGTTTTTCCAGTTTGTTGCTGGTAGGTGTGTCCATTGTTTGGAAGCCGAGATGGCTTCACAGGTGGCGATCCTTGACTTGGAGCCTCAACTTCAATGAAGCGTTTGCCGAATTGGCCATTTCTGGGAAATTGTTGGCCCTGTGCTTTGTGATTTGCTCTCCTAAACCTTTATTTCTCATGAATCAAGAGGATTTTTCAGAAAAAAGGGAATTAGAGTAATTCAGAATTATTGGGAAAGTATGTTAAGGTCTTTTTCCTTGAAATATTCCATTTTTAATTATGAGATAATACCCTTCAGAAAATAAATCTTTCTGGTACTATCACAGATAGGCCATCTGATTGAGCAGAGGGCAAGTGGGGCTTAAAATAGTTCCTAAAAAGAAGTGGAAATGTTCTATTTTCCCAATTCATTGAAAATTACTTTTACAAAGGTGACATGTTTGTTTTCAATCCCCAAAGCAATAGCCATTTTTACACTTTATGCTCAGAAAAACATGTCAAATTTCCTTGACGCAGATGAAATGCTTGTGATAAATCAGACTGCTTTCTCCTTTGTTACGAATAATTACGTGTTAGGGGTTTTATGATTTTCGATGACATTATTTATTTCTATGATGATTAGACAGTCATTCCAGATTGTGCCCTTTCCTGCCATGGATGTATGTGTCTGTATGTGATCCCAGCTAACGTGTTTCCCTTCACCACCCATAAGAAGTGAACTTTAGGCTGCTTCAAGAGGTATGCAAGAAACTACACAAGGGAAGACTTGATGTTCATAAATATACACATGAGCCCAAACAAATATTCTCTATTCGGTATCTTTTCTCTCAACAACGTAGGGGCTGAGTGCTATTCTTAAAGTTCTACTAACTTGCCTTGATAATCTTTTTAAAGACGTGGCCTCATAAAGAGTGGAATAACTTTTGCTGGAGGTATCTAGCTGATGAATATAGGCACTAATTAGTGAGGATTTATAGCTTATATGACTATGACCCGCACAATGTAAGTGCACTGAAAAAAAAAAGAACCCATGCGTGAATCTTCTCCTTAGAGCACTAAATACTGTAAACTAGTTGAATTGCACATCAGCTCTGGCACTGATTTCCTTTGTGGTCTTGCTCAGATTACCAAACTTCCGTGACCTCAAATTTACTCATCTGCAAAACTGGGCTAATTATACGTATCCCATAAGTAGTTATTACCTTTCATGAGGAGGACTGAATGAGATAGAATATGTAGACAGTTTATTAGGTACCAGCTTAAATCTGTGTACTTTGAAACTCGTAAATGGTAGATAGAATCTCCTGAAACTTACTTCTGCGGAATACCATATTTAGCAACATCACTCCTTTCAACCATGTGCCTGAGAATATAAGAAGCCTTTATTTAAGATTTACATATTTGGCTTTCAGCTAAATTTACCCGTCTTACACATGCGAATCCATTATTTTATGATAATGTTATTGGCATGCTTGCAAACATAGTGACATAGAAAAATTCAGGGCATGAGACAAGTCAGGAAAACACATGCATTCTGAAAATAAAGTATATCGCTTGAATAAAGCTATCGCCTGAATTGTTCACACAGCCAAATGCCCCGGAGGTTGCCTAAGGCTTCATTTCACTTTGCTAGGGTACACCTGCCTGAAAAAGTAGCAACTTTGCTGGGGTACCCTGACTGCAACAGTAGAAATCAATCAAAGGGGGCAGGAGAATGAGCGGCTCAGGAGAATTCCTGTGTGTGTCCCTTGTGGGCTCAGCCTCCTGTCGCTTGGTTTCAAGCCAAGAAACTTGTTTCTGATTTGTAGATATTGTTTTTTAATTATAGAAGAAGCATCTTATAGATTTCCTATCCATTTTGATAGCGCATTTCAATATTTTGCAACAAAATCACTGTTGCTTCTGTCACATCTGCCTCACATTTGACACACTGGCGAGCGGGGGGAAAATGATTAGAGACCACATTTATGTGAAAGGAACACCAGGAGAGGGGATCTGCTGTGACTGCGTGCATTGTTTATTCCCATACCTGAAATTATGCTACCTCTCACTTCAGATTATAGATCTAACACGTTCTTATCTGCAATAGCCAAGCAACACAAAAGAAGTATTTAAAGAAAGAAAATCAGGGGCACCTGGGTGGCTCGGTGGGCTAAGCATTTGACCGTTGATTTCGGCTCAGGTTGTGATCTTGCGATCATGAGATCGAGGCCATCCTTGGACTCTGGGCTGAGCACGGAGCCTGCTTGGGATTCCCTCTCTCCCTCTTCCTGTGTCTATCCCTGACTCTCATTCTCTCTCTGTCTCTTTTTCTCTCAAAACTAAATACATAAACTTAAAAAAACATGAAATCTCACTCCCAGGGGTGATACTGATGAACATTTTTGGTGAACATTCTTTCAGATCTCTCTTTCTATGTACACATGTATACACTCGTCTGTCTACAATTACATGTGCACAGTGTATACACAATGGGTTCAAACTATATGTGCTTCTTTGTAACACGCCCCTTTCTTTTTTTCCTTCCTTTCTCCTTTCCTCCCTCCTTCTGTGTATTCCTTCTTCTCTTCCACCCCACTTTTCTCTTTTTCTTTTTTCTTTTCTTTTCTTTTCTTTTCTCTTCTTTTCTCTTCTCTTCTTTTCTTTTCTCTTCTCTTCTCTTCTTTTCTTTTCTTTTCTTTTCTCTTCTTTTCTCTTCTCTTCTTTTCTCTTCTCTTTCTTTCTATCACTATCTATCTATTCAGTACAGAGAGTTAATTATATACCTCCTCCATGGCATAATAATATTATCCTTAGTCCACACAGTAAGTTATATATTTGTGTGCTATCGTATCCCTTTTCCCCACTCCCATTACTATCTTCCCAATCCAGGCTGGTGACCATGCAATAGGTTTAATGCACATCTTATTTGCATCGGAAAATGTCTACAGTTGTTTTGTTTGCTTATATTTTCAACTTGCATGAATGATAGTGTTTTGTTCCGCAGATATCCTTCTGCTTCTTTTTTTGCCTAGCACTATCCTTGCTCTCATGTGTGCACCTAATCTGTTACTTCTAGTTGCCTTTTGGACCATGGGTTACATCATCTACTCATTCCATAGGGATGGGCATTTGGTTACTGCCAGCTCACTGATCCTTACACAATGCTGCAGCAAATAATGTCTTAGATGCTGCCTTATGGGTTTGTGAGAAAACTTCTTTGGGCTGTACATCAGGAAAAGAATTGCTGATGAAGCAATTCCTGATGAAATGAAGAGTTTATACTTCATTTGACTTGTTGTGCCAAATTATTCTCCATCAACATTAGTAATTCCGATGTCGATAAAGACTCTGGCCTTGCTACACAAACCTCTGGTTTCTCAGAAGGTCAAAAGGGCTTCAGCCACTGAAATGGAGTGTCAACCCTCTGTGATGCCTTTGGGACTATAGGCAAGTTACTCTAAATGGCTTATTGCATGCCTGTCCTAGGCTGGGAGACAGCAATCTGAGAAACCCATTGAACCCATTTGTATTGAAGGTTTGACTTGGTTATTTCTCAAAAATGGGCAAAGATTTCCCTATAGATTTCCCTAAAGGTAAGGTCGTAGACTTGAAAAAAAAAACGTTTTTTTTTTTTTTTTTTATCACGGCATAGATTGCTTCCTCAGTGATGCATGTAACTAACTTGTTTTCCTTCTAATGGCTCCAGAAAATTCCCTTGCATTTTCATTTACTTTGCTTCATTTTATCTACCCTTTAGTAGTACACATTGAGGATTAATTTTGTTTTTTCACTCTTGTAAACAGTGCTGCAGTGAATATCCCTACTCATATAAATTCTTATATACTTAATTGTTTTTCTCCTTAGTGTAAGATTCTAGATGTGAAATTGATCCAGTAAAAGCCATACACATTTTACGTTTTGCATTGTCAGATTTCCCTATAAAAGTGCTGTATATTTTTATATAGCTTCCCACACAATGTATGAAAGTATCAATTTCCTCCATTCCTAACAATGCTGAATTTGGGGCACCTGGGTGGCTTAGTCACTTAAGCATCTGACTTCGACTCAGGTCATGATCTCATGGCTGGTGAGTTTGAACCCCATGTAGGCTCTGTGCTGACAATTCAGAGCTTGGAGCCCACTTCGGATTCTGTGTCTCCCTCTTTCTCTGCCACCCCCCCGCTCACACTCTGTCTCTCCTTCAAAAATAAACATTTAACGTTCATCTTAAACTGAGTTTCTATGCATACTTGAATCTAATTAAGAATTCTTTATTCACTTTCACTAATTTGTTAAAGGTTACTTATAGGCTATAGTGCTCATAATTTTAATATATTTTACTTTGAAGGCCTGATATAGTCACATAGTTCAAAATTGAGAAGGTACCAGAACATACAGGAAAATGTTTCTTCTGTACGTTACTCCACCAATCAAGCCCTATGAGCAAACAACTGGGCCCCTGAGCATCCTTGTTAAAAAATAGTATATTACAAGGATTGTTCTGCATCTTACATTTGTTAAAGCTTAATAGTAAATCCTATTATGTCAGTTCAAATGGAGCTTCTTCAACTGTTCCATTGCATGATGAAACACTCTATTTTCAAGCAGTTTTGTATTGGTGGATGTTTAGGTTTTCCAAACTTCTGCCGTCACAATACTGAAATCAATCACCTTATATAAATGCTTCTTTGCATGTGTGAGTATAAGTGAGGCATATTTCCTGGAAATGCAATTACTAGGTCAAGGGGTAATGCATTTGTATTTCTGACAGATATTGACAAATTGCCCTCCATAAAGGTTGTGCCAATTTTTATTTCCACCAATAATGAATGAGAATGTCTACCCTCTATCCTTTTATACACACACGGTGTGTGTTATTTCATAGTATTAAATCTTTTACTTAGGCTATTTTTAAATCCCATTAAATAATTACATAGCAGCTTTTTATTTTTTATTCAGAAATTGATGGGCTGTGAGATACTTCTGTTTAATGAAATATGTCAGACATAGGAAATCTCTTGTTTTTTTATTGTAATTTAAATATGTATTCATTTGAGTATCTGTAGTTATTTTTGCCTGCTTTTAGTATAAGATTTATAGACCTAAGGATTATATATAGACTGTCCATTGTTTAACCCTATCTCACACACCTAATGTATTATTTTTGATAATGCCATGTTTGAAGTTTTGTGCATTTCTACTCTAAGATCATACAGATTTAGATATATTTTAGTATATTAGAACGGAATGCAAAAAAGTTATAAATCAAAGACCTTCCCAAGTAGTCTTATTTTTTTTTTTAATCTCCAACCAGAATGAGAAGTTCATACAGGAAAAAGGAAACAAACAAGTCCTGAAATAAATCCTACTCAGGTCAAGACAGAATTTGGCTTATGGTTTTAATAAATATTATCAAAGTTGCAACAGAACAAAAACATAGGATAATTAACCAAGTCACAATTCAGAAATAATTCCCTCTTGTGCAGAATTTTTCTAGTGCATTTTAAGATGTGTAATTGCATTTTTAAAAGTTTTTTTTCTAACAAAATATCAGTGTAATCATTTTGTAAACAGGGTTGCCTAAATACTCACAGCTATGAGTATTTTAATCTACTAGAAAGCTGAGAATAAACTTGGAGCATTCATTTTCACTTTTTAAGAATTACCCCCTTTTATGTTTTGCTTTAGTATCAAGGGCTATCCTACACCTAGAAAAGTACATAAAGTGCATCTCTTAAGTATTGACTGTGTATCCTGTGCAGCCACCTCTCAGGACTAGAACATTCCCTATGCTCCTTAGTGTCTGCCTGCACACCTTTCCAGTTTATACCTCCCCATCCCAGAGGTAACCCCTTGCTTCCTGTGGCTTCTGTAACAAGTGACCCCAAACTTAGTGGTTTCAAGTAGCAAAAATTTATTCTTTTATAGTTTTCGAGGTCAGAAGTCTAAAATTAAGGCATCAACAGGAGTGTGCTCCTTCTGAACACTCTAGAGGATCCTTCCTTGGCTCTTCCAATTTCTGGTGGCTGCTGGCATTCCTTGGCTTGTGGCCCAGTGTCTATCTCCACACCCATGGCCTTCTTCTCTGTCTCTCCTCTGTATGTTTCTTATATGACCCTTGTGATTGGATGCAGAGCCCATTGGATAATCCAGGATGAGTCTTCTCTCAAGATCTTTAACTACATATGTAAAGACTCTGTTTTCCAAAGAAGGTCACATTCACGGGTTCTGAAAGTTAGGACATGGCCATTGTGTGTGTGTGTGTGTGTGTGTGTGTGTGTGTATGTGTGTGTGTGTTGGGGACAACTTCAAACCGGTTTTACCTCTGCTCTGAATTCTATCACCATAGTTAAGTTTTGCCTGTTCTTGAACTTCATATAAATGGAGTTATAACTATGTCCTTCTTAGTGTCTGGATTCTTTTATTGTTTTGATTACTAAAAGGACTTCTGTACAGAAAAGGCTTCTAGAGTATCTTTACAGTTAATTAGTTCCCTGTAAGACCAAAAGGGCCTGAGCAGAGCAGCGATGACTGTCCACGGCTGATAAAATCTGGCAGCTTCCATGACAGACTTGCCAGCTCAGTCTTCCCATGCTACAGCAAAATACTACATCTGATCCAGGAATTTTAACCTGAGGTTCCTCGGTTCCAAGAGAATTGGTATATGGGAAATGAATCCACTCCCACTGAAACTTCCAGAGTATCTTGGAAGGAATCAATTGAAGTATAGCCTACCTTTGAATAATAGTGTTCTCAAACTCACAAATAGAAGAGACACTTTCTTAGCTCTAGATTCAGTTCTTTTCATTCACCTGAAATTCATTGTAATGCATTTGTTTCCTCCTCTTTAATGAATGGATATTGCCTCCCTAAAATTTAAATTTCGTTTCAAATGCATATTTATGATATCATTGTCTGTGCTCAAGCAGGCAATTTTAAGATGATCTATAAGTATAACCAGGCAAATTCACTGCTGAAAATGAGTTCTGCCAAGATATTTCTCATTAATCTTGGGAACATTGCAGGTGTGTTTATTAATACAGAGGCTTTCGTGTTAGAATGCTGTGATCCTTTCTGACATATTAAGCCATTTTTAATTTGCTGTTATCATTGAAAGCCTCTCTTTTTCAAAGATATTAGATAGCTCTAGGGTATTAAGCAACAGTGATTTTGGGGGTGTAAGGAAGAAGGGGAGGAGTTATTAATCTCATGCAAATGTCTATCTAATTTTCAAAGGATCCAGGCACCATGCGAACAGGAAGATCCATGGACTATCTGGGGGGAAGATAATTTCCTGTTTGTTTAATTGATCCTCTGTAACTTTTCTCTTGGCAGGTATAGCTCACTAATGGAATTTGCACAGTTCAATCATTATTAGAAATGTCAGTGTGACATTTGATTAAGCCAGTCTATTTATATTTGGAACACAAATCATGTATTTATTCTAACAACATAATTAATTACTATTCTTCCTTTTTAGTTCTCAATATATTTAGAGATTCCCTTACCATTTCCATCTTCAGCCTATGGCTGCCATATATGTAGGCCAGGTCCATGCCAATGTGGTATTAGAGACTGATGGGTAGAGCACCAGAAACTTGTCTCAATTTTATTACTAGTTTCATTTAAATTGTAATAAGTTATGCATTTATTTAGTGACTTCTAGTGAAGGCAATTGAGTGCAAGGCTTTATGGCCCTCTTCCTTTTAGGGTCCCCCATTTTGGCCCTCCTTTTTCCTAGGCTCCTAAGAGAAATCACTTCTTAAACACTATTAATTCTTACAGCAAAATTTCCCAGTTTGAGACAATATAATTAGTTTCATCCACTTGTTCCTTTTTTTTTCATTTAATCATTTGTTAGCTCATTCAGTCATCTAACAAATAATTGTAGATAATAATGATACAGCAGTGAATAAAAGACAATCCCTGCCCTCTTGAGTTTGCCTTGCAGTGAAGGGAGACTTAACAACAAAACAGCCACAGCCTGTACAATAGCAATAAGTGCCATCGTGTGAAATGTAGCAGGATCGGGAGTTTGGAGGGGTGAGTTGTTATGAGAACAGTCCTTTGGTTATATAAAGTGGTCAAGGTAGGCTTTGCAAAAAGATGACATTTGGATAGACACCTGAAGGCAATGAAAAGGAAAGCTGTATAGTTGCTCTTCTCCAAGATATTCAGCCAGAGGATGAGCAAGCCCAGAAGGCTTAGAGCAAGAACATGCCTAACTAGCATGGAAAGCTAGGAGGCCAATGAGCACAGGTGAGATAGGGATGAAGTTAACTCAGAACTGGTGGAAGTCAGATTGTGTTGGGCCTTGTAGATCACAGGAAACACTAGGTTTTACTTTGAACTAGGAACCCACTGGAAGTGACCATGTTAAACTTTACCTGAGCCCTGTGTTCTTGGGGATCAGTGATGGTTCAAGAAATCCACCCACCCTTGTTGCTTACTGCAAAGAACTACCCTCCCCTGATGACTTGGGTAAGACTTAGGGATGATGTCCTTGTTTAATCAGGGCAAGATGGGACACTGACCCTCTGCATTCCCATTCTTTGTCTCAAATGATCAGCTGAACTGTTTATCCCCACTGGCCAATTATAACAAAATGCCTGTTAATCTGATGTGACCAAACTTTAGTTAAGTATTTCTTTTCTTCACAGGATCCCGAACATGAGTCACCCCTCAGGTTAAACAAATATTGGAATTTAGAACATCTCCATAATGACCTCCCTTGCTCAACTGTCCAATCAAACCATGTGCTTATCCATTCTACTGCACTTGTTTCTTTCCAGTTCATTCCTCTTCATAAAAGACCATCCGTTTGCTGCTTGACCTCTGGATTTGTTTGCAGACCTCATGGTCTGAGCTTTCTTCCTACTTCAGTAACTCCCTTCCATTATTGCAACTATCTTTTTGAATAAAGTCTCCCCCTACAGTCCAGATATCTTACGTTATGTTGTTTGTTTGCTGATTTACTTATTCATTCCTATTTTAAAGGAGAAAATAAAAATGGACGGTAGAGGCTTATTCTGGGTGTTAAGTGAAGAAAAGCATGTAGAAATATGTAGAGGAACAAGGGAGAGGGTGGGGAAATAAGTATTTATATACATGCCAACGAACTTGGAGAGGTTGTTCATAAAAGCTCATAGTTTGGTAAGACTTGATCCTGTCCATAGGCTAAATTTGGTCCTTGAAAATCCAATCTTTGGGTAAATAAAGATTGATGGGAAGAGCAGGCAAGCTGGATGACATGCTCACATAAGTCTTTTTTTTTTTTTTTTTTTTTTTTTTTGCCGTATCTGAAGTAGATTTTATCAGTGGGAGGGCTTAGGCAGTGATATAAGTTAAGACGTAAATCATGAATGTCCAGTTTAGGAGATTCATCTTATTTGCCAATTTATTTACTCAACTCCTATTTGCTCCGGGCCTCTTTTACAGATAATATTCCAGATTCTAGAATACTGCCGTGAAAGATGACACATGCCTTTGGGGGATTTGCATTCTAATTGTGGGATGGATATGGATTTGAAATGATCAATTTAAAAGCAGTACAGTTTATGGCAAGAAGGCAGTAAATGAGATTATAAGATAATATCTGGGAAGGATGGGAGCCAAGTTTAAATTGGATGGTCTGGGAGATCCTCTCTGAGGAGGTGATGCTGGATCTAAGAAGCAGTGGGAACAGTTAGTGTGAAAGTGGGACCAATAATGGGGCACAATCCAGGAACAGAGAGTAGGTCACTGTGGCTCGATCTGGAGGACAGTGTTTGGTGTGAGATCTGGTCAAAGAATGAAGCTGCATTCAAAGCTTGTGGGACCTTGTAGGACATGACAAGGAGTTGGGATTTTATTCCAGATGGAAAGCCAGAAGGTTTTGTGGGACACTGATGCCAGAGATGAAACTGCCTAGAATTTTCCCTGCCTCTACTTCCAGGAGCAGAGGGGAGAATGGGAAAAAAAAAAAAAAAAAAAAAGGGAAGAGAGTCTTTCTTGGTACCAAAGACTGGAAAAAGAACACTGCTTTACAACAAAACAAAACCAAACCCCCAAAACCAAACAAAAAACATTGCCTTACATACATGGAATAGTTCTGTGGTAAAGCACTGGAACTCCTACTAAGTTCCAGTATCCACCCATAAGATTCAGCTATCCACACAAGAGAGGAGGAGTGAGGAAGGCGAGGAAAGGAAAGGAGAGAGAGAGAGAGAGAGAGAGAGAGGAGAAGAAACAGTTTAAATAGCATAGTCTGGGGAACTTAATGAGTTTGTAAGTGTCGACGCATGGTTTTGAAACTTATGAACAAAGAGAGGCAAGAATTTTAATGGCTTCTCAGCTTGGCAAAGAAGAGAAGTTCATTCTTCAGGCAGTTGATTGGTGATGGCTTTGTGGTAGTCTAGTAAAAGCAGTTGAAAGCCCTAGAGAACTATCGACTGATGAAGAGTTGGAGGCCTGATAAAACAATAGGGGAGACGATGAGGATGGCCAAAAAATAGGAAGAACTAGCAAGTTGAAAGCAGAAAACTCTTAAATAATTTCTGAATATGACTTCTTTCCATGGAACTATGTATTCACAATCCTGTAATTATGTTCATGCCTATAGTTATGGACTGGATGATGTATCGTAAGACCATATATTTGGGAATTCTGTAGTCTTCTATGGGGTTTTTGTTCAATTGGCTATTTACAATTGTCACTTTAATTCTGAGTTAAGAAATATAATCCTTCTAGAGGTTCCTGGGTGGCTCAGTGGGTTAAGCATCCGACCTTGGCTGAGGTCATAATCTTGCTGCTCGTGGGTCTGAGCCCCATGTCGGGGTCTGTGCTGAGGGCTCAGAGCCTGGAGCCTGCTTTGGATTCTGTTTCCCTCTCTTTCTGACCTTCCCCACTCATTCTCTGTCTCTGTCTCTAAAAAATAAATAAAAACATTAAAAGAAAAATATTAAAAATGTAATCCTTCTAAATCAAAACTGCTATGTATAACATTGTTGATAGAAAAAATAGCTTTTAGGCTTCAATAAAATAATTTACATATAAATTTCAGATCTTGTCTTATTTGTAAATTATAAACCAACTTTTATATGTGTTATATATATACTATAACATATTTATTATAAATTCTAAAACATATTACCTGTGGCTTGGGTAGCCACAACTTTTGAGTTGATTAGAATATGAGTCATTTCCCTTTGTTCCATCTGTAAAATAAAGGATCCCTGTGGTTGTCGTGATTAAATGAAATCTAGTAGATTGCGAAGTCGGTGTTTGATAAGTGCCCATGACCACCATTATTTGAAATTTCTTGTAGACCGGGAGAGAAAATTACTTCCTGAAGGCCCATTTACTCTTCAAGGGTACTGGTTTGTCATTCCCCATCATTATCAAGTAATTTTCTAAAAGGCACAGCCCTCTCGACATGTGAAATTCTAGAGCATCACTAAAAGCAAGTTTTTTTCTGAGGTACACAGTAGGCACTCCATAAGTGTATGCCAGATGGACACAATTGGAGCAGCTGGTGGTGATAATTATGATTTAACTATAACCAAAATGTCCATTAGGGCTGATTAAATATGGCTGCTCTGAAATTTCCTTTACTTTGCTAAACGCACCTGATGCACAGACTTCCAAAAGCACCGTGGAGAGTTGCTGCTAAGGTTGTATTGCACATTGCAAAGCAGGTTTGTTCCTACCCATGATGTGTCTTGATATGAAAGTGACAGTACAAATGTAAACAACCTCATTAGCAGCAGTCGCTAAATTTAGATTTATAGCATAAAGAATAATCATTTTATTGCGGAAGGAAAGAATATGTACTTTTTAAAAAAATTTAATAGGTTTCCTTAGGATATGGATGGAATAATTTTCACTTTTGTCTCAGTAGCACTTAGGTGTGATGGCTCTATTTAATGTCACTGTTTCTCATTATCCTATATCAATTAATGCACCTCTGTGGCATGTTAGCATATTCAATTCTCCCCCTCACGCTCAGATTGTAAATGAAAACTGGTCTATGTAAAAAGCCCTGAAAAGCAACACACAAAAGCAGAGTTGAGGGCAATTCTCCTTTATATACACACACACTACATCACTGTACTTGGACCTAGCATGCAGTGCCACATAGGGGATCAGTGAAATTTAGCCAGATGACATGTGCACTAGGTTATTGCTTGTGGATATCCCGGAGAGGCACATTGTGAGGGTGCGTGCACACGCGCGCGTGCGTGCGCCTAATGTGAGTTACTATTATATTACTGTTTAGGGCCACAGCCTTGGACAACCTCGAGGACAACCAGTCACAGTTTTGATCATGTGAATGGTGGCACCTGGCATTCTCCAGTGCACAGCTTAGAGCCAGACAGCTAGCTACAGTGGAGATCACTCTTCCCTGTCCCTTTCTCCTTAATTCTTCCCCTTTTCCTGATTCTCCTCCTCTGCCTCTCTCCTTGTTTCTCTCCTCTCTGCTAGATACAGAAGAGGGCAGAGGGGGGCGCCTGGGTGGCCCGGTTAATCGGAGCTTGTTGGAGACTGTTTCAGATTCTGTGTCTCCTTCACTCTCTCTGCGCTCCCCACCCCCCCCCCTCCAAAATAAACATTAAAATTGAAAACCAAAGAAGATGGCAGTGGAGAAGCCTGCTTCACTTTCTCATACTGGAAGGGGAAATATTTTAATAATGTAGTCATTCACTGGATGGATAAATCAGTTTAACTAGAATGGGTTAAGGGAACATCAGCAAATTAGCTGGTGTTAAAAAAAATTTAAAAATATGTTGTACTTATTTGAAAGCAGTAGTTTTACAACTAATGGAAGCTTAGGAAATGTTGCCTGTAGCTGTCCTTAGCTGATTTGCTTTCATGATATATGTATAATTCACATGTAATCATTTCTCTGTTAAATTGATGTGTCTTAGGAAATTGAAACATTCTGCACACTTTGTCAGTCTTCATAAATGTTGTCCTCATGGAAAATGCCAAGTCCATTTCAGCATGGCTCTGTCCAAATCATGACAATTATTGAAATGCAAGTTTATGTACAACGTATTTAAAAAAGAGCCGGTGGGAAACAAAAAGGTTGTAGTGGGAAAACAGCAAAATGATGTTTTGATCCTGATTAATTATTTAATTTTTATAAGCATTAGGCTTTTGTTTGGTAAAACAGATATACCTGCTTTTAGTTTTTAACATTCCAGAGGTTTCATAAAATTCAAATGGCATATATGAAAATGATTTCTTTAATTTTTTTTTAAATTTTTTTTTTAATGTTCATTTTATTATTATTTTTGAGACAGAGAGAGACAGAGCATGAACGGGGGAGGGTCAGAGAGAGAGGGAGACACAGAATCTGAAACAGGCTCCAGGCTCTGAGCTGTCAGCACAGAGCCCGACGCGGGGCTCGAACTCACGGACCGCGAGATCATGACCTGAGCCGAAGTCGGCTGGCTGCTTAACTGACTGAGCCACCCAGGCGCCCCAAAAATGATTTCTTTAAAAACATCCTCTAAATCTCTATCAGAATTTGGTACATAGAAATCATAATTATTAAATTAATGGAATAACATTTGTATATTTTAAAGATCAATTTGAAAAATCTGACTCAATAGCAAGCACATCACATTAAAATTCATATCTGTAGATGTTATTAGATTCAAGAACCATTATCTAATTTTTTATAGCCAGTAAATGTTTTCACAAACTTGAAATAGTGTCTGAGAACGTCATTTTGAGTTCAGTCCTAGCTATTATTGTTCTGAAATTGTCAGGCTCTGAAACGTCATTATCACCATGAAAAGTAAGTGGAACCAAAATGTACCTAGTTCTTTGTGGATTCATGAGTTAACCAATAGGAGGGACCTGCTTTCTGGGCAGTTGTATAAAATGTATCACACATTAGGAACTGGTTCTTTTTGATGTCCTGATCCTTCCAGAGGCAGGAAAAGTGCGGTGGATTTACTGAGATCTGGGGTTACTATATAAAGTTTTTCATGGCAAGTAAAAAGCTTGAACAAACAGCAACATGCATCTCATAGAACTAATTAACTTGGTTAGTGCTAAGAATTCCATTCAAGGATTCTGTCCAGAGAACACTGGTGGAAGGAGTCTTCCTCTGAATGTACTCTCCTGGAAGGATGACAATGTAATTAACCTATCATCCGAACAAGGGAATTTTTTGAGTGAGGGTAAAACAGAGATAAATAGGGGTTGTCCTGGGAAAACGGGAGCTAAGATCAGCCTGTCGCCTAAGATACTTGATGCTTTGCTCCCCCGAACCTGGACAATGACTAGGATTTTGTTTTTCACCCTGACCTCTTACTACCGGCTCCCATGAATGTGAAACTTCTTCCTGCTGTCACCATCCACACTTCCCTAACACTGCAGCCAGTAAACCTACTAGCCCAGGCCTCCAAGTTTCCAAAATCTCTGTATACTTTGGTGCATTTGCCAAGTTTTCTCATCTTTTTCCACACATTGGACCAAACTTATTAATCTCTTACCGTATTACCTCAAACCTGAGTTAACATAAACTTGCTTGTAATAGTTTCCCAGATGCTAGTGACTTTAGTAGTCTTCAAAACCACAACGAGGAAGTTCCTCAAATACCCCACAGCCATACCACTTTGCCACATTCTACACAGTAATAACTTCCGATCACCCTACGGAAAGAAGATTTCATTACCTTTTAAATTTTCTAACCATTTACTTTATTTCTTCTTTTGGCCTGCTGACAAGATTCTTTGCGTATCATCAGTCCTCTGGGGATCAATTTCTTTTCTGGCATCTAAACATTTGTCTAAATTTCTTCGCATTTGCAGAATAAGATCCTAATTCTGTCCAGGATCTCCAGAATCATTCTTCCTTTCATTAATCTACTTATTCCATGGTGATTGGAAGTAGCCAAATTTGTATATAGAGCCAACCTTAGGATGAATGTAACTTGTTCGTATGTGTGTGTTTCCAATCTTAGATTTGACTTTGGAAATAAAGAGGAGTGCTCACTTCTTACTATTCTGAACTTTGTGGGCATTTTATAGTTGTAGTCCTATTTATTAAGGAATTTGATGCAAGCACATGATCACATCTACGAATTTTAAAAATTTGGAAGTAAGTGTCTGATCCTCAGTGGGTTAAATAGTCTAGGAGGATTTGACTTTGAGGGCAATCACCACTTCCTAGGCTTCGTAGGCATCATTCTATTTCCCAAGGCCTAGTGTGGCTCTTGGATTATTGTAAGCCCCAATTAATGTGAGTTTCATAGATGGAGAACCGAGTAAACTGTGGAAAATGGAGTCTCTCCAATCAACTGAATGATAATAGATACAGACCAACTTTATTTTAATACTTGCAGTCATTAATTTTCATCCTTGAGAGGACTAAAATAGATTATGGGAAAATTATATAGGCTCCATTATATATCCTATAACATATTATATAAGCTATTTATAATTTCAGGCACTCGGTGGCTGACTTGATTTCTGTAATGAGTACAGAAATGGGTTTTGTTTTGCTACATACAGCTAACAAAACTACAGGTAAACAAGTACTAAAACAGAATTTAGTTAGTTCCTAATGTACTAGTACAAAAAGAAAGATTTACAAAAGCCAGGGTAGAAGGTGAAATTCTCCTAACAACAGGAAGTTAGTAGCCTACCCTCAAACTGCCAGAAAGACTGTGCTCTTACTGCTGAGGGAAGAAGACAGAATAGGTCTCAGAAGTATATTGACTCTTTGCGCTCTGTGGAGAAAGACAGCCATCGTTTTCTTGAGCTTGTGTGAGAAATGCATCTGGTAGACTTTGTCTTTGTCCAAGGGAGGAGGGCCCGGGGAAGCCACACCGAAGGCATCAGTGGCCATAAAGTAATTGGTGCCAATCAATTACTCTTTCCCACCAAGAGTTCTGAAATGGAGGACTTGTCACACATATAAATGAATTTCTGATTTGACAGACTGCCAGGAGCAGTGATATGTGGCTTCTGTCACCTGTTGATTATAATACAAATCTATTCCTGGGGTATAGAGGTAGAGTGACATTGAAGCCCTGCACCCAAGGAAGTGGCCTTCACTTTTCACGCATTTGATACATTTCTGCCTGGGCAAATTTCTTCATGTGGTCTCAGGACTTTTTTTAGTTAATCTATGTCATCTGGACAATTATTTACATTTTTCAATATAATAAAGTAGGTGGTTGAATTTGCAAGGCTAAATTGATCACTGTTTTTGTTTGTTTGTTTGTTTTGGAGGAGTTGGGGGTGGGGATCAGTTTGAAAAGAACTGTTCCATGTAAAAGCTGTCGAATTTTAAGTGAAGGGCAATACTCTGCCTGAATTTGTTCTCTTTTTAACAATTCCATGCCTAGATCTCTATTAGAAACAACAACAACAACAACAACAACAACAACAACAACAACAAAATACAAGGGCTTGTCCCATTGGATAAAGTTTCCTCTTTCAATGTTCAACCATTCTTCTCTGATTAGATCTAGACTCCTGTACTTTATGAAATCCTGATCTTTCTTTAATGTGACTCAAAGTCTGTTTTCAGATTTGTTGAAAGCCTAATGACTAAAATACCGTTGTCTTTTGCTTTTGTGCTCGAGTTCCCAAAGTATTTAAAAAACAAATTATAGAGAGTTGATGGCATCTATGCATCATAGTGAGTCCTGAATACAGACTGTAAGAAATTCACTGCGCTTATTAAATATCCTTTCTATCTGTCTTTTATAATATAGTTGGCTATTTGTCTTGCATTGATCCCATTTGACAGTAAGCTTTATTAAGCCCCCCCCCCCCACCTTAGAACATCCAAGGATACTATTGCTAAAAGTTCTTAGAAGAACAGAAGGAAATAACTACATTCTTAATTCAGGTTTTCCTTGTGACTACAGAAATAGCAGCACTGATAAAATTGAACTCTGTTAAGGATACCAAGGTTATCATTAACTCTTTCGACGTAAGTCATACTAAACAGCTTAACTTTAAATATGCTAGTTCTTTTTCTTACAACTGTATAGCCTTAGAATTATAAGGTAACTTACACATTTGGTTTATTTCCTTTCCTAAAATTCTGTAACTTGAATAAATGAGAACTACAAGTGACCCAATCTTAGTGTTGTATCACATTAAACTGGGGGAAAAAAAAACAGGACCCTAATCCCAATAAATCTTAAAATTCCTTCATCCATTACTTACATTGCTGGAAGAACTTTAGGAGGATTTCAAGGAATCATTTGCACAAATATTTCTAAGGTCCACTTTGCTCTCAATTCCAGTTCCCAAATACAACTCACCATTTGCAAAGCCTCTTTGGTATTTGGCGTGGTATTAATCTTACACATTGTAGAGAATATGCGTATTCATTTGTTTTAAATATTCATTGGCTAAAAATGTTGCCATTTAGTCCGAAGCCATTATGCTACAGGTTTGCTTTGTTTGGTGGTTTGGTTGGATGTTGTGTTTGGTGGAAGGTGAGAAGAGGGCTAGAGAGGGGCTTAGAAGGATCAGTCAATTCCATTTTTCCTTTTCCTTCTCTCTTGGTTTCTTTCTTTCTTTCTTTCTTTCTTTTTTTCTTTCTTTCTTTCTATTTTATTTTTTGAGAGCAAGTGAGAGAGAGGATTATGGGGAAGAGGGAGAGAGAGAGAGAGAGAGAGAGAGAGAGAGAGAGAATTTTATGTAGCCTCCACTCTCAGTTCAGAGCCCGACTTGGGGCTCCTTCTCATGACCAGGAGATCATGACCTGAGCTGAAATCAAGAGTCAGACACTCACCCTACTGACCCACCCAGATGCCCCTCCATTTGTCCTTTTCTGACAGTCAGTGATTACCTTTAGAGGAAACTATGTTCAAAAATGCCTGAGTGTTATGATCGTGGCCTGGAATTGTCATATTCTGAGAACCCCAGCAATCTGGGGAAAACCTCATCATGTTCAATGCAAGTTATCAACCCTTTCCCCACATCTGTTATATTCCATAGTCACTTTTTCTACCCCTTTCCTGTGTTGGACATGACCGTGCTATCAAACTATTTGATTTAAGAATCTGTCTTACATTATTTTATAATTAGAATGTGAAAATAAACTGCAACCGTTTTAAGATTGAATCTGGAATGGGCACTGACCACATGTAGGACACTATTTTGTGCTGTATACGCGGTATCATTTAAGGTAGAAACTAGAACATCTCTCATTTAACAGGAAAAGTTAACTAATGTGTAAAGACCTCGGGTCATTTGTCCAGGCTCCTATTATGGCCCTCGTTGGGATTTGAACACAGGTGTATATGATTCCAGAGCTCAAGATTCAGTGTTCCTATTTCTTTTAAACATAATTAATGTTTATATTTGGATGGAAATCCCTTTTGTGAGATTAGTAAACAGATCATTTTAAACAGGTGCTCTACAATAAACTCTGGAAGAGTTTTGTGAAGTGGAAAATGATAAAATCTATCTAATCCTAAGAGGGCTCTCCCAACTTCTTCTGCAGACGAGGTTGTTGTACTGAACAGTCTCCTGGGTCCCTGCCAGCTAGAAGAGCGTGTCACTCTCTTATGCCATGGCATGAGAACTTGGACAATTCCTTTTTATGTGGGTGTGTGAAAGAAAATCCCTTTTAAGTTATCAAGTATAATGAAATACGCGATCTGGCTTTCTTAAAGCCTACATAGCCAAAGGCACTGACTCTTTCGCTATTCCCTCTAGACATGCAGTAATTCAATACTAGCAGCTGTTTCCTTTCTTCGGTGTCAGAGTTTATTTCTGAGAACAGCAGAAAGTGATTTTACGAATAGAAAGGAAGACAACCTTTCTCCAACGTGTGTGTGCATGCATACGCCACCCAAACACCCACCCTTTTTTCCCCACTCCAACTTAAAGGATGTTAAAAAGAAGGCACCTTTATCATGAAAACGCTAAAAGTCAGTGCTATTGTATTCTCGGCCATATGACAGAATGGGCTGTGTCTAGAGTATGCACTGAGGTCTTGAAACTCTAAAAGCGAAATCTATGTTCTCATTTCCCAGGCATTACCTGCTCATCTATTGTACTTGATGAATTCTTGTTGGAATTTCTGTCGGCCTACTGGACCACAAGTTCTTTGAGTGAAAATTAAGCGTCTGTTAATTACACAAACCAACCCGCCCCAGGCTTCAGCCCAACACCTGCTGTATGCCTGATATTCCATCAGACAGTGTAGGGGATACAAGAAAACACAAGACACAGTCTATACCACAAAGAGTTTAGAGTGTAGGGTCATGATCTCACTAAAAATGGATATAAAACTCTATCTGTGGAGATAATAATTTTTAACTCTGCCATTTTACAAGTGAAGAAACTGAGGCAAACTGATGTGAAGTGCCTCATTCGTGATCACATAGCTGATGAGGGACAGAAATGGACTTGGGAGCCCGGGAATAGTGACTCTTAGGCTTTTAAGAGCACAATTTCTGCCACGCTACACCCCAATCCAGGCACTACTGTTACTTGTTCCTTTAAGTGGTACTTCTCTCTTCAGATTTAGCTGACCTGGTCTGGAGAGTAGAAAAGTTGGTCAATTCTTTTTAGTTTGTATTGATCAGGGGCTTGAATTAAGCAGCCAAATTGAATGCAGACTTCACTGATTTGCTGAAGCCTGAAATGGAACGAAGTCCTATTTAGTGGTACTTGAATCTCACTGTCATTTTGTTTGACTACTGCTGTGTGCTAATTGGCTGTATTTTCAATAAAGTTGAGAGTAACTACCTTTTTATAAGACTGCATGAAGATGTAGGGATGTGTTCTGCAACTCTTTGGATGTGTTTGCAATTGATATATACACATCTATAGATATTTATAGCTATACAGTTGACCGTTGAACAACATGGGTTTGAACTGCGGGGTCCACTTATACACAAGTTTTCCAAACAAATACGGTAGAGTTCTATAAGTGTATTTTCTATTATAATTAATAGCATTGTTTCTAGCCTAGTTTATTGTAAGAATACATTATATAATACATATAGCATACAAAAATATGTATTGACTGTTCATCAGTAAGGCTTCCAGTCAACATTAGGCTATTAGTAGTTAAATTTGCGGGGGGAGTTAAAAGTTATATGTGGATTGCTGACTGCACAGGGCAGTTGGTGCCCTTAACCTCTGCATCGTTCAAGGGTATACTGTACATTTATAGATAGACAAAAATACAAATACTTTTTCAGAAATAATTCTAAACTTAGAAATTATTGGCTAAAGGAAACAAATATTCCTCCATGAATGATAACCCAGCACTAATTATACTCTAGGTCCTACCAACTTTATTTTACCAAGAATGTTTATCACTTGATCTTTTTGTCCCTAGAGATAAGCATCCTTCAAGGCCCACCTAATCAGTCTTTGTGAGAGAGTACAAACTGTGGTAAAGCGAGGCTGGGCATGGAAATCCAAAGGTTCAGAGATTCCTCACATATATCTTGGCATTTGTTTCTCTCTGGCGGAATAATGAGTAGAGCCATTCATAAACTGACAATTTTTTTCAGTCACACTAATAATGACCAGAAGCTATTCCTTTCAACTGCTGGCCACTTGGAAGGAACTAGGAGGGGCCCCAACGTGAACAACAAAGGTTGAATTTTCAGTGGTCTCCCAATCCAAAAACTGTGGAGTCTCTCTCTCCTTCTTGTCTCAATGTCAAGTCCTGCTCTTCCTATTTTAGAAAATACCTTTATGACCTTTACTCATTTTGTCTCTGTCATCATCCATGGCTTTATTACTACCTACCTTCAATAAGCTTGCTACTTTTGCCTTTAAATAATTAACTTGACACTTCCCCACCCCTCTTTTCCTTTTTCTCTCTCTTTCATGCACACATGTGCATGCATGCACACACACACAGAGTGGAATGACTTACTTTTCAAAAAAATATTACCTTCTTTACTTCTCTGCTCAGCAAACTATTGTACCAAGTGAAACTCTTTTTGTCCAGCTTTCATCATCTGCCACTCACCCTCCAACATGATTTACTGTGCGTCTTGCTCTCTACGCTCCACAGGGGCTTCTAAGATCACCTTTGTGGTTTGGTTCAGGCTATTCACACTGCCTGAAATGCAATTTCAACCCTAGATATCTATACCAATCACAGAAAAAGAGACTGTAAAGAATACCTTTTTGCCTGTCCATCATCTGAGACCCATTTCAAGCCCCGTGTCTTCCAAGAAATGGATCTGGACCAATCTAGCCCACATGAAGTACATAGTGACTTATTTTCTCAGTTACAACTTAGAATTAGGTCCGCAATCTTTCTTAATGTTTTTAGGTGACTCACAAGGAGTTGCATGTTCCTTCAGGGGGTCTATATCTTTCCTAGTGTTCAGTGTAATCTCATAGATGTGAAGGTTGCTTATTAATTGATTAACAAAGACATCTGGCATATGGTACAATTTCATCACATAACGCTATAGTTTTAGTCAGACCCTAAGGCTCAATGAGATGTGGATGTTTGCCATATAGGCCAGATGAATGGTAACCATCTCTTTATAGACAGAGCTGCAGTCAGATGTCAGACAATACTAGTGTAGGAATCTAGGGCCCCTCTTTGTAAAGAAACCACAACTCTGTCCTTCAGCCCTAAGCTTCTCAGTGAGGTGTGGCCCATAACTCCAACTTTATTTGTTTAAAAAAATGATTCTATGAAATGCATGAAGGGCATTTTGACAAGTCAGAAAATGCCATAGTTATGGTTCCTGCAGGGCTAATGAATTCATCTTTCACAAGCTAACTGTTAAGATATACGTCTAAGTGCCAAACACATCAGCAATTATATGCACCTCAGAAGCAAATGAACATCTCAGACCCCAAGCTTTCCATTTCCTGGCTCCTGTCCTCCGGGCAGGATTCAGAAAAGTGTCAGCAAAGTGCAGGAGGATGCTCTGTGCTGAATTGAGAGATTTTTTCTGAGACGGGGCTGCTCTATCAGCCCTGAAGGCCATGGGAGGCGTAGGCTGCTGAGAGGGATCCTGGTGGCCCTTCTTTCTGGGATCCCCTTCAGTAGGTATTGGCTCTGCTCCAAGTATATACATAGTTGGAGTAGGTACTCTGCAGAACTGTGAAGGGTGTGCTAGCTACTTTCCCACCTCCATGAATATGTTGTTCAGCTCTGTCCAAATCCACACTTGCCTTGCTGCCTCAGAGAATTGGTAAACTAAGAAAAAACTTTTATCTTCCCACTAACAAGTTCCCAGCTATGATGCCTATCATCGTCCTATACTTATAATCCTTCTGCCTCTTTATCCGTGCAGTAGACCCCACTTCTAGCCAGAAGGATATGCATATGATGAAGGCAGTTCCTATAGGCTCATTCTCTGGAATTTTTCCTATCTGAAATGGGTAAGGAAGAGCTCCTTCAGTCGTGGAATTTGAGGAGTCGGGGAAAGAACGGATTGCAGCCATGCGTCCGGCATCACATAGCTAAATCTGGTCTGGGAAGACAATGCTGCTATAGGAAGGCAAAGGGCTGGAAGAAGGACAGATGATTATGTCGGCACCAGAGACCCTGACGCCCTTCATGTCAGTCTTTCCGAAGCCTGGTTGCTTAGCAACTCTTCTGAGTGTGGAATTTACCTCTTTATCTGGTAATAAGTCCCCCATACAACCATTTTTCCCCTAACCTATATCATGCAGAATCAAAGAAAACTGTCTAAAATATCAGCCATGGCCTGTGAGAATTTTTTAAAGCTTATTTATTAAGAGAGAGAGAGAGAGAGAGAGAGAGAGAGAGAGAGAGAGAGAATCCCAGCAGGCTCCACCCTGTCAGCACAGAGCCCAACACCAGGCTCAAACTCATGAACCATGAGATCATGACGTGAGCCAAAACCAAGAGTCAGGTACTCAACCGACTGGGCCACCCAGGTGCCCCAACTGTGAGAAAATTTTTAAGCTAAATTTTCATCTGAGAAAAGGAGATTCTAGGGATTTGAATCTTCATGAACTTCCAGCGTATGAGGCAATAAATTCCCTTTTGGTGTTAGAGCTAGTTTGAGCAGAGCAAATTTGGTATAATTTACCTGGTTTTTACATTTTGAGAACTAAGAAGAAATTAGTTGCATCCTTCTAGTGGAAAAACAACCCCACTGGAGTGAGTGGGTGAGAACCAGATACTTCTCCTTTTCCAATAGCCCCATTGCCACACCTCACTGGAAAATGCACCGAAGTGCTTCATGAGGAAAAAAACAAAAAAACAAAAAAACAAAAACTCTGTGTGTAAAGAATAGGTCTTTAATTAGACAGTAGAGTACTGCCCATTTTCAACTCTGATTCAAAAATAAGAGCAGAACACAAGACTTTCCTCAGTAAGAGCAATATTAATTTGAGTGGAATGAATATAGAATCTGAATCCAATTATAAAGTCATCCAGTGATAATATCAGGATATCGAGGTCAATGTGTTGAGCGCTGTGTGATAGTAAGGCAAATTATTTTCCATTTAGTTGTGAGTCTTTCTCTAAAGAAAAAAAAATCCCATTCTACCTTATCAATCGCAACTAATAAGTTCTAAGAATATGAACTGCTTGTATTTTGGGAACTTTCCAACCCTCTCATCCTAGCACGTCAATCCCATTGTGTGTGTGTAAAGATAAAGGCATCTGAGAGAAGTTAATCACACAACAAGGCTACAAAAATATTAATAGCTAAGAATTATTCTAAATTTTCTAAGAACTATTCTAAATTTTCCACACGTATAATTCCACATTATTCTCATAACAATCTTATGAACTATAATTATCCCCATTTTACAGATTAGCAAGCCGAGGTATTGAGGTAGGCAGTTTAACTTGGCCAAAACTATGCTGCTGGGAAGAGGAAGAGGCAGTGGTCAGAGGCAGGCATTCTTGCTCCAGAGCCCGTGATCCTGACTGACTGTACTTCTCAAAGGCAGGCTGTTAGGTCATGGAGTGGACACCGTTAGTTGCTTACCCAGACTCACCTTAGTCTTTTTCACAGGTGCCTGGATGTTATGAGGTTGTGAAGTCCATGGACTTTATGAGACGCTTAGCCCACTCTGAGCTATCAGAATGGAGCCTGGACGGCGAAGGCCAGTTGGTATCTACCTTCCCCCCGGCTACAGCATTTAGTTCAGGAGCAGACCTAAGAGAGCCACAAGGGCCAATCCCTACCTTGTTGTCACAATGCTAGAGCAGACCCTCGCTTTCCCAACCACACGTGGTGCGGTATGTGGTTATGAAGGCTGAAATTGCCGCAGCCACTTTACCACCATGAGGGAACGGGTCTAGCCTGAAGCTGACAGTGTGGAAGGCAGGGAAGAGTGACAGAAGCCACCAGTGCCTTCACAACAGCGCTGAGCCACTGACCAGATTGACTCTGAAGTCTGACTTCCCGTGAACTTGCAGTGGGTGAGCCAATAAATTCCCGTTCCGTGTTAAAGCTAGTTTGAACAGAGCAAATGAAGTATAATTCACCTGCTTTTTACATTTTGCGAACTAAGAAGAAATTAGTCGTGTTCTTCTAGTGGATGAACGACCCCACTAGAGTGAGAACCAGATACTTTGTTTATTTTTTATTTTACTTTTGAGAGAGAGAGAGTGTGAGTGGGGGAGAGGGGCAGAGGGAGACAGACAGAATCTAAAGCAGGCCCCATGCTCAGCACCGAGCCTGACTTGGCAGGGGTGGGGGGGGGCAATCCCACAACCCAAAGATCACGATGAGCCCAAATCAAGAGTCTGTTGCTCAACCAACTGAGCCACCCGGGCGCCCTGAGAACCTGATACTTTACAGAGCCTCATGTATTCAGGCCAAAAGAGCAGTCAGCAACATATGTTTTTGCCTTTTAAATATTTGTTAGTGTAGGTCAGAGATGGCAAATACATAGGGCGTGAGCCCTCCCCGTTCTGACGCCCATAGCAACATTTCTAATCAGCCATGACAACACTTCTGTTGAGCGTTCCTTCTTGTCACTGTGCCTGAGGTAGCCTCAATTAAGACATCAGAGTTTGAAAATAAAATTTGTGATCACTGATACAGGTAATCACTGAATTTTACTACAGTATAAACTCGGCAATTTTGGGAAAAGACTTCACTGTAAATCAGCATGTCTCTGTAGGAACACTATTATAATTGGGACTTGCATTGTCCTCTAAGAAGCAAATGGGATCATGGAAAATGTGACAAGAAAACACAACTCACCTATAAACCTTTATAATAATTTAAAATAAATAGTAAAATTTTGCTCTGAAGCCTATATAAAAAGGTCTAAATCTACCACATGCATTTCTTGTAAGGCATCCCAATATACTATGAGTGATACCTATAGAGCTTATGATTTTTTTCACATCATTAATGTTTTGTAAAATCTATGATATAAATACTAATTCAACTTTTAATTAACATTGATATTTTAATTTACATAGGCCTTTGTTTTGGTGTGATCGGATGGCCCAGGTCGTTTAAAAAGGAATTAATCAGTCAGCCAATAATAAACCAATTATCCAATTAAATTTGAGAGCTTTTCTTCCCACAATAAAAAGACTACAGAGAGTAGACAAATCGAGACTCATTCCTCTGATATTACAGTAATTCTCAGATTATGTTTGTTACATTTATGTTAATGACTGTGGCATTTTTTTCCTCACTGATAATAATTTTGAAGCATTTAATCTCACCCTCCCCTATCCTGTTACTTATAGATGTGGCTATCCCATATCATTCAAGTATCAATCCTAAGAGGTATCACTCATGACAGTACTCACTATTTAGGAGTCTTTTAAACTATTTAAGGGACCATCCTGTAGTTCATCATTAAGTTGTGACAGAAGTGAAGCATTAATCCCTATGTGAGTGTCTACCTTGGGCGGGGTGTCGTTTGGGGCATTGGGTACACGTCACAAGAAACAGAACACACATACTCCCTGCTTATACAGGACTTAGCCTGATATTTGTTCAGTGGAACAAAGTCAACAGCAACCAACATTCATAACTATGTCTATCCTTAGTCTGAATGCTTTAAAGATTTTACCCAAAATATTTGCGGTTACTGTTGGACGTGACCCATGAAAACAAATGCATTTTTAGTCACATTCTAGGTAGCGCTCGCCTTTTCTCATTTAAGTTCCCTCTTTCCTATTTCCCTGCTGCTTGATTAAGACACATCGCACAATCCTTGCAGCCTCTGTGTTCTTCAGGACATGTCAGCAGGGTTTGGACACAGCAGAACAACAGCATGTCCCCAGTCAGTGTGACATCTTACTCCCGTCTCAACAGTTCAAGATATGAATTGAAAATTCTTTTAAAAGCTCTTGCTCATGACCTGGTAATTAACTGTATTTATGGAGATCCAGTGATGTGTGGAGTATTCTAATAGCCTGCCAGCACAGTGTCATGTTTCTGTGGCAGCTGTGGGGTGTGAGAAAGAGATATGCAACCACAAGTACAATCTTCCAGTGACAGCACAACTTTGCTCCGATTCTCGTATCCTTCTAAGTAGCTGTACCTTTGGCCCTGATGCACTGGGAAAGCAAGGGAGGGTGGTCATGTCAGAGGGAACTCTGAAGCTTAAATGCTACATTCTTTCTCCTGCAGATGTCTCTTTAAGGTCAAGTTGCTAGGATCTCTTTCTTGCTCAGGTAGTACTTCCTTTCTTTATGTAGCTAGCCAAGGGGGATGTGTCGTTGATGTTGGTGGTGTTCTTACTCGAAGGTACAGGGCCTGTTCTATGGTGATGTCTTTTTAGCCTCAGTTTTGTTTGAACTAAACTAAGCTCAGAATTTGAGTACTCTATGAGGAAAGCAGCCAGGAATTAATTCATTCCTCCTTTCTCTCTTTCTTTCTTTCTTCTTTCCCTTTACTTTTCTTTCCCTCTCTCTCTCTCCCTTTCTTTCACAACTGAATTAGCTATTCTCAGTTTTATAACCATAAAACTTAGTTTCATACAGAACTTTGCACTCAGAAGATTGATAGCGATTGTACTTTTGTTTATGGAATTTAAAAAATGGAATTATTATTATTAATAGAGCTTGGGGTGCCTGGGTGGCTCAGTCAGTTGAGCAGTTGACTTCAGCTCAGGTCATGATCTCACAGCTTGTGGGTTCAAGCCCCATGATGGGCTCTGCACCGACAGCTCGGAGTCTGGAACCTGCTTTGGATTCTGTGTCTCTGTGTCTCCATGTCTTTCTGCCCCTTCCCCACTCAAAAACAAATAAACAGTAAAAATATTTTTAAAAATGGAGTCTGTAATTCAGACGCTGGCTATCTGTTCACTGATCTCATTTCCTTTTCTCTCAGGGCATTTAGCCAGGCTATATTTTCCTGCTTTTCTAAATAGATGTGCCCAAATGATCGAGTTCTAGAAAAATGTAGTGATATACACCATTTCCATCCATGGCTACTAAAATCTTTCCACTCATGATCTACGAGCTTGATGAAGATAAGCATGGCAATGGTGAGAGACACACAACAGAAGGAACCTGGATCTTGAAATCACCATTTGGAGGAGAGGCAGATGTCAGGATCATCTGCTTTGAGCCTTTGGGAGCTAGGAAAGAAAATAATGCATTTGGCCATTAAACATTTTGAGATTTTTTTACGACACCTAACATAACCTTAATTGATACGCTTAGTACCCATAATTATCAAACTCTAAAGAATAAAAGTAGAGGCAACAGACTGACTTTCACGTGGAGATGTTCTCTTTTGAAACTGATTTCTTAAATACAGATTTCAAAATCTATAATTACAACAAACCATAGCAATAAAGCAGAGAATTCAAGAACTAATTTGTCAATGCACATTTATACCCAACAAAGCAAAGAGTCTGTTATTACAGAAGATTTTCAGTAGTTTTCTAGGACCAGGTCCATCCACCATTTTTCTCTCATGGATTTGGAATAGGCGAGAGTGCTAACAATCATTTTTATTAATTTCTCAAGATGACTCTGGAGCATTAGCACAGCAGTGAGTGTCTAGGTTGAGTTACAGATTCCTGACAGCCTTCTCTGTTGAAGTGGGCTTCTTCCCTCTGAAGGCTCAGTCAGTTTCCATGGTGATAAGTACTGGGCCCACCTGAGGCCTTCTCACTGAGGGGCTTGGTGGGGGTTCAGGTGACTTTACAAAGAGAATATGTGAAAGCCTTAGGATGAAGAAAGGAAAGGGTCACTGAGCATTCAGAATGGCCTCTTCCCCACCGGATTTGGTGGTGTCTTACTAGGAATGAAAGATGAGAATGAAAAGGCAGAAGAACATGGATTCCTATTGTCACAGAAATTTCCAGAATAAAGAAAGGAAGTTTTATTTTTAAGTCAGAGCTGAAGTGGCTGACAAGAATTTGTGAGGCCCTGAAGAAAGCCAGAGATGGATTAATCCCACTCTTCAAGCCTTACAGTTTTGGCTTTCAGACACAAGAGCAGAACTCATTGGTGAGTTCCAATGATCTGCTCCCACAGTGAATAGCTAGAAATGAATCAAAAGCTGGCAAGAGCTGAAAAGTGAGTGGGCATGCCTCTGGCTCACAACCGTAAGATACAATTTCTGAATATATATCGACTGTTGCCACGGTGGGCCAGCCCTTGCGGGAGATTCTTCTATCACCAATCTGATGTGTAATATGTAATAGAGTCATTACCAGGACATTCAAAGAAAGCACCTGTTAACAGAAGGTGGGTTGTTTCTTATATGAGCAGATGAATAGAAGTCACATAAGGCACGGCCAATTTCTTTTTGAAGTTCTACTAGTATCCAATGCCAGTGTTACTCATTCATGCTTTGGCTCCTTCCAGAAGCACTAAAGGGAATTGTGTGCTTGTAATACATGCTGCTGATCCATAATTCCTTTTGAAAAGGCATCTTTCTGATTTTCAGCTTTGAGCTATACAATGCCCCCTGCTGTTCAAGGTACAGTTTGTAATTTTCCTCAAGCCCCCATTCTGCTGGCCTTGTAAAGTGTTGGCTGAATTAGAACAAAAAGGTAGGAAAACAATTTTCTTGAAACACACCAAGAAAGTGAAGTTCAAGGAGCCTGATGCACCCTTTGGATCTCACAGGGTCGACTGAAGATTGCATTCTCTACTGTGTTTCCATTTAATTAATTAGCTTTTTTCCCCCTCTCAGACCATTTTTTCCCCGCAACCCCAACCTGTCTTATTTATCCTAACTTATCAAATGTATTTTTTCTCTTTAAGTATTTCCCTTTCAATGCACTCAATGGAAGCATAATGGAAAGCAGAAAGAAACATGATGAAATGCATTGCAATTTTAATCGAATATTTAAGACCAACAATTTTGTGGTAGGCGAGGCAGCGTAATCAGCTAACACAGTTCCCGTTGTCCTTCAAAGTCAGTTGATCTTGTTCTACTAGGTCTTTGGGAACACAACCACCTTACTTGTTTTTAATTGGTGCCTTCCTCTTCCATTTATCAAATCCAAGAGAGAGGAGCACATAGAGTGAGTAATCTCAGAAATTTAACACAGTGTCCACTTGATAGCAGATGAGCTTAGCGAGCAAATCAGAAAGGATGGAGAAGTAGCAAGAACATGCAGAATTCTGCCACGATCCTTGGTTCCAGCCTCATCGACTTTAGGTGCTCATTAAACATCCATTATCATCCTTGCTTATGAGGACACCCCACACTGCAGTAGTTATAGGCTCAGACAACAGCAAAGGTGATATGGCAGCTGGCTTACTCTGGGATTGGGAACACAACACGCCCCCAAAGTAATAAAATTTCTTATTAAAAGGGAAGATATCTTTAACCGGCCCTTCATTTCCCCCCTGTGACTGACAGGTGATTTCAACTGTTTATTTTTACTTAGCTCTGATGAATGGCTCTATTTCATTCAGCTTCACAATAATTTGGTGGTTCACGTTGCTGCTGGCACCGAGTGGAAGTGAAGGGCATCATTAGAGGCATTCCTTAGCAATCGTGGTGAAATTAGATTCTTTGGAAACTAAATCACGCCTTAGTTTCAAGAAGGGGAAGTTGGACAAGAGGAAAGTGATGTGAAATTGGTTGAATTATCCCTACCTTTCAAGACATTAGACAAGGTCAGAAAACCAAAATTTAAATTATATTTTCACTCATGTGTGCACCCTGTCTCTAATAACTAGTTCATAAGTGTATTGATATTTACACTATGTCTGTTTACTTTTAGAGAGCCCGTTTTCATTAAATTGTGCAAGTGTGGGTGTACGAATATAGGGCTAGTTGGTGAATTGCTTTATTCTCTTGACTTGAAATATAAGTAGATTTTAAGTACAGCCTAGCGAACACTAAATGAGGCCAAAGAAAACATTTCCTTCTGCCTCCCAGTGCCTCCTTTCTATTTTGAATGTGTTCAGTGAGGTTCCCTAAACTTCAAGCATGTTCCCATTTCCAGACATTTCTGTTTGCATTCCTCTCTACATAGAAACCTCTTTTTTCTTTTCTTTTCTTTTCTTTTCTTTTCTCTTTTCTTTTCTTTTCTTTTCTTTTCTTTTCTTTTCTTTTCGTAGCCCTACCTGGCTCCCTCTCTTCCTATAGCAGGTCTCTTTTGAAAGGTCCTCCACCAGGGATGCCTTCTGAAATGGTTCCATTTAAAATGGTTCATCAACCTTAAGTTATTCTTTGCTTCCCAATTTGACCTATGTTCTACCTGTCAGTTACCTCCATATATATATAATTTCCCTTACTTTTTAATTTTCTACCTCTCCTGATAGAAAATAAGCTCTTTGAGTCTTTGTGTGTCTTCTTCACCGCTATAACCCCAGCTTCTGGAATAGCATGTGGCACATCATAGGGTTCTTTATTTATTTGGCACAGATCGATGAATAAATAAGGGAAAGAGATATGGTACTGCTATAGGAAGTTAAAATGACACTTCTCAAATTCCCAGCCACATACCTTGAACTCTGTCTTCTACCGTCTCATATAAGAAAGCAAAGCAGAATGGGCTTTAGAAGAATAGAATGTGCAATAGAAGAATATCTTTGAATCATTTGTTATTTATTTAAAAAAAAACCAACCACCTTGGTCTCAAATTTTATTTTCTTAGGTTTCACTGGTAATGATTTGCTTCCAGTCGTGATAATAGCGTGTTCCAACATCTGTCTTAAAGGCCCCATGGTGTGAATACAATTGTGACTAGATCAGGGTGACAAACTTGTATTCTCCTCCTCTGTGAACATTTTAATTACTTTTGGATTCTCACAAATAAAATAACCGGCATCTAGCATCCAGTGCCAGCTCATTTGTGAAGCCACTAGGAACCACACAGATGAGTGAATACACTCCTCCAATTCCGAAACGTGCCAGGCGGGCCAGCTTGGAAGGGATGCCATCAGTTCCCCTGGGTCTCACTGAAGGGTCTGCCCAGATCAGTGTGTGAACACATCCAAAGGTGGGAAGCCTATAGCGATATTTTCATTGATGTGTTTGACATCTTCATTATGCATTTTGTACTTTGTGACTAAGTACATAGACATAATGGATATGGTTTTAAAATGCTAAGAGATTTTATATATATATATATATATATATATATATATATATATATATATATATGAAATGAGATATTCCAGGTAGAGGGGATGCCCCAGTGTTTTCCATGCATTTGTGCTCAGAGAATTGTGTTCACAGAATTCATGAATCCAGCACTTGGTTATCTGGGACAGGCTGGTCTGTAGTTTCTCTAGAGAGCTTTCAAAGAAGCATGCAATATTCTCTCTTCTTACATGCCTGGTACACACATGTAGAACTTTGCGTATTTGAAAGATGTGTTGCCACGATTTGGTGATAGTAATTAATTCTTGCTGTAAGAGGGGCATTTTGCATTTTCACTAGCGTGCTTGTTCCGTCATATCTTGGCACCATTAGAATGTAGGTTAAATCACTGCCTAAATAGGTGGGTTCTCTCAGCTGAGGAGCACAAGAGCGTACAGAGTCTGAGAAATCTCTGGGAAAATCCAGTCATCATCACAGTGGGTGATAATATACTTGTGTTTTGTCGAGGAACTAGGTTTTGTACATATTTTGAGGTCAATATAGAAAATTCAGTGTCTGTATCCAGTATTGCTGAGTATTATGGACATTGGGATACATAAGGCTGTGTGGCATTGAATACATATGAAGTAGGTCTTACATGGCTGTGTCTAAAAAATGGGACAGTCAGTGTAGTCTGTATATTAAAATACTCCACGTATTATAAGATAATGATTCCTTCCTTATGATTTAGATACTATTTTTTAAAAAAATGCTTATTTATTTTTGAGAGAGAGAGAGACAGAGACAGAGACAGAATGAGCAGGGGAGGGGCAGAGAGAGAGGGAGAGAGAGAGAATCCCAAGAAAGCTCTGCACTGACAACGTGGAGCCTGACGCAGGGCTCGAACTCATGAACCACGAGATCATAACCTGAGCCAAAATCAAGAAGAGTCATGGGCGCTTCACTGACTGAGCCACCCAGGCACCCCTGGGTAGAGAATTTTTTTTAAATATTATCTGATTTATTCTCCTCACACAATACTGTAGTGTGAACCAGATTCATGTCAACACTTATTCTAAACAAAGAAACTGAGACTCAAAGAAGTGGCTTCCCTATCCATCCCATAGTAATCACTGAGGCCACAGCTTAGACCCTGACACTTGATATTCAAGTGCGTGATGTCACCAGAAAGATGCTGACATGTTTCTACATGGTGCCTGTGGTGCACTTTTTTGATAGACCTACTAACAAAACAAAGAAGTACTTAACGTGTGTCCCTCCCTCATGGGGAATTTTTCCAGTCCCACATATTGCTATAAATGGGGGTGCTCACTACAAATGGGGGGAAATCTACTTTTGGCCCACTGACTAAGGAACGAGAACTCCCGGGCCCAAATTGCATTTGCCAAGTGGCATTTCTCTCTTCTTTGGTTTCAATTCTGGGCAGCATACTAATTTCTGGTTTCCTCACTTGCCTGACTAAGGAGAAGGAGTCTGGAAACACTCTATCTCCCTCATTTGCCTGCGGCCGTTGGTGGTCCCTTTGTGATAAAGAAGAGACAGGCAGACACAGCTTTTGTTTTTTCCTTATTTACTCTATGCGGTGTTTTCTGTAACGGAGACGCTCCCCTCGTTCTGATTTGGGGGCGCTGGGTGTTGGGAGAGCACGCATATGGACCCGAGATGTCCTAGCAGGTTCCTGTGAGCTGGGAGCGCACAGAGGCAGCTGCACCGTTTAGAGCATAATTGGCAGTGCTGTAGATCACAGGATGCCCAAAGTTCACCGCGAGGAGATAGAGATGTCAGAGAGGACCCCTGAAGAGACACATCAAAAGCTTCTCCCTTCTGCCGCTCTCGATAACGATTCCAACTGTGTATTGCAGGTTGTGTGTTGTTATGGTGACAGGAGGGGGAATAACTTGGGAGGCAAAGGGAGGAAATAGGCTGGACCAGTAGCGCATCTCTGAAATCTTTGTGAGATGGGTCTGAAATTTTGGATAGCCTCGGGGATGTAGAGTTGGGCCGCAAGATGTGTGACGAGTGTGGGCGTTTTGAGGTTAATAAAGCTTTCCACTATTTTTTTTTTTGTCAAAGCAATGGCACATGGCACCCAAGAGCATGAACTCTGACACCAGAATGCCTTGTTTCAAAGCGAGCCTCCACTGCTTAACTAGCTGTGCCATTTTAGCTCTCCAGATCCATAAAATGGGGATAATGGTAATGCCCATTTTCAAAGCACGCTCTGAGGAGTAAATGCATTGATGTGCGGAACTCATGCCTGCCCCCGTAATAAGCGACTGATGCATTTTGACTGTTCGTGATTATCCCACATTTTCACAGGAGGTAGTGCAGTGCACAGGAAGGCTCTGGGGTTGACTGTTGGGGTTTCAATTCTTGTTCATTCCCTGCCCAGCTGTGTGGCTTTGGGCCACCTAACCTCGCCATCGCTCAACTTTCTCATCTGTAAAATGAGGATTTTTTATAGTAGACCTCTCATAAGACACTTTTAGAATAAATAGGAATACATGAAGGGCTCAGTTAATTTGTTATTATTATTTCAGGAAGCCACGATTAGTGAGGTAGCAGAATGCCAGGAGTGGGGTGGGATGGCGGTACCTTCATAACACCGTGGTATAATAAGATTCAGAGTCCTGCCTGCAGTACCATTTTTCTTCTGGAATAAGAGTTCCCACTGACTGAAGAAATGTAATCTATGAATTTTCTCTTGTCCTCTCAAATACTAATGATAAAAAGAGTACCTATAAAAACTGTATTTATAAAAAGAATGTCCTTGTCACTATATCCCAGGCAATGTTGGATGATTATTACTGCCAAGAGAACAATTAAAAATATCCCACAACTATCGCTGGCCAATATTTATAGAATGGACACAATAGATGTTAAAATTGATTAAAGTACAATGCCTCTTATCTCCCAATTACCACCAAAATTGAAAAGAAATTGAAATTTTATGACTCCATGGTTAGCACCTAATAATAGTAAGTCATATGTATAATGGTCCCAAATATTCACCACCTCCTAAGAGGCAGGGCACACTTTCCTATCTTTATGACTTTGGGTTTGGCCACCTGTCTTTTTTGATTGACAAAAGATAGATGGAAGTAACAATATGCAGTCAGACCTTGGAGATATTGTGGGTTCGGATCCAGACAGCTGCAATAAAGCGAATATCACTTTATTGCCAAAAAAAAAAAAAATGCCAACCATCGTCTGAGCTCTCAGTCGGTCATAATCACTGATCACAGGTCATCCTAACAGATATAATAATAATTTAAAAAGTTTGAAATATTTATAGAATTACCAAAATGTGACACAGAAACACGAATAAATCTGTAGGAAAATGGTGCCAGTAGATTTACTCCTTGTGTGGTTGCCATTTGTAAAAAACAAAACGAAACAAAAAAATGCAATCTAGGAAGTACAATAAAGTGCAATAAAATGAGGCATGCCTATAGTGTAAGTCAACTTTTATACACACTGAGAAACCAAAACATTCGTGTGACTCACTTTATCGCAATATTCACTTTATTGCAGGGGTCTGCAGCCCAGTCTGCCATATCTGAACTATCCCTGTACTGCTTCTAAGCAAAAACGTTAAGAAGCATCTGGGATTCTTGCCACTCTCTTGAGTTTCTGCCCTTCACCATGCCAACAGCATTTTCTAGAGAATGGCTGCTCATTCAGAAAAGTCACATACAGCCCAGTCAAGCCAAGCAGATTCCAGCAAAATTGCAGCAGACCTGTAGCTATCGTGGAAGGAAGCAATAAATTAAATATTTACTTTGTAAGTCACTAAAATTTGAGAGTTGTTTATTGCTGCAGCAAAAGCTGAATAATAAATATAGAACCATTTTTAGAGGACTTGCTATATGCCCAATGCTTAGGTAAGCATTAAACATACTCTCGTTTTATCTCCTTCCTATCCCTATGAGCTAGACATTATTATTCCTA
This sequence comes from Panthera uncia, assembly GCF_023721935.1. Taxonomy (NCBI): domain Eukaryota; kingdom Metazoa; phylum Chordata; class Mammalia; order Carnivora; family Felidae; genus Panthera; species Panthera uncia. The sequence goes on along the minus strand of NC_064810.1, from coordinate 14,678,755 downwards.
TTTAGCAGATGAAAAATAGAGTAAATGTTGGATGATTTGCTATACAACTTAGGAACCAAGTTGAGATTCCACTCAGGACCATCTAACTCCAAAGACTGAAGTCTTAGACAATGAATGTGCTGCATTCTGAGGATGGAAACTGTATACAATGGATGTATTGAAGGTACAACATATCCAAATCCTCACCATTCTTTATAGTTCAACCTACGAATTCTTTATAGATATGTGTGTGTGTGTGTGTGTGTGTATACATGTTTCCATGAGAAACAATGCACACGATATTTTCTGAACGTATCCAAAGTAAATAACAAATATTGAGGAACAATCAAAATTTTCCAGGACTGAACCTTTAATGAAACTAGATGTACTTAGGTGATTTGGATACAACCTAAACCACACAGGATCTTATTCCAAGGATTTGAATTCTCATGGAGAAAAGAAGCTGGATTTTTAGTCTAATTCTTTTAGATTCTTAGCATAGTCTCTGTGGCCCTTTCTGTATAAACCCTGGCCTTAAGAAAGGCCCCTGGGCCTCCTGGACTTTCTCTCCCCAGCCCAGGTTGGAAGATTTCTCTCTATTTGAGAAATGAATAATTCAGAATTAGAAACTACATGGGTCCCCCCACCCCTCAGCCTCCCAACTTGGTCATAGCCTCATTATGGGAAAAGCCATTCCAAAAGGCAAACAGCTTTTCATAATTGTTATTTAATGGATATTGCCTGCTCCAGGGATTTCTTTCTCAGTATCTATTTGTAATTCAAAGGTCAGTGGAACACCACTGGCATATACAAGGATTCTGAGAGATTTGTTCCTCCTGATTGAAATTCAGATACAGCACCTAGTAGATTAGTCTAGGAGCCTCTTATGTGGTACGGGTCACAGTTAGGACGGATCTGACCTCGTCTTAATACTGGATCTTCACCGTCACTCAGAAAACTGACCTATGAATGTGAAATATGACCCGGAGCACTTCACTAGCCTGGCATAAGGGGGAGGTTGCCAAGTGCAAGGGCTTGATGCTCTGCCATGGTCATTATCCTTCCCCTTAACTGGCCCTAATATCACCTAAATGGGGTTCTCCTTAAGATAACTTAAGCAGGAAAAGGTGGCCTCGGAGAGTAATTTAGGCATCATGTAGGTCCATCTTTGCATGATTTATATGGCAAGCTATACTTAAATTAGTAATGGCAGTCTCATTTCAAGATATTATATATTGAAATACTATTCAACAAGAAAGCTATTTTCCAAGTAGGCATGGATGATGATTATTTATTAGGTTAAAATTCATCCCTACTTCCCATGTGATCACCACTTCCATTTCGAACGAGCTTAAAGCTCTCACACACTGCAGTTTATGCATAAAGACTGGCTGCTTAGAAGCACTTGTGGCTTGAGCTCCAGGGAAGGAAAATACTCCCAATCGGTTCACAGTATTTATGGTAGATACTTGTTTACTTCAAAAACAGAGCCTAATTAAAAATCAGAAAAGGACAAATTCTAGAGCTGCCAGCATGGTTTGTGTGTGTGTGTGTGAGGGAGAGAGAAGAGAGAGAGAGAGAGAGAGAGAGAGACAGTTTTCTTTCCTTCTGTTTTTAGTTTATAGCATGATATTTGGAGTTCGCTGTTGAGGTTATTTCCAATCAAATTGCATTCAAGCCTAGAACAATGTATAGGTTGTCAGCATGGATGCTAGTGGACTATGGGCCACACGTCTTCTAGGTTTAAATGGAGGATATAAAACTAATGTCTGTAAGGTCAACATCGTTTCTCCTCCCCCAGAGAAAATCTGGCAGTAATTTTGAGGATAGAGACTTGAAAGGCACAGCCAGTAGTGCTTGAATAAAAGCTAGGAGAGGAAAGAAAGCTTATGAAGTAAGCAAGCGAGGTCAAGGGATCCAGTTTCTGTATGACACCCTGACACCAATGACAGGGACAGCCCTCCACACACACCCCTGGTCCACCGGACTTCACCTTATCAAGTCGTCAACTGCGGGTTTTCAAACGGTAGCTTACACGTTGAGGCTGGGATGAGCCTGAAGCAGGGCTCTGTGGGACCCAGCACAGTTGATTTAAAAGTAAATAAATACATGTTTATTCATTTTTGAGAGGGGGGAGGGGCAGAGGATCTGAAGCAGGCTCCGCGAGGACAGCAGTGACCCTGATGTGGGGCTCAAAGCCACGAATCCCGAGACTGACCTGAGCCGAAGTCTGACACTCAACCGACTGAGACACCCAAGCACCCCAGGACAGTTAATTCCCGAAAAAGTTGCCAAACCCTCTGTTGCCAATTTTTTCTCTCTTGTTCTCCCTTCCAATCCAGCAAGATTTTCACCTCAGTCATTTCGTTCCACACTGCTTTTAGCACGGCATCTGTCAAAGAAATCCAATGGTTCTTTCTCAGTATGTATCCTTCTGGCCCCATCAGCAGCATCTGAGGTACTATTTTCGGTAATGATAAGGAAGAATGGAGTGGGAGCCTGAGAAGAAGTTTCCTGAGAAATTCTAATTAGGATTACCTTTCTGAGGAAAATAGTAAAGATATGCTGGCAAGAATCAATGGTGGGATGGAGAGGGAAGAAGACACGGCACAGAAACCATGGGCATGAGATGCCATGTGGCTGAGGGAGGGCTGCATGAAAATCGCTGCAAGACTGCAATGAGTGTGGTTGTATTAGTGTACCTCATTCGCTTGCTGGAAAACTATGGACTCTGTGGGCTGTAGCTCCTTCCCCGCCTCATGCCAGTGAAAGCTGTAGACGTTTCTGAGTGGAGGAGAACGATAGGTAAGATTCTTAAATGATTATTATGTGCGAAGCATGGATTGAAGGGAATCACAGGCATTGGCCGACACCTAGGCAAACAGGATTCTTATCCTGATTTTACAGACTGAGGTTTGAGAGGCCAAAAAGTTTATCCGCCTAGTAAGTGAGTGTGCCAGGATTTGAACATAGCTCTTGGAACCACCAACTCAGCCATTTACCCAGGAAACTCTGATAAATGTCCTATAATGTTGGAATGCATGAATGTGTTAAAAAACATGGCTCCTTTGCTGTATCAGTCACTGTGCCACATTGAAAGCATACCAGGCACTTTTCTTAGTGCTTCAGATGTGCCAACCTAACCCTGAGTGCAAACCTTTAAGGTGTATATATCATTATATTTCCCATTTGACAAATGAGGAAACTGAGGAATGAATGATTTGCTCCAGTTCTCATAGCTACTTAATTCAGTTGGATGAAAACCAAGATACATCCTATTTTATTACTGCCTTGCATGTATATAATTTATAAATTAAAAAAATATACTTGTATTGAGGCTCTTTTTGTTGGGGTCTCTCTTTTTATACTAACAGGGTTGGGAAATTAAAAAAAATGTGAGTCTATCTTAGACACTCGAACCCACTGGTCTAGTGCAGGGATCAGGAAACTTTCCGTCAATGATCCTATAGTAAACATTGTAGGGTTTGTGGGCCACGTAGTCTCCATTCCAACTACTCAGCTGTGCTGAGGCAGCCACAGATGATATACACACAAATGGGCATGGCTGTGTTTCAGTAAAACTTAATGTACAAAAACTGGTAGCAGGCTCGATTTGGCCCATGGGCCAAATAGCTTCCAGACCCCTGAATATTCTGTTGAAAGAGAATAGTCCCATTGATGACTATGGCAGAGAATGCTGTGGCATCCGGTCATACCTACCTTTTTCTTTCTTTCTCTCTTTCTCTCTTTCTTTCTTTCTTTCTTTCCTTCCTTCCTTTCTCTTTCTTTCTTTCTTTCTTTCTTTCCTTCCTTCCTCTTTCTTTCTTTCTTTTCTTTCTTTCTTTCTTTCTTTCTTTCTTTCTTTCTTTCTCTCTCTTTCCTTCCTTCCTTCCTTCTTCTTTCTTTCTTTCTTTCTTTCTTTCTTTCTTTCTTTCTTTCTTTCAAGTAGAACCTGGGGAAACTGGTTGGCTCAGTCAGTGGAGAGCATGTGACTCTTGATTTTGGGGTTGTTGAGTTCACACACAAGTAAGTAGGCATGACACCTACTTAAAGATAATAATAATAAAATCCTATAAAAAAATAAAAAAAGAAAGTAGAACCTGTATTTTTTTTAGCTGGCCATGTGGTTGTCCAGAATAGAAGTCACTCCATCCCTAAGCTGTGACCACGTGACAAGTTCTGGCCAATGGGAAGTAAGCAAATATTGTATACCCATCTTCCAGGAAACATATGCAAAAGGAGAAAAATCTCCTCTTTCTAGTGAGCTGGTATTTGGGTGGAATGTATGGCGTCCCGACAGTTATTCTGGCCCAAAAGATCACCTTCAGAATGAAACTACACATGATGGAACAGAATGGGAGAAGAAATTGAAGCTCTCCAACTCTTGGGGCACCAAGGCATCCCATATCCTGACTTCCTCTACATGAAAGAGCTTCCTCTACATGAAAGAAAGAATTAAGCTTCTTTCTTGATTAAACTTGCTATTTGGGTTTTCAATTACACTAAGCCTAATCTCATCCTACATGATACAGTGGTCCTGTATCTTTAACTATATCAGGAAGGTACACTTTTCTGCAGTACTAAGGAAATGACAGGATGGGAGGTAATGTGACATAAGAAGTCAAAACCTGATTTAACTTGAAGTCAAAACCTGGCTTTGCCACTACTCTGCGATTCTGGGCAAATTGCCTTTGTCTCACTGCCAGCTTCCTCATTTGTAAAATAGAGTTGGCTACAACTAATTCACAGGGGTGTTGTGAGGCTAAAATGAAATAAAATATGTGATAGTGATGGGGCAATATTTACCCAATATTTATAGAAATATATATATATATGTATATATATATATATATATTCTACATATATTCTATATATTCTACACATGTATCTATATATTCTACACATGTATATCAATGCACATGTGCTTATATATGTCTATAAACACGTGTATAAATGTATGTGTATACAATATTACTATGGAAGAAAGGAAGTAGGTAGTAAATGTTAGGGAACTAACAAGGGGTATTCTTCCAAGCAAGGCTGACCTAAACATATGGCAACCATGCTGTATGATTTACCATTTTCTAGTTGTGCTAGGCATCTTTTAGCTCTCTGTACATTGACCTATGCTGGTCCTTCTGACATGCATGCCATTCCCTGTTTAATAAACTTTGGCTCATCTTTAAACTCAAATGGTTTTCTTTATTTCTTTCTAACGTCTTTTCCAGCTCTCCCAAGCAGAATACATTTCTATTTGTAATTCTGTCATACGCTATGAATACGTTCACCAGAGCATTTCATTAATTATTCACTTTTATTCCAAAGTGGAATAGAACTTCTAACACATCTTCTACTTTTCATTCATTCACTCAAAACATGTTTCTTCCATACATCAGGCACTGTTTACATTTAAGAGTTACCATAGTGTACAAATAGATATACTCCCTTTCCTTAGGAAACTTACATTTCGCGGGGTCGGGGGGGGGGGGGGGAGCCAAATACCCAAAAGCTAAATATATGAAATGTCAGATGGTAAGAAGGCCAAAAAGCATGGTTAGTGGATGGGAAGTGAGCTAGGAGGTGCTTTCAGTTATATTATTCAGAAAGGCATCTCTGATGAGATTTCACTTGCACAAGAGAACCCAGTAAAGAAAGGGTGAGCCTTATAGGTGAGCAGAGAGCAGGAGCGTGCTAAAAGGATTGCAGGTAGGCCAGGGGGGATCATGCAAAGTTTTTGTGGAGGGAAGTGATTTACGTATGTTCAGAAGAAGAGGGACATGATCATGAAAGACCTATTTGACTTTCATGGGTAGACTATGAAGATTCCTGAGATGGCAAGTAACAACCAATCTACTTACCAGGATCCCACTGGCTTCTCTACGGAGAATAGATCAAATGGGAACAAAGGCAGAAGCACTGAACCAGGGAGGAGGTTACACTCTGGGTAGAGATGGTGAGAAGTGGGTTGAAATGGGATATATTTTGAAGTTGACTAGAAATTAGTATCTCCAGTCACAGAACAAATATCTAACGCATGTTTGTGGGAAGAATGAATATTGAAATAAATGATTCAGGATTAGAGCTAGAGAGTCTTAGTATTTAATCAAGGATTAAATAACACAGTTGACCCTTGAACAACATGGGTTTGCACTGCATGCATATATTTTTTTTGCAGGACAGCACCGTGCATGTATTTTTCCTGGTGGTTTTCTTAACTTTTTACCCCTCCAGCTTAATTTATTGTAGAATATAGTATATATACATAGAACCATTTGTTAATTGACTGTCATCAGTAAGGCTTCTTGTCAACAGTAGGCTATCAGTAATTAAGTTTTGGGGGAGTCAAAAGTTAAACACAGAATTTTGACTGTGCAGGGGTTCAGTGCCCCCAACCCCCGTGTTGTTCAAGAGTCAACTGAAATTCGATTTCAGTTTCTAAATAGTTGTCAAAGAAGCAAAAAATGATTTTATGTGTTTCAATCTTTTGGAAAGTTACAAACATTTTGGAAAACTAAGTTTGTGTTGTGAAAGCAAAAAAACCATGGAAGGAAGACTTGAGGCTAATGTTTTCAAGTCTTAAAACAATAGCACATTATGGTATTGAGGGTATCATTAGACAATAATTAAGTCAGTGCTATTAAGAAAACAAAAGCATTTTTACTTCACACAACCTAAGACAGCTTAGGCAATCAAGAAATAATCAAAAGTATTTATGAAATCTCTAATATTAGTGGGTCGGGAGAGAAAAATATTCTGGCCATTTGCATAATGTTTTAGATGACATATCTACAGATAACATGTGAATAGGTTAATATTATGCAAAATGATGACAAATGATATTTAACTGGCTCTCTGCTTAGAAAGGATAATGTAGCAAAGTTTAATTATGATGGGCTCTTTTGCTAGTGGGACCTTTAAATTTCTGTGAATCATATTGAGAGATCACATAAAAGGAAAATGTGAAAGCTGGAAGAATGATCACAATCTTGCCTTATTCTCAGAGAAAAGGAGTGTTGATCTAAAGAAGAAAACTTTGGGGCGCCTGGGTGGCTTGGTCGGTTAAGCGTCCGACTTCGGCTCAGGTCATGATCTCACAGTCCGTGAGTTCGAGCCCCGCGTCGGGCTCTGTGCTGACAGCTCAGAGCCTGGAGCCTGTTTCGGATTCTGTGTCTCCCTCTCTCTCTGCCCCTCCCCTGTTCATGCTCTGTCTCTCTCTGTCTCAAAAATAAACGTCAAAAAAAAAATTTAAAGAAGAAAACTTTAAGAATATGTTTGGATTTTCTAAAGTACTTCCAAAAACATCCTGCACACAATTTTTAAATTTGTAACGCACATGCAGCCAGGTCCTGGATGATGTATGTTTAGATTTGAAAACAGAAGTGTTCTGAAACATCTTATTTGAATGCTATTTTAGGGAACAATCATGTCCCTCTTCACTCAAGCCTGCATGATCTTATGTAGTAGAAGGAATTTCCACTCCTTCAGAATAATCTCAACCAGTAACTTGCAGCCTCCTCCCTGCCTTCACAATCATTTCTCTTCAAGGGATGGGAGTGGCATCGGATAGTAAGACCGAGGAAAGCGCGATGCACGTGGCTTGAACTTTCTTCCCAAACTTTGCACACAGTCTTCTCTCTTCCTCATGAACAGATACCTATCTGGGGGCACCTGTGTGGCTCAGTCAGTTAAGCATCTGACTCTGGATTTCAGGTCAGGTCATGATCCCCTGGTCTGTGGGACCAAGCCCTGCCTCAGGCTCTGCACTGGCAGCCTGCTTGGGATTCTCTCTCTTGCCCTCTCTCTTCACCTCCCCCTGTTCACTCTCAAAATAAATAAATAAACATTAAAAAAAAAAAAGAAAGATACCTACCTTGGTAAAGGTCAGTACATGGGTCACTAATAGGAGGCTTGAGTAGCTACAAGCTCATTTGGCCATTTGTGTAAGTCATGACCTCTACTCAACACTGCTACTGTTCATCTCCATCTATATGACACCTGAGACTTACCTCTCCGTTGGCTCAGATCTCAAGGTGACTGGGGTGGTTAATTTTATGTGTCCACTTGGTTGGGACAGGATGCCAGATATGTGGTCAAGCATTGCACTGATATGTCTATGAGAGTGCTTTTGGATGAGATTAACGTTTAATTGGGGGACTTTGAGTAAAACAGATTGCTCCCTAATGTGGGTGGGTCTTCGTCAAATCAACTGATAAATCAGTTGAAAACCTGAATAGAACAAAAGAGTGACTCTCCCCCTCCCCAAGCAAAAGGGGGTTCTGTAGCAGAAGTCTTTCATACTTAAACTGAAACGTTTGCTCTTCCCTGAGTCTCTAGCCTGGTGACCTTTGAACTTGAACTGTGGCATCCATACGCTGGTCCACTCTTAGATTTTGGATTTGCTAGCCTTTATAATTGCTGAGCCAATTCTTTAAAATTTTATATATATAGTATATATAATATATGCATTATATATTTTATTATATAATAATATTAATATATAATTACATGTAAATTAGGTATTAATATTATTATAAATTATTCTATATATATTAATTCTCTGGGAGCTCTGAATACTGTAGGGTGGTAGAGGGACTTGAGTGATTATCATTTCTTAAATCTCAACATTATTTTCAAAATATCAATAGGAGAATCAATTGCTTGTATTATAAACCTAAATAATAATTTCTGAAGTCTTCTACATGGTACCAACAGATTTGAAATTAGAAATATTATCATGGGAACTCATGCCTTTATTTTTTTTTAAGTTTATTTATTTTGAGAGAGAGAGTTGGGGGGAGGGACAGAGAGAGACAGAGAGAGAGAAAAGCAGAATTCTAAGCAGGCTCTGCACTGTCAGCACAGAGCCTGATGCGGGGCTTGAACTCACAAACTGTGAGATCATGACCTGAGCCTAAGTCAAGAGTTGGATGCCTAACTGACTGAGCCACCCAGGTACCCCTCATGCCTTGGTTAGAAGGGCAAATTAAGTAGTCTTTGCCGAAACCATATTGTGTGCTAAAGTGATTCAGTGAGATCATGGGGCTAAAGAATTCCCCCTTTTGATAAACCTTTGAATTGTTGAAACTCATTTTCAATAAAAATTTGGCAATACTCTAGGGTTCCTTAACTGGTTTCGTATAATCAGAGAAGCATGACTTAATAAAGAAATGCAGTAAGAATTAAGTTGAAGAGATGTTCCAAAATTTAACATTTGAAATTCTTACGTTTGGGGCTTGGAGTTGCTATTTTAATTCAGAACACATCACACATTTTAAAGCAGGTAGTATTTTGGACTCAACCACTAGGTGAAAATGACTTTTTATGGCTTTTAAGAAAATCCGACCCCAACAGAAATAGAGATTGATGGACAATGGGCATTTTATGAATACAAATGTATATCATAATATTTTACGATGCCCAAATAATGATGAGTCAACTGTGGGTTATAGTGTTGCAAAAGCATAAAAAGATGACTGAATGTTCATAAAGCTGATCCTACAGGCTTGTAAGCCTGTATATGATATAATGTGTGGCAGCTACAGCCACGTTGGACTCTCAAGTTTTCTTGAATCCTATTATCTTAGAATTAACATGCGTCATAAATGCTGTAAATGACTCGAGAACGATACTTTAGATCAAGAGCTTTTACAGATTTACCAGTGGGTGATCAGTGAAATGGGAACATATGGGAAGAAATCTAAGAAGTGTGTGTCACAGGGGAAGGGATTGAAGAAAAGGGAAATAGTCCTATATCAGTTATCTATGGATGTTCAAAGATCAGCTGGGACACCAGGATGATTGAGCCCATCTCTTTCTATAATATAGTCTCAGGACTTCTCTCGATCTGCATTGTGTCCCCTGTAAGATAACAGGGTTTCTTACGTGGTGGCTTGGGGCTTTCAAAAGAACAAAAGCAGGAGCCAACAGGCTCTGGAATTGACACAGCATCTTTTCTGTCATCTTCCATTAGAGGCAGGGAGCCTGGTCAGAGTCATTATACAGGGCATGCCTACCAGGACACATGGTTCACCAAAGGTCACCAATACAGCAAACTGCCCCAAGCTCAAAGCCATTCATGCCTGAAAATCTTAGGAAGTGATTTGGGTATAGGTCAGCCTATGTTTTAAGTGGATTTAAACATTGCTAAATTAAATTTCACATTATAAATAGACACTTTCCTATAAGCCCTGACATCATTTGATACTTTATAAAAGGCAGGGATAGGGCAAAGTATTTTATATAATTTACTTCCTTATTCTACCACCTAGTGACAGAGTTTTTCATCATTAGTCCAATTTTATAAATGAAAATGGACTTAATACTGTTACAAACTTGTCTGAGGTCACATAGTAGGTATTCAAATTTAACCAGTTTTATTCCAATGTGAAACCTTTAAAACAATTTTTTTAATGTTTATTTATTTTTGAGAGTCAGAGACAGAGCGTGAGCAGGGGAGGGGCAGAGAGAAAGGGAGACATAGAATCCAAAGCAGGCTCCAGGCTCTGAGCTGTCAGCCCAGAGCCCGATGCGGGACTCTAACCCACGAACCGTGAGATCATGACCTGAGCCGAAGTCAGACGCTTAACCGACTGAGCCACCCAGGCGTCCCCTAAAGCAAACCCTTTAAATCCGCTTCCCTGGTTGTAATCCAATCCCAGAAATCCAGTTTCCAAAATGACAGGTGTCCATCACCATGCATGTATTGATTCTCTCTCCTAGGCTTAAACTGAACACATTCCCAATATGGCTTAACACACAAAGGAAGAGGAGCCTAAATTAAACCCCTTAAGTTTCACAAAAAGTTGCTTCCTAGGTAAAAATGAAGTCACAAGCTAGTAAACACAGACAGTTCCCTACTCCCAATGCTTCAATTTATGATTGTTTGACTTCACAACGGTGTGAAAGCAACACATTCAGTAGAAACTGTACTTCAAGTTGTGGTTGTTTCTGTTTTATTTTATTTGTTCTGTACTTCAACAGTTGAACTGGGATCTTTTCCAGGGATAGCAATATGTGGCACTAACCTCTTTGGTGCTCCTGGACAGCAGGAGTGACCACGGCTCCCCGTCCACCACGTGATCACAGGGGTAAACAACTGAGATATTAACAGGCCTTCTGGACCCAGACAACTTTTCTGCTTTTCACTCTTCATACAATATTCAATAAATTCCATGAAATATTTAACACTTTATTATCAAATAGGCTTTTTGCTCGATGACCTTGCCCAACTGTAGGCTAATGTAAGTGTTCTGAGCACATTTAAGGTAGGCTAGGCTAAGCTATTGTGTTCAGTAGGTCAGGTGTATTAAATGCATTTTACATTTATGATATTTTTAATTTACGGTGAGTTTATCAGAACATAGCCTCATCATAAGTTGAGGAAGATCTGTATTTCACCACATGTGCCAAGGAACTTGCTGAAATTCTGTTAAAAGATGAGCCTGGCCATGCTATTTATTAATTTTAAGAACCTATTTGTGGACCATTATTTGGTGGTATATTCTCCACATATTATCGTATTCAGATCCTGCTTGTAGTGTAGGCAACGTATCTTGACCAAATTGTGGTCTCTTTATAACCTGGACCATAGTGAAATATGATTATCTTATATATCTCTACCAGTGGTGGTAAGATTTATGGAGTCAGAGACCGTGTTATAGCGTTTTTTTTTTTTTTTTTTTAACCTCCAGCATTGAACACCCTGCCGGAACCAAGTAGGAACTCAAGAAACATTTGTTGAATGAATGTTTGATAGTGACAAATACCTACATATTTTTTTTTATCAATGTTAGCAAGCAGTGCCACTGAATGTCATTTCATTCATTCTAAATGATCGATTCTGCCACCCAGGCAGAAACACAATGAGCTGATGCAGATGAATTTAAGAAGCCCTTTGAGGACCTCTCTGCCATGGAATGTTGCCTGATAGAACTCAATACCTCACACTGTCAGATATGAATTATTCATTGACACTTCACTCCTACATCATTATACCTTTCATTCTGCTGTGTCTGCATAGATAGGATTGCTTCACACATCATACTCCGTAACATTTATAATCAGAAAGACTAGAAACATTTTCAGAGAGAAGAAAAACATGTTAGAATATGCTTAGGATAACCACACTGGTAATTGGTTCTCCAGTTTCCAACTAAGCAAGAGAAGTGCTAGAAGAAAGAAAAAGTGTGTTGCTTTTTGTCAAACTGTTCGCTGTTCAAGAATTAATTCAAAAACAGAAACACCTATTTTCAAAAGGCATATGAAATATGGATCAATTTGTGAAATCTTACACTACATGTTCCAAAATAGGGTATTTTGCTGGCAATGATTGGAAAACACTGGCTTGGAAAATGTAGACATAGAATCATTCCAACCATGGAAATGTGTGAGTTGAGGACACTGTTATGAATTAATTATCACTGTGAGTGTGTGTGTGTGTGTATGTGTGTGAGTGTGTGTGGTTGCTTTGTTTAGTCTTTCCGTGAGAAATAAACCATGAAGATTGCATTAGAAAGACAGATTTATACGCACATGAACACATACCTACCTACACAAAGAAAGCAAAAGAAATCAAATCAGAAATGAGCTTGAATTTAAAGAAGCCTGTAGACCCATTTGACCTCTTCTTTTAATTTCTTTTCTGTTTACACAAAAAATGAAGGACTACTATGTGCCATTAGTATTGTAAGGTGACCAGGAATAGAGAGGTGACCAAGAGAAATACAGTGCTTATTCCATGAAGCTTAGTCTGTCTGATGACAGCCTAGTATATCTCCTTATAATTTATTTTTTATAGAGTTCGACAGTGCTGGAATCTACAGTTGCGAAGTAAATATACATTCCATGAGTAAAAGGAAATCCTGAAAACTTAATGCCATAGAAATAGTTTTAGTTTATAAAATTTAGATATTATAGGTTTGTAAATGCTAATAGGAACAAGATTATTTATGCTATCGTGTATTGTGTGCAAGGATCATAGAGATTCCAAAAAGAATAAAAATGTAAGAATTCAAGGTGATGAAATAATGCAACAGTGGTGCAAAGATATTTGTGATGTTAATTTGAAGCTAAGTCACATAACTGTATTCATTTGGTTGAATTCATTCATATTCTCCTCATTGGAGAGGATATGTTATAATACAAACATAAAAGGAAGCTCCCGCAGGTCTGTCTATATGGGCATTTAAAAAAAAAATTATAAATACTCATGGTGGAAATCTCCTGTAAGGTGTGTTCTATAAGATTCTATTACCACAATTTATCACACAGGATAAATATATTAGATACTGAAGTAGTTATGAAACATACAGTACTTGGTAGAGGTAAATGTTTTGTGCTTAACATGTATAAATGGGGAAATGGGGAATAGGATAAAGGCACAAATGCTTGACCCATCTGCCTGGTGCTGCTTGTTGTGGTTTCTCTGTCTCTCCAGGCTTTGTCTCCACTCATCCAGCCCTTGAGCCTCTTCTTCTAGTCCCCTGAGTGCTTCACGCTACCAGCCACCAAAGGGCGTTGGCAAATGCTATGCCCCCTTGCAGAAACGCTCTTCCTGCCCTCCCTTCAACCAACCATCATGTCACCCACGACTTTAGCCAGAAGCCATTCCTGAATTGCCATGATTATGGAGAATCTCCATGGTGTTCTCTTAAAGCACCATGAGCTTCTCCATGGCATTTATGGCAGCCCTAATTTTATATGCATAAATGCAATGTTATGCATAAAATTAACTTTCTGTACAATTCTATATGTACTTTAATCTACATGTTAACATAGGGCTCTCCCCCATCACACATGATTTACTGCAGATCTGTCATATTGTGGATTCTTCGTATATGTTTATTGAATAAAAAAAAATGAATCGGGGGCGGGGGGGGGTGGTGCCTGGGTGGCTCAGTCAGTTAAGTGTCTGACTCTTGGTTTTGGCTCAAGTCATGATCTCACAGTTGGTGAGTTCCAGCCCAGCACTGGGCTCTGTGCTGACAGTGCAGAGCCTGCTTGGGATTCTCTCTCCCTCTCTCTCTCTCTTCCCGCTCCCTGCTCATGTTCTCATCTCTCAAAAATAAATAAATAAAGATTTGAAAAAATGAATGGGAAGTGGGAAATATTAGGAATATCTGATAGGGTTACCATAAATTTTGAGGACCAACTATTTTTGCAATTTTAATATTTTTTAGAGCAATGATTTGATAATTTTTGCTACCTTGTTGTTAGGCAACTAAGATAATTCCTCCCAAAGTAGAATCAGGCATTTGGAAGTAAATTTATATTTTTGGAAGCTATTTAGCAGCAATGACAATACTCTAAAAAATATTTGTGATAGGCATTGGGATACTGGAAGAGGTTAACTCATACAGCACAATCTTTTATCACTACTAATGGTCAGTGAAAATAACAATTAGATAGACTGTGCTGGACCTGCTTTCTCCCCTGACCCCACTTTGTTCTTCACTCCTTGATTGATTCCTGTGCTTATGTGACTCTTCACCTTCCACTTGACTTTACGAGTGTTGAAGAACATGAGCTTGGACTGGGACAGACCTGGGTTTGAATGATGGCTCTACTAGTGTATTCGAGCCCATAACTTCACCACCTCTCAGCATCCTAATACATAAAATAGGAATAAAAATTCTGCTTTACAGTTCTTGTGAATGTTTAATGAGGTAATGTATGTAAATCGCTTAGAGCTTTTCTGGCACCAGTTAGGATTCAATAAATAGTAGGTTTTTCTATGTTATTATTCTTACACTTGTCTTAATCTCTGTTCTTCTGGTCTTGGTTATGGGTTTGGCTTTTCTGTTGTTCACACTCAATCTTCCTATGGGCATGGTGCTTCTGTGCTCTTCCTCATCACGATGCTGTAGGTACCATGCTGTATATGCTGGCAGGCTCTGTTTAGGTTTCCTTTGGTCCTCCCCTGATTCAACATTTCCCTCTCTTTTTTTCCCCTACTTTTAGCTCACTCTGTTGCTGTATTTTGTGTATCTTTATCTATTAACCTTTCAGCACCTAGAAGTTTCTGCCTGCCTGGAGCTTCTCACTTAGCACACGTGCTCGTGGCTGCACCCCCTCCACGAAGGGTGAGAGGAGGGAAATCTCAGAAGTCTTTCTGGAGGGGTGGTCCCAGGGGGGCTGGCTAAAATCATGGCACACCAGGTCTTATTTCTTCGTCTTGGGCCTTTTCTCTTTGTTTCCCACATGCGTTCATACTGCTCTGAGACTATCCATCACATCCAAGCATCTCATTCATCAAAACCTTGTTGAGAACACAATTATGTTTTGAGAGTTCTCTAGAGCCTCTGAATCCCATAATCAGAAAACTAAATGAAGATAACACACATCTCCAGACAACTGATCATTTGATGAGAACCTTTTGGGGACACAAAGACAGCCAGAGAGGAATTTTGGGGTTCAGGGCCTCTCAGGAGCTTTGAGACCATATTTTATATTTCATAAATGCATTTGGTGCTGGGCCCTCAAAGCATTTAATATTCCTTTGCCCTATGAATAAGTCATTAGCCCATATTAAGTCATATTTAGGAATAGCCTGAGGTAGAAGAATGATATTCTTCTTTTATTTTTACTTCTTGTGTTACCATCATTTCTGAAAAGCTCAACCCGGAACTAGAAATGATCTGGCGACTTGGGTCCCCTTTGGGTACATAATTCTGACTCAATCACCTGTTCCTCAACAGCAGATGTGTTTTCCCCAAGTCGTGTGAGTATTTGCTCCTGCCCCACTTCATGGCAGCAGGCACGAGTAAGTGGAAGAAAGCTGTGGGACAGATTGGTCCTGTTGACAGAGATAGCATATCTCACCCCTCACAACCCTGGCAAGCTTCTGCCCACTGTTGTGTCCCCATGCACATTTGTGTCAGGCACTCAGAGCACTGCCCTTTTGTAGGGAGTATAATTTCTTACAAAGAAAAGCAGGAAGCAGAAATCAACCAGCAGGAAATTGAACTGAAGCACCGGAGAATTTAAGAGGGAATTGTAATATTGCTTTGTTTTGAATATAACGAAAGAACCAATCACAAGAAATAACATTCTTTTGGGGCCAGGCAAGGAAAAGAGAGCTGAGAAACGTACTAAGCCAGACGATCAATCTCTAGAAATGATTGTGACATATGCAGACAGACACGTGTCCCCTGGTTTATTTGCAGATGTTAATTTTAGGTTGTTTCTATGCAATGCAGCTACTGCTGTGCTTTTTTTTCTCCTGGACAATTTAATCTGCTTTATGAAAAGTCCCTATGTATAGTGGAACAATTATTACGATAATTACAGTAAGACAGTAAATCATAAAGTCTCTGCTAGATTCAGATTAAAAGTAAGATCTGCTCTGATTTGCCGTGTGGTTGGATGTGAAGAATAAGCTTATAAACATTAAAATTTGATAGTAAGTGTAGATAGCTAAATAATGCATATATCTATATCTATATAGAGATCTTTACACAGGTGTTAGCAGGCACTTACTAAATCTCATAATATGAACAATCACACCAATGTTATGCTAACTCCCTAGTTGTGTGTGCACACCTTTTCCCCACGCTTAAAAAGGCAGTGATTGTACTGGCAAAACAGAAGACATCTTAGTTTAGTTCTCTTCTTTTGGAATTCACCTGGGGCTGCGTGATCCTTGGGAGAGTGTGACAGATGGGGAGTATGGACGAGAAAATAAATTTCATGTATTTTTGTTTCAAGGGAACCTCAGAAATTTCACTTTCAAAACTGCCCATAGTTTTAGAGATAAAATCGACACTCTTATCTTAGACATAAGGTTCTTCCTGACCGAGCACTTGTTTTGTTTCCAGCCACTTTGGCAAATGGGGAGCCTTTGCCGTGAGCACATCCTAAAACTTGCGATCTTCAAAAACCTGAAATGTAATTTCATGCCCTTCCTGGATGTTTTTATGCCTGGAATGCTCTTTCTCCAATTGTTCAGCTAGCTAACTTGCAGCTGTGGTTCAGAAGTACTCTTCCGACTTTAAAATCCCTGCAGTGTACATCTCATATTTTCTGGTATCTTCCTTCCTTCCTAGAGGGAACGTTCCTGGAGTTTAGGGCCTTGGTCTGTAATGACCTCATATTTCTGTGCCCGGCCCAGGCCTGGCACATAGAAAAGGCTCAGTAAATGTTTGTAGAGTGAAGCGACAAATGAGTGACTGACATTGAACTTCCCATCTTCGCTCTGCTAGCCAATAGTGTTTCAACATCACCTATGCTTGTTAACATAGGTACATCCAAGGGAGAGTAACTTCCGGGTATTTATACCTCTTTTTATTTTATTTTTTAGTTTTTTTCTGCTCAGTTATTTTATTTTATTTTATTTTATTTTATTTTATTTTATTTTATTTATTTTATTTTATGTTTTTAAAAATATAATTTATTGTTAAATTGGCTTCCATACAACACCCAGTGCTCATCCCAACAGGTGCCCTCCTCAATGTCTATCACCCACTTTCCCCTCTCCCCTACCCCCCATCAACCCTCAGTTCGTTCTCTGTATTTAAGAGTCTCATATGGTTTCCTCCCTCCCTCTCTGTTTGTAACTTTTTTTTCTCTCCCCCCTGCCATGGTCTTCTGTTAAATTTCTCAAGATCCACATATGAGTGAAAACTTGTGGTATCTCTCTTTCTCTAATGGACTGATTTCACTTAGCATAATATATACCTCTTTTTAAATAAAGAAATAAATATGTAGCTATAGTTAGTTGGGGCCACAGGAGGCAGGACTATGAGAGAACCAAGAAATTGAATAACAAGATGGCCAGGCTCCCACTGAAGTGGGGCAAGTGACAGTTTGGGGAGATATGGGAAAACACACAACTTTCCTATGTATTGCTTCTTTTTTCTGAGTCAGCCTTCCTCCTGGACATATATTTCATATTAGATCTAAATATTCCAGAATCCATAAAGAATGAACAAAAAGAAAATTAACTTGTTTATAATGAAGTGGAACTTATAAGCAAACTCACCATGGTGATAAGATTTAGAATATCAAGACAGCAAACAATATGCAATAACTGCTCCGTATCAGTGGTAACTGGAAGAAACAAACATACAGTAGCCATAGACAGCATGGCCTCTGATGCCCTGAGTGTGGAGGAAAAAAAGCAATATTCTATACTTCACCCCAAGCAACATCGTATTTCTGGGAAAACTAATATCTACCTTCCAATATTCTACCTAGGAAGGCAAATTTAAAATTTGCAGAAAGAGAGTATGTTTGATTACATGCGGCTGGATTCTGGAAAAGAAGATTCAACAGGTTAATAAGCTTGTTTGCAAAGATCTGTTCACAGAACTTGCACATTAAGAGCTCATCCTATGCACAATAAGAAAAGAGGAGCGTTATGATCCAAGGGGGAATACAGAATTTAGAGGCTCATCGGAGGGCATGTCAGAAAGTCAAAGTTCTAAACACCGGACACTGTAAAAATCGAGTTGAATGACAAAGAGGATAGTTTTGCGTTTCAAAGTCTGAGCCGTACCATGGCTCTGAAGAACTTGGCGGTGGTACAATGGAGATAGATACCACGAAGAAAAAGAGATCCCTCAATAGCCATTTAACTTCTCTTTTGTTTGTGTTGAAAAACAAAATGAAAGGGAAAAACAATTAGTGGTAAGTGAGAACTAAAATCCAGGATGGGTTCCATAGTCATAAGTGGATTCTTGCCCCCAACACACATACGTACCCCCGCACTGCTCTCAGGGAGCTCTGGCTGCTAGCCTACTTGGGTTAATACCAGGGTGCTCGACGACCTTAGAGACTGCAGAACTGCGAGATGAATCCCAGCAAATGTTAGAGAGATCAGAAGGCTGGTCAAGGGCAAATCGCTACCTAGTTTTCAACAGCATAATGTGGATTTGAAAAACCAGAGCACTGAGTTTGAGCTGGATTACAGTAAAGATTCTAAAATTGATCATTAAAAGATTGCCCTGTGATCTCTTAAGATGAAATAATTTTTACAAAGATCTGGCAAGGTTTGTCTGAGAAAAAAACACATGAAAAAAAGGCTTATCTTCTTTTTGTCAGAAGTACGAGGCCCACAGATCACAAAGATTTAGTTGACAGCATTTAAATTCTATAAAGGAATAGGACAGTTTTTCACTAAAATGTGAGTAAGATAGAGAAAAACATGTTTAGGCCAATCCTTAAACAAGTAAAACCACTATACATGAAGAACACAAATTAATGGATCAATGTCGTACTGTAGAGAATTTTCTGGTTGTGTATTTCTGTTATGGCATCTATAACTGGTAAAGCCCCTTTAAAAACTGAGTACAGTTGACGCATGATATTACATAAGTTCAAGTGTGCAGCACAGCCATTCAGCAAGTCGATACATTATGCTCTGCTCGCGGTAAATGCCTGTCACCGTGCAATGTTATTACATCATCACTGACTCTTTCCCTGTGCTGTGCCTCTTATTCCCATGATTTATTCATCCCATCGCTGGAAGCCTGCATCTTCCAGTTGCGTTCATCCATTTTGCCCGTCTCCCAACCCACCTCCCCTCTGGCAATGATCAGAGAGAGAGAGAGAGAGACAGAGAGAGACAGAGAGAGACAGAGCATGAGTATGGGAGGGGCAGAGAAAGAGGGAGACACAGAATCCCAAGCAGGCTCCAGGCCCTGAGCTGCCAGCGCAGGGCCCGACGCGGAGCTCGAACCCACAAACTGCGAGATCATGACCTGCTTAACTGACTGAGCTGTCCAAGTGCCCCTGCTTTTTGTTTTTTTATCCATTTGTTTTGCTTTGTTTAGATTCCACATATAAGTGAAATCATATGGTATTTGTCTTTTTCTGACCTCTTCCACTTATCATATACCCCCTAGGTCCATCCATATTATCACAAATGGCAAGATCACATCCTTTTTCATGGATGAGTAATATTCTTTGTCCATTCATCTACTGATGGACACTTGGGTGGCTTCCATATCTTGGCTCTTGTAAGTAATGCCACAGAAAACATAGGGCGCAGGGGTGCCTGTCTGGTAGAATAAGTGACTTTTGATTATAGGGTCATGAGTTCAAGCCCCACCGGTGGGTGTGGAGCCTACTTAAAAAATTAATGAATTATATAAGATAAAATGGTTTCTTAAAAAAAAACGTAAGAGTAGCTGTATCTTTTTGGTTCAGTGCTTTTGTTTTCTTTGGGTAGATACCCAGTAGTGGTTTGATTCCAGATTCTGTCTACGAATTACCAAAAATAATTGCCACTGGCAGATAATATGGGAGGAAAGAATCTGGATCCAACAATTTTTGGTAGACAGTATTCATGGCCTGTATCAATTTCGGTGATAATTGTGAGATGTTATTCTTGGATTACAAAGGAATGAAGACAATTACAGAAGGGAAAAGATGAGGCTTACTGGCTGCATTGCACACCTTAGGGATCTGAGTGGGCAGTAAATTTAGTATGAATCACCAGGGAGATGTAAAGATCCCAGTCTGGTACATGGGAAGTGACAGTCCCAGGCAACTTTATTTGCTCAGATTATATCTGGAGTAAAGTAATACCCTGCGTCTTTCGTTTTTTAAAAAATTTTAAAGTTGATTTATTTATTTTGAGAGGGAGAGAAACAGTGGGGGAGGGGCAGAGAGCGAGAGCAAGGGGGAGAGAGAGAGAGAGGGGAGAGAGGGAGAATCCCAAGCAGGCTCCACACTTTCAGCACGGAGCCTGATGCAGGTCTCAAACTCATGAACCATGTAATCATAAGATGGAGAAAAAATATGTTTAGACTTCTACATGCAGTGGAGAATAGGAATATGGTATTGGACTTCAGGAGTCAAAGTCCCCTTTCAGCCTTGAGATGAGATGATTCTATGATTTGGGGGAATATGATTTCATCTCCATCCTATATTTTACTCGAACGCAGACTTAAAGAGAAAAAAAATATATAAAAAGACGTACCTCACCAGCAATGCAAACATGACTTTTAGGAAAGGGGATGTGAAGTCTCAAAGTGTTCAAGAATATTAGTACTTCCGGAAGCCAGATCCTTCTGAAAGAAATCACCCCTTGCCATTTCACCTTCCAGAAAGACATCCTAAGGGACAGTTTGAGTTTCATGTCTATAAATAGCCTTTTCTTTTGTGTATGACTGTTTTCATATTACATTGCCTTTGAGAATCTTTGAAACAGAGGACCGAGGGTGGATAAGGCACAATCACAGCTATTTAACCAACTGGAATTTCCGAAATTCACTTTCTAAGGAGCTCCTCGAAATTGACTTGAGGAATCACTACCAGCCCATAGAAACTACCATTTCAAAACAGTAATGCAGAGGATGAATCAAGTTTGACAAGGGGCTAACTGTGGTGAAACAGTGATTTTGTGCAAAATAAATTCAGTGATTGTTCTGGCTCAGAAAT
The DNA here is from genome assembly GCF_023721935.1 of Panthera uncia. Taxonomy (NCBI): domain Eukaryota; kingdom Metazoa; phylum Chordata; class Mammalia; order Carnivora; family Felidae; genus Panthera; species Panthera uncia. The sequence continues at coordinate 14,657,395 of NC_064810.1, read as the reverse complement.
AATATGTTTTAGGGGCGCCTGGGTGGCGCAGTCGGTTAAGCGTCCGACTTCAGCCAGGTCACGATCTCGCGGTCCGTGAGTTCGAGCCCCGCGTCAGGCTCTGGGCTGATGGCTCGGAGCCTGGAGCCTGTTTCCGATTCTGTGTCTCCCTCTCTCTCTGCCCCTCCCCCGTTCATGCTCTGTCTCTCTCTGTCCCAAAAAAAATAAACAAAAACGTTGAAAAGAAAAAAAAAAAAATTAAAAAAAAAAATAAAAAAAAGAAATAATATGTTTTACACTGTGTCTGAACACTTAATGACATTTTCTAGTATTCTCTTGCGGAAACATCAAGATGACTCTCAATGTAGAATAAGAAAGCTTAAGGCTGAATTCAAAAGTAATGCACTATAGAAAACAGCTCCCCAAACACAGCCACCTTGATAGCCACAATTTTATAAAATACACACACCAGCTGGAAAAACACAGACAGGAGATTTGGCTTGGCAAATAAATGGGAAAAGGATATGACTTAGCAAGTGGCTGATTATACTGGTTGACTGAACTTAACTTTACATCTGGATGGTTTGGCATTGTTTAGCCCTCTAGTGGAAGCATATACAGTATTTGGCTTCTCATTTTGTTGTTTACTTGTATAAACAATAAGAAAGTCCTATCAGCTGCATTTTTATTTTTATGAAATTTGTAAGTATACATCCTACCACAAATTGGACAATGAGTTGTTTAACTGGATGATGATAGTGATAATAACTTCCCACTGTCAATTGAAAATCAATACATTCGTACCGAATCCAGCAGAAATAAATCGTTAACCGATGGAATGCTTCCAAATTTCACAGTGTACATCAAAATTATATAAGCTGGTGCATTGCTCCTTTCTGTTTGTGACACACACCATGATTTTAGATTCTGTGGCAGAAATTTTTGAATGCCTCATCATTATTTTAATTTCCATCTGAGGATGGCATACTGCCTCTGATTTGAGGACAATGTTTCGGATATCTTCTCAGTAGTAATTGAGTTACTCTTCCAATAGACATAGTAAATGTCAGTGCCCTGTTCATTCTTTGCTCCACCTTCTTTGAAATGGAACAAGCATTCCATCTGGGCCATAATAGAATTAAGAGGTCCATATATGGCCAGGGCCCACAAAGGGATAGAAATCCTTCACAAAGTAAGCCAAAATAAGCCATTATTGGGTATATCTAACCTCTGACAAATCAGGTCTCTCTCTATGCCACTCTCTGCAGTAGGCTCATACCAGCATTATCAGAAGATAGACAAGGTATATACTGATATCTACCTATAGTTTCAACAAACATCTATTTATCCTAAAATTACTTTTTTTTTAATGGCCCTTTTCTCTTGGAAGCTTTTCCTGGAATTAAAGGTGATAAGTTTCTTGGATCCGTTGCCTCATCCCAAATGCCCACCTTTACTCCTGCTACAAAATGAGCAATATTCAATTCTGTATAAATACATTTGCCTGGTTCTCAGGCTCAACTCTTCCTACTCATTTTTGACTCTGTCTCATATGATCAAATTTTTGCTATTTCTGAGTGAATTATCATAAGATGTTCTAACCCTCTAGTTGATCCTTTTTCTCTATGTGCTTTGTCTTAGCAAACGTTAACAGTCTGATCTGCCAAAAACATATAATGCATTACAAAGGCAATTATGAATAATCTTGATAAATTCACTCTTTTGAATTATCCAGACCACTGTTTGCTTTCCAAAGTGAATATTCAAGAGATTGTATATCTTTTGGTTTTGGTTGATGGTCCAGGGAAGATATAACCAGAAATGCAATATAGTGCATCTGTTTATTTTCATGGTGATTTGAAAGTGTGTTGAGAATGAGAAAATGAAATATTTGTACAAAGGATACTTACGTTCCTTCTTAGGAACATAGAATGAAGTTAGACATGGTGAAATAAACACAAGAAAGGATTGCTCTGCTAGATATGGGTGAGTATACTTCAAATTCTGGTAGCTCATTAGAAATTTTCAAAAGTCGTGGTGCACATTTTTGGGAAGTCTGTGTAAGACTGTTAATTTCAGAAGAAAGATCTTGTATTCAATAGGTATCAGAGCATCATTTAGATTTTAAAATACATATGCTTTTGATCATGATAGGAGAGTCTTTTTCCAATGGTAAAAGTTCATTACTTTCCATCATTGTAATCAAGAGGAGAAGGACAAAGATTGGTCAATGGTAACTCGAAAGTATATGATGGACAAGTCAATGTTAACTATTTATAGCATTGTTATATTAAAAATTTTATCTTTGCAGTGTACCTCACTATGTAGCAGGAATTTTAATATTTTGGTACTGAATACAGCAGGAATGCTTAATGATTGCTCACTCTTATGAAATTTTATTCACAATTTAAGACCTACACACACCTCTTAGGTGACCCTTTCTCTGGAGATCATATGTCTCATTTAATGACTGACTGCAGAACATTAGTGCAGGGGTGCAGAATACAAAGGAGATTTAAGATCATGTTTCATATTACATATTTCTGACCTTATATGCCAACTATTTGTTTACTTCCCTCTTTTTATCCATATTCCTCGTTCTTGAACTGCCTAGCTTTCTGAATGTCATGCATGTAATAGGGCTCAGTAAATATCCACAGAATATAAGAATGAATCCTTGAACAGTTTCTTTTGAGTACATTCATGTTGTCAAAGTATCACATTTAAAGGATTTGTTGGATTGGTTCACGAGAGGGGACACTGAAGCTCTCTAGGCATCCAAGGTAATGATGTTTGTAGTTCAAAAGAGTGGAACACACTCAGAATCTGAATCAGGACCCCTGAGCCCAATCTGGTTCCGCTTCCATTGTAATTTGACCTTTGGAGGACTGAGTTGTTGGGCTTTTCTTTTTCTCCAAAAACTAGATCTATTAGTATCTTATCTATAGTGAAGACCAAATGGGTATTTTGAAAATGAAAAAGCAGCATACAGCTAGGAGCCTAATGTATGACGCTCATGTAACTCTCATTGTGCCAGTATTTTAACATTTGTTGAAAGTAAGATTTTTTTTTTTTTTACGTGAAAAGCATTAGATATTTTTCTTATGTGTAAGATATGGACCTGATGTTTTAAAGGATTTCTTATTTTAGAATTCCGGTTCCTGCTGAAAGCTTCAGAGGACAGCTCGGAAAGAGAAACCTCTATTTCTATAGGAGGAGAAAATCCCAAGGGAAGATAGATGGATTTTAATTTAGCAGGAATAGACCTACAAATTAATTCATTTGTCGGGGTTGGGGAAGGTGACTAACTAAGGGAGATAATTTGGAACTGGCTCTTCTTCCTTCATTAACGGAGCTGTGCTTTGCTACTGATTTAAATTTATATGCTCACTCCTTCTGGAGTGATGATTCTTCCTTTTGACTGCTTTAGTCCCCACAGACTCCTGGTTGTAGGGCAGGAAGTTGGTTCTGTCACGTCCAAGTTTTCACTGTATGATAGTCCGTGCATTGGGAGTAGAGCCGATACAGGCAACTGTCATTTTCTGACAGCGGGGTGACGATGGATGCTGTCATAATGCCATTTTGAAAGGCACAGCATCTCAGGAGTAAACACTTGGTAGTTTATTGGCCTTAATTTGATGTTTGCTCTAATAGACATCTCTGTCATTCTGTTTTTTTTCTTTTGTTTAATTTCATTTTATTTCCTATAAATATGGATTTAAAAAAAACCTTGAAACATCTAGAGCCTTAATTCCTTTTACCTTGGAATGTAATATATTCTTAGAGTTCTCAGATTATTGAGTCCATGCTACCAAATATCTGCCATCAGCTAATACCCAGTTGCACGGAAACTCGAAGGTCAAATTAAACCCTCAGCTGGGGTCCACAGGCAGTGGTTAAAGAAAATACTTCAGGCCTCAACTTTGGACTGGCGATTTAAACTTCTTCTTCTTTAAACATCTATTAGGTTTAAATTCTGATGCCTTTAAGGAAAAGATGCTGAAGTGAAACTACAGGAATTGTTTTCAAAACAAGTTAATCACCAAAAATCCCTCTTTTTTTAACTTTTTTTTTTTTTTATTTTTGAGACAGAGAGAGACAGAGAGTGAATGGGGGAGGGGCAGAGAGAGAGGGAGACACAGAATCGGAAGCAGGCTCCAGGCTCTGAGCCATCAGCCCAGAGCCCGATGCGGGGCTCGAACACACGGACTGCGAGATCGTGACCTGAGCTGAAGTCAGACGCTTAACCGACTGAGCCACCCAGGCGCCCCCAAAAATCCCTCTTGATTTAAGGAAAATGTAATGAAAAACATGAATATTGGGATCATTATTCGTAACTACAGATTTCAACTTCAGAAAGTATCTCTTGATGTCATCCAGAAGAATTAGTATTTTTTAATTTTTTTGAAGTTTATTTATTCATTTTGGAGAGAGAGAGCACATGTGAGAGAGTGAGGAGGGGAAAGGCAGAGAAAGAGGGGGAGAGAGAATCCCAAGCAGGCTCTGCACTGCCAGCACAGAGCCCAGTGCGAGGCGTAAACTCACGAACCGCAAGATCCTGACCTGAGCTGAAATCAAGAGTTGATCACTTACCTGACCGGGCCACCCAGAAGAATCCAGAAGAATTATTAACAATGGCGTCCCTTGTTACTGTGCAGAAGCAGCCATAAGTGTACTTTACATGTCTTCCCACCTCCTCAATTTTACCACCTGCCCATTTGGGTGAATTACATCATTACTTTCACATTATTGAAATTTATAACATTTACATAGTGTTCCCCCCAATTGCTTTTCATGGGTTGATTGATCTCTGTACTAATATTAAAAGATTCAAGGCTGATAACTAGGTTTTTGTGGTTTTTTTTACTATAACTTTGACTATAACTTTTTACTATAACTTTTTACTATAACTTTTCAATTTCCTAGGTATTTATTCTGATTTACATATTCTTTGGCTGGATATTTTTATGAATCAAATTTTCCAGGGCAGGTTTGGGGGGCAGTGTTGGTGGGCTATTCTTGCGTGCTCCAGAATACATGTCTATACTTGATGAACAAAGAGAGGAATACGAGTCTTTCTCTTACTTTCAAAATTGTCTCCTGTCTTCAGACATAGAGTTAGGAAGGAGAGGTCAAAGGGCACTCATGTTATTCCTTCCTTACGGTCACATAAAGATTTTCTTTATCTTTATGATTAAGTAACTTCGGGCACCAGGCTGGCTCAGTCGGTAGAGCATGAGACTCTTGATCTCGGGGTTGTAAGTTTGAGTCCCACCCTGGGTGTGGAGGTTACTCAAAAATAAAATCTTTAACAAAAGATTAAGTAACTTTACTAGAATATTTTAAAGTTTATTTTTTCCAGGGATCTGCCTAGAATGATTGTTGTTTTAATTCGGGAAAACTTATTTTCCCTTATATTCTTGGAAATTTTTCCTCCTGGACTTGTGGTGGTCTCTTTTCTAGGACTACTAATGAAGCAAAACATATGTTGAATATCTTTTTCTGTCTTCTGTATCTGTCCCCATTTTTGTGAGAATTTAACAAGCCTCGTTCTTTTCCATTTTGTTCTGTGAGATTTCCTAAGCCTGTCCATGGTTTTATGGTTCTCATTTCTGTTGATTCTTCTTGGTTATTCTAATGTGTTTTTTTTTTCTCTAAAACATTCACGCTACTCTTTCACTCCTTTGCTAGTTATATTAATTGATCCCCCCACCCCCCCACACACCTTTTTAAATCTCTGATTTGCATGCTTTTATCTCCTCTTTACGGCATCATTGCCTGTTCCCTCAGGAAATCATCCTGTCTACCATTTACTTGAGAAAATGAAGAGTTGCCTAAAATCTTTTTTTGAAGAATTTGTTCTTATTGGTCTTTTGCTGATTTTTATTTTTCTCTTTTTATTTCTCTGCACCACGTGCACCTACGTTCCATGTGGGATCCTTTAAGATTATTTTTCCTTTGTTTCCACAGGGTTAGCAGTTTGTTGAAGAATTGTGTGGGAAAGGGCAGCAAGACAGGAGGTGAGCGAACACACTGCACTCTTGCTTCAGGCTAGAGCCTGGAAACTCTCTCTCACCTGGTTACACGCCTCCTCCCAGGGAAGCATCTCTCTTTTTAGTTTCTTTCATACAAGTGTGGCTTAGAATAAAGTCCCTTGAGTCACAGGCCCTTGGCTGGTAGTTTTTAAAGTCCACTGTTTCCCTTTCCCTCCTTCAGTTTCCTTTGCCCCTGGGCTCGCTCCTCCCTCTTGGCTGAAGAACCAAGTGGAAGACACAAGACTCCCTCACACATGTGTCCACTGTCCTTCTGCAGAGTTGGGCCCAGACTCCCCCCATTTTGTTTTTCTGTGACCTATCTTACATGCTGCTGCTTTACTCAAAACCAGAGCAGGACTTTCCAGGACTGTGACACGCATTTGGTTTACAGGGAAATCTGTGTCCTGCTTAAAGACTGAGGAGGTATAATGATGTCTATACGTGTCTATACTTGTATAGACACCTGGGTGGCTCAGTCGGTTAAGCGTCTACTGTCGGTCAGGTCGTGATCTCACGATTTTGTGGGTTTGAGCCCCACATCAGGTGTCAGGCTCCGTGCTGACAGTGGGGCCTGCTTGGGATTCTCTCCCTCCCCCTCTCTCTGCCCCTCCAATCACACTGTCTCTGTCTCTCTCTCAAATAAATAAATAAACCTAAAAAAATTGTTTTTAAAGATTGAGCAGGTGTGCTTTTCTTCTTGTTATCCTCCTTCATCTGGGTTCAGATTTGATGGTATTTGGCAAGTATTTTTTATGGTTTCTGGATTGGGGGTATAGCTATTTCCTTGTATTTTATTGTTTCCTTTATAATGAAATGTTTTCTCCATCCATTTTCTCTATATGGGCATATCTATACTTAAATTATATATAATTAAATATTTTTTGAAAAGTGTTTGAACTAAAGTGTGGCATAAAAGTGTGACTTTGTTTAATTACAGTCCTACTCTCTCCTCAGCACTCTTTTTTGTATTTTGCTGCCTTTTTCTTTTCTTTTGTTTATTTTTTTGAAATCTTTTTTAATGTTTATTTATTATTGACAGACAGAGAGAGACAGAGCATGAGCATGAGAGGGGCAGAGAGAAGGGGAGACACAGAATCTGAAGCAGGCTCCAGGCTCCGAGCTGTCAGCACACAGCCCAGCATGGGGCTCGAACTCATGAACTGCGAGATCATGACCTGAGCAAAGTTGGACACTCAACCAATTGAGCCACCCAAGCACCCCTGCTGCCTCTTTTTCATTATGCCTTCCTATTTTCTCCTTTTCGCTCTAAAAAATAAATCATTAAAAAAAATTCTTCATAAAGTTAGGGATTTCTAAAGGTGTAATTCTTAGCCCTCTGCTCTTCAATCTTGTTTTCCTTTTTGTTATTCTTCCCATCATTTCTCTCCTTTCTCCTTTTCTTCATCCCTCCTGTCATCTTGTGTTTCTTCCACACGTTGTCTCTCAACACTTCAACCATTCTATGCAGAATACTCCTAAACTTGTATTTCTGGGTTTGGTCCTCCTGAAGCTCTTGGTCTGCGTTATGATGGCTGCTTATCCTTCTATTACCTCAAATCAAATCTCTTCAAAAACAGTATCCCATCTTATCCTCTATTTTTGCTCTTTAGCTGAGCTTCCATTTTTCCGTCAGTGAAATCTGGATACTGGATAATGGCTTCAAGAGCTGTATGACCATCCCTAATAGTATTGCCGTGATCCTTCCAAGTTCCTTGGTTTATTCGGGTCTCGATTCCATCTTTTTCTCTCTCTTTCTCCTCCTCTTACTCTCTCTCACACATAAAATTCACCGTCATGCCATCTAGCCATAACGAATAGTAGGAGCATTCATATTCTCTCAGTCACCCAAGATTAAATTAGAGTTTTCTTGGACTTTTCTTTCTATCTTGATCCTCACAGCCAATTAGATTTCCATACTTGCCTCAGCAGTACACTTTTCTTACTCCCTCTGTAAGACCTGATGCCCTATTCATTGACTATCAGTGTAGAGTTTTATAGGGACTCACTCTAAGTTCTCTTTCCATCTCTTCCAGTATATAACACATGCAGGGGCCAAATTAGACTTCCTGAACCAGAACTACACAGTATCACTCCTTGGCAATAATACTGTCTGTGAGACCCTCATTCCCTAATGAGCCATTAAGTTTTCTGCATCCTCTGTAATGCGTTCCAACCTGAGTCCGTAGCCTACTACTCAACTGCCAGAGCTCTATCCTCCACCTGCTAGGGTCCAAAACAGGCACAGAGCTCATAGCATTGCTTTTATTCAGAAGTCCTGCCATCCACTCTCATGCTTATCAAAATCATATTCATCTTTCTCAAATGGGAACCTTCCTTATGAAACCTTTCAGTTCCCTGTGACTAGATGTGCTCTGTTTTTCAGCCCCTGCTGTCCTCTGCCGGGATCCATACAACCCGGTTCTCTGCATACCATTTATTATATTCCAGCCTGCTGGTCTTCTTTGGGTTCCTTTAATATGCCAAGCTCTTTCCTCTTTTAGGATTATCACATTAGCTGCTTAGTGTACCTAGAATGCTTTCCCTTTTCATTAGAATGTGTTGCTTCTATAATTGACAGCTCCTATGAAAATTTTTCTTTTCCCACCTTTTTAAAACAGAGTTTTAGAACCTCCTTGTATGGCAAAGGGTTCTTTATCACATTAGTCTATTGTCTTTTCCCCAACTGACTGACAACTCCATGAGGATAGAACAGAGCCCACATCTGTTGTTTTAACCAGTGTTTTTACAACAGTTATTGGATAAGTGAATGAATGAATGAATGAGCACTTTGTTTATAAAATTTCTTATGTTCTACTCTGTATAATACTTCCGAATATGCCTGTCTTACCATTTTTGTAAGGTTTTAGTCCTTGGAAGTAAAAAGAAAAAACTTTGTATTGTTTATCTTGGTATCCACTAGCCCCTAGTATGGTGCCAGACATTTATGAGATTAATAAATGTTTGCAGAATTAAATCAATTTGGATTAAACCTTCAGAACAATATTAAGTTATTGCCAGGACATCACAGATGGTAAATGGCAATCTCCTTTGTTAATAGCTTCCAAGGTTGATGATGAGATAAAATCAGTCAAGCATCTATCAATATGGGAAAAGCTCCTAAATACGAAATCCTTTGTTTTAAAGTCATTGTTGTCTCATTCGTCATATTAAAATCCTGTGTTTCATGTGCCCATTCTTCCTTAAAGCATCAAGCTTAGTTTTTATGTGTCATTGTAAAGAAGATAGGCATAGGGTAATGAAAGGAAGGAGAAAGACCGTTAAGAATTGACTGTGTATTTTTGGTAATGTTTTCCTTGACCAAAGACTATGTGTCCATGTGGTTTTTGCTCCCTTCTCCTTACTTAATCCCCTGACTTCAATTTCTCAACCTACCTCTAATGAGACACTGTGCGTTACATTCAAGGCGAGTAACAAGGAGGCTGTAAAAAGCTTGTGCATTTCAAGGCCATGTTGAGAAAGCTCCCCCAGTGTTCTGCAGGTGTTAATTATGACAGAAGCTATCACAAAGGTGGCGAATGTGGAGGAGGGGCTTGCTCCTCCGGTCTCCATGCCTTCTAGTGCCCTCTAGTGCCTGTACGGGAGAAACAGTGAGCCAAACAGCAGGTTGCCCTGGTTATTGGAGATGCTGTCTATTAACCAATATACTTGAGTGGAGTGAGACAATGGCAGACCCCAACAGAAGCATTTTTAGTGTGTAGAAATCTGTATAAATTCTAAACTATCGTATGCCCATGAAGATTATGCCTGCTCTTTTTTGGTTCTTTTTTTATTAAAGTATAGTTGACACGCAATGTTACATTTCAGGTTGTACAATGTAATGATTCCACTCCTCTAGATGCTATGCTATGCTTATCACAGGTGTAGCTACCTTCTGTCAGTATGTAATTTTATTATAATACCATTGACTATATTCCTTACGCTGTGCCTTTCATGCTCATACCTTATTCATCCATAACTGGAAACTTGTTCCTCCCACTCCCCTTCACCCATGTTGTCCATCCCCAAACTCCTTCCCTTCTAGCAACCACCAGTTCTCTGTATGGATTTGTTTGTTTTATCTTTTAGATTACACATATAAGTGAAATCATATGGTATTTGTCTGTCTCTGTCTGACTTATTTCACTTAGCATAATATCTTCTAGGCCTATCCATGTTGTTGCAAAGGCAAGATCCTACTTCTCTTTATGGCTAAGTAATAGTCCCTTGTGAGTGTGTGTGTGTGTGTGTGTGTGTGTATCTACTTTATCCATTCATCGATTGATGGATACTTCGGTTGCTTCCATATCTTGGCTATTGTAAACAATGCTTTGATAAACATAGGGGTACATGTCTTTTTTTTTGAATTAGTGGTTTTGTTTTCTTTGGGTAAATACCAGTAGTGGAATTGCTGGATCATATGGTAGTTCTACTTTTAATTTTTTGAGGAACCTCCATACTCTTTTCCATACTGGCTGCATCAGTTTGCATTCACACCAACAATGGTTCCCTGTGAGAACAGGGAATAACAAGAATAACACTTGTTATTTCTTGCTTTTTGATGCTAGCCATTCCGACTCGTGTAAAGTGGTATCTTATTGTGATTTTGATTTGCATTTTCCTAATGATTACCGATGTTGAGTATTTTTTCATGTGTCTATTGGCCATCTGTGTGTCTTCTTTGGAAAAATGTCCATTCAGTTCCTGTACCATTTCAAAATCAGATTTTGTGTGTGTGTGTGTGTGTGTGTGTGTGTGTGTGTGTTGTTATTGAGTTGTATCAGTTCTTTATACATTTTGGTATTAACCCCTTGTTGGATATGTCATTTGCGAGTATTTTCTCCCATTCAGTAGGTTGGCTTTTCATTTTGTTGCTGGTTTCCTTCATTGTGTGGAAGCTTTTTATTTTTGTGTACTTTCATTTTTGGTTTTCTTTCAATCACTGACCTTTAGAAGGATCACAATATTTTCCTCATTTCATTAACTTTTGCCAATAGAAAACGCTCAAAAACTATGTCAAATATTTAAATAATCTCTTTCACAATCAAAATAATCTTCCATTTGTCATAGAGTTGAATATTTATGTGGATCTTGACTAAGGCTGGTTAATTCTTGTAGATATAAACATACTTCATCAGATGTAAAATTTTTCTTTAGGGATACAAATTAAATAGATTGTAGGTTTTTAAATCCTACAAGGTGTGTAGCTATGTGTGTTGACTTCTCTTAAGGTGTTCAAGATTAAAGATAATGCCGCTATGGGGTTAATATTCTAATCACAAACACACCCTGGACCCAATCTCTGGCATCCTCTTTCCTGACTACGTCTAGTCAAAGCAACAATAACAACCACAACAATAATAACACAATAACACACTAACTAAGACTGGGAATGGATAACGTGGTCACAGGCACTAGAAGGTTATTGATGAGAGTAATTTTTGAGTCCCTACTTTGTGCTTCTAACATCTTATGTTCTTGCTCTATCTGGACTCTGATGGCTCTTCGATCCCACGATTTACTGGGCACATAAATCCTGTTCATTAGGAATTAGAAGCACTGTTCTTATTTTGTGTAAACTCATCAGTCATATCCTCGGCTCATTCCAAGGTAGAAATCACCAGTGTAAGAGGGGAAGAAGTACATGTTATACAATAACTACCAAATAATAATGTTTGTATGCAAGCCAAGGAGTATCCCAAAATGAAATTTATTATTTTAATAGAGCATACCCTGAAAGCAAAGTTTGACTTAGCCTTTCAATACGAGCTAATTCAGAAGATGCCAATAATAAAATGCCTACTTTTTATAACTATTCGTTTGTATAAACCCTTACCTTATTTTAGGATCAATGAAAAAATGAATTTATGTCCATCATAAAGACCCACTACAGATGATTTTCTGAGACATTACAGGGATATTCCTTGTGCCATGCAGCTTGGTTACAAATGCAATGAGACATAAGGGAAACAAATTAATAAATGTGAACAGCATCTTCTTCCCATAGATTGGCATCTTCCAGGATCACATGTCAGCCTGTTTGCTTTTGCTCCTCCTTTAACCATATAGCACAGTGGAAACACGAGAGTCAGGCTGACCTTAGCTAGAATCCTGGTTCTGCCTCTTACCAGCTGTGCGATTATGCATTTGTGACCAAGCACATTAATCAATGTCCCTGGGAAAAATGTTCTCTTCTGCAAAGCAAGGATCTAATAAGTAACTTACTGAGCTGTGAACTTAACTAAGGAAACCATTTGCACAGCACCTAATGCAGGTCAGGCATACTAACCCATCCTGTGGCTTCAGCAATCTTAGCAACTAGAACACCTTTCCAAAACAACATCTTTAGTTTTGGCTGGCCCCTCTTCTGAACTGCAGGTCTTAATTGAAGCATCAATCTTGACATATTCATTTGGATGAAATGTCCTGTCTTTAAATTCAACATGTTAAAAATCAACATATTTTCTTTTTTCCCAAATCTGCACGGATTCCTAGTATCCTGGTTTCTCTTAAAGGTATCATCTCTTAAAGGTACTTACTTAGATGTTACATACCAGAGCCATCTTTTGACCTGTCTCCCTAACTCCTGATCTTCTTGGAAGAGTTGTCTCGAATACAACTGTTTCTTCTTTCACAAAGATATATATGTCTATTCCCACCTCTCCATCCCCATTGTCAGCATCCTAGTTCCGACCTTGGTTGCCTCTTTTCCAAGCTTTTTTGAGGGACTCCCAATTTTTCTTCATCTCATCTATATATTTCTTCTTCTCCTCCCCCTCCCCTTCTCCTCTTCCTCCTCCCCCTCCTCCCCACTCCTCCTCCTCCTTCTTCTCTCCCTTCCCCTACTTCCTCTTCTTCCCCTTCTCCTCCTCCTTCTTCTTCTCTCCCTTCCCCTACTCCCCTTTCTTCCCCTCCTCCTCCTCCTTCTTCCTCTTTGTTTAAATTCAAGCTAGTTAACATCACTGTAATATTGGTTTCAGGAGTAGAACCCAATGATTCATCACTTATGTATAACACCCAGTGCTCATCCCAACAAGGGCCCTCCTTAATACCAATCACCCATTTAGCCCATCTCCCCATCCACCTCCCCTCCAGCAACCCCCAGTTTGTTCTCTGTATTTAAGAGTCTCTTATAGTTTGCCTCCCTTTCTGTTTTTGTCTTGTTTTTTGTTCTTTTCTTCCCCTATGCTCATCTGTTGTGTTTCTTAAATCCCACTATATATTTCTTCTTGAAGGATTTTCTTTAAATACCTCTTACCAGGTCAGTTACTTCTATCCTGACCTCCATGCAAACAGCTTGACATTTAAAGTTTTCAGGAATTTGAATTTAAATAATCAATTCTCTCCCCTAAAACACCTTTTCATTTATGTTGCACTCAAAAGAAATGCAAATAGTCAGGTACTGAACCATCCCCAGACCTTAAGCACCTTCACTGAGGCTTTGATCACTGTTACTCCTTCCAGGAAGGTCCTCTCCTGTGGAAACTCTGTTCACTCCCCAAAGCTTAGCCCTGTGCAGACTTCTCTCCTGCTAACCCTTGCTAACCTAATTCTCTTTTGCCTTTTATCACTTCCATTTTGTATTTTGGTTCTCTCTATGTTCATCTTATTTCTATTAATAGATTATGCCAGAGAGAACAGCTCATATTTTCTTCACATAAGCTCACTAAATAAATGTGGTCTGGAAGTTAAAGTGAATGAGGGAATGATCACACAAATATGGAAGTCATTTTGGAAACTTTACTTTACTTTTACATTTGTCAAAATGTTTCTCAGCTGATGAATGCTTTATACAAAGTAAAGTGTTATGTCATTTCTTTATGATATAAGAGAATATTTTCCCAAGTCAGCTTGAGGACTATTTTTTAAGTCTTAGCACTTGTGTCAAATTACTGTATTTCAACTGTAGAATTGAGATTGCAGTAGGAATATATTTTTATTTTAGTGCTTCTTAATTTATAAGGCTTCTCTGATATATATATAGCATATTTATCAATAAACTATGTAGAGCGTCTAGATAAAAAACTCTTGGCAACATAATTCATGCTGATCATATATCTTAAAGCCTCAAGATTTGCATAAAATCAACATATCTTCTCACTCTTAAAGTCCTATTTTGTGCTATTTTAAAAGTAATAAGATTTTTTTTTAATGTAAAAGGAATTCTAACTTCATTGAACAGTTTAAGTAAACCACTTTTCCTCATCCTTCCACTGGCAAAACATGTTACATTATCTTTAAAAAAACCCTAACAATTCAAAGGAAATGACTATAAAATTTGTGCCATAATGAATCTTTCTTTCAAGTATTGTAAAACCTCAGTACCTAGGACAAGAAAAGACTTAACATTTTTCTAGTAGTCCAAGATTCGTCGAACTCTGCATGACTGACATCTTAGCCTGGGTTTTGTCTAGTCTCAGTTTTGCTCTAGGGGCTGTCCTGTGCACTGTAAGATGCTTCACTGTGCCCCTGGCCTCTACCCACTGCCCAGATGCTAGCAGCAACTCCTACTGTGACAACCAAAAATGTCTTTAGACATCACCAAGTATCCCTTGCAGAAGATGCCCCCGCCACTGGAGAACTACTTTTTCTTGTGTTCTTAGTAATTAATCTATCCAATTTAGCTTTTTAGAGAAAAAAAAAATAGCTCCACTATGGTTTTCCCTTTGTCACCTGTATATGATTCACGGAAATGTCTGATTGTCCCTGTCTGTTAGAGAGCTGATAGTTAAGTATTCAGTGAGTGTTCGTTGAGTAAATGTGTACTGAGCATCTACTATGTACCAAGCATTCTTTCGGGCACTGGAAAAGCAGATCTAATAAAATCAGGCAAAATTTCTGAAACTTACGTTCTAATGCAAGAAGCAAGACAACAGACAAAATATACAGCATATCAGATGAAGATAATGGTAAGGTAAAAATGAAAGAAGTAGTAAGAGGGAGAGGCAGTGCTGCAGTGGCAATGAGTACCTGAGGCGGGGGCTGGAGTTATAATTTTAAATGGAGTGGCGAAGGCTTGTCTCACTGAGGTAGAACGTTAGGGAGTAAGTAAGCCTTAGGACACTCAGAATAGCTTTCCAGCCAGGGGGAACAAGTACCAAGGCCCAGAAGAGAGAGCACGCCAGCAATGATTAGGGATAATGGGGAACTTTGGGCTTTTGGATTGGGGAGAGGAATAGGAAGTATTCCCAGGGAATGTAGGCATGTGTGGAGATCACATATGACTTTGTAGGTCATTGTCAAAGATGAAGGAATGATGGTCAGGTGAGGTCATATACAAAATAATGAAAACAAAAACGTCCTCTATTTCTATTGACTCACACTCAGAATCCTATGCATGGTGACTCAAGGACCCCAGGAGTCATCTTTTTTGGTTAGTTCCCTAACAATTTCCACACTCTTGATCATTCACTTCCCTCTTATTGGATCAAAATTAAACAGCCTTCTTCACTCATATGTGGAATTTAAGGAATGAAAGAGAAGAACATAGAGGGGAAAAAAAGAGAGAGGCAAACCGTAAAACAGACTCCTAACTAAAGAGAACAAACTGAGAGTTGCTGGAGGGGATATGGGAGGGGGAATGGGTCAAATGAGTGATGGGTGTTTTTTTTTTTTTTTTTACTATTTATTTATTTTTGAGAGACAGAGAGAGACAGAGCATGGGCGGGGCAGAGAGAAAGGGAGACACAGAATCCAAAGCAGGCTCTGGGCTCTGAGCTGTCAGCACAGAGCCTGATGTGGGGCTCAAACTCATAAACCGTGAGATCATGACTTGAGCTAAAGTTGGATGCTTAACCAACAAAGCCATCCAGGTGCCCCAAATGGGTGATGGGTATTAAGGGAGGCACTTGTGATGAGCAATGGATGTTGTATGGAAGTGATATATCACTAAATTCTGTTCCTGAAACTAATATTACACTGTATGTTAACTAACTGGAATTTAAATAAAAACTTGAAACTACAAAAAAATATTAAACCATCTAGGAAGTCAATCCTTTAAGATCTTGCTAAGAAATTGGATTGGTTAACTGATATAGAAATGCACATGAAGGTGTTTTTGGTTTAATAATGCTTCACCCAAAGACATTTATATCTCAGAGGAAGGCCTTCCAGAGAACTGACTCTTTGAATTGATTTTTGAATACTAAAAATAGATCATTAGCTTGAAGACTGAAGTCTTCTTAACAGACCAGAGAATGAACTACTTGAGGCACCTTTTCAAGATTTGACTTGTTTTCTGGGCCAAAGGTCATAGACAGTCATCTTATGTTATCAGCTAAAAGAATATGAATTAGAATCCTATGATGTACCACTTACTATTTTAGGGCTGGAGAGGCAGTGATGAGAAAGATTAAGTTTGAGCTTTCATGAAATTATTTTCCTATACAGGAAAGAGATACAAAATAGAGTAGTAAAATAAAATGTATGTATGTGTGTGTGTGTGTGTGTGTGTGTATATATATATATA
>NC_064810.1:14565433-14640816 GCF_023721935.1 Panthera uncia | reverse complement strand
TATATATATATATATATGTATATATATATATATATATATATATATTAGTTACTGATAAGCACTATTAAGAAAATTAACATACAGAGATTTCTAAACAATCTGCATGTAACTTCCGATGGACAGCTAGGAGAAGCTTCTATAAAGGAGTGATATAAGCTGTGATCTCGATGGAAGGAGCAGGAGGAGGAACTTTCCAGCAGAGTACATAACTGGACCAAAGATAACAAAAAAGTTTGACATGAGAAGGAAGTCCAGTGTCTTAGGCCAAGTAAATTATGTAGTCAGTAGAAACATGTAGTCAAAAAAGTAGAGGCCAGGAGCCCTCATAATCCATGATAAGTATTTGTTTCCCACCCCCACCCTCTGTAATGGGTAACCAAAGGAGTTTCTTGAGAAGTGAAATGAGATGTTCTAATTTGTGTTCTTAAAAGATCATACTTAGGAGTTGAGAATAATTTGTCCGAACAGGAATAGGAAAGACTTGAAATACTGAGACCAGTGAAAGATGATGATAGTGATGGTAAAGAGAAGTGGAGATATTGGGGGTAATTTTTGGAGACAGATTCAATAGGCATTCCTGATGGATTTGATGTGAGGGATGAAGACAAGAAGAATGAAGAGCAGCTCCTAAAGTTTTGGCTTGAACACCTGGGTGGTTTGGGATACATTTAGTGAAGTGTAGAAGACTAGGTGGGGAAACATATCAGGGAGAAAAGTAAGAGATCAATCTTGGAAATGTTAAGTTTCTGATTCATATG
The DNA here is from genome assembly GCF_023721935.1 of Panthera uncia. NCBI lineage: Eukaryota > Metazoa > Chordata > Mammalia > Carnivora > Felidae > Panthera > Panthera uncia. The sequence goes on along the minus strand of NC_064810.1, from coordinate 14,640,058 downwards.
TAAACCTCAGATATAGATGTCAAATTGGCCCTTGGATACACAATCTAGATTTCTCAGGAGAGGTCATGTCTGAGTTGTAGATAAAAAGTCATAGCAGTGATTGTTTTCTAATACCACAGGACTGGGAAAGTCACCCAGAGAGACTGCACAGCTGGAAATAAGAGATCCTTATGCTCATGCCTGGTCTACATCCAGAGAATACATTGAGGAAGACGAGCCAGCAAAGGAGACTGAGAAATGCAGGCAGTGACTTAGGAAGAAAATTACTAGCATGCAGTGTCAGAGAACCCAAGAGAATGGGGTAGCCAATTATGTTGAGAACTTTGAGGGGTCAAGGGAAATAACAGCAGAGAAGTGCCATTTGATATGACTACAGGAGAGTCATACAGCCTCTCAAAAGTGTGCAATTACCCAGGTGTGCTGTAGACATACACTGAATGCTTGTAAAATAAATTAAAAAGACACCACAATCAAGGCTGATCGTAATGATGCATTTTTTTGCTGGGTTGGAAAATCGTTTATTCTGAAAATCGTCCATTCTGAAAATGATGCTATTCTGAAATATTCACATGTCCCGCCCTAAGTGCCAGACACTGTGTTGATAGAGAAGTAGAAGGTACAGACACAATGCTTGCTCCTCTGGAGCTTATTTTCTGGTGAAGAAAGTTAGACAGTAATCAAGTGACAATTTATTTTCACATAGTGATGCCTGACGAAAAGAGACTAGGGCACACAGAATGCAGAGTTCCTGAGTTGAGGGGAGTAGCTTACAGAAATCTCAGAAGAGTGGGGCCTGAAGGATGAGTCCAAGGCAGCTGTATAACATCAAGGGGAGTATTATGGGAAGAATGAAGACAGAGTTTAAGGACTGCGGTTGGAATGAACCTGTTGTGTTTGAGGAACTTCTGGCTGCTCAATGTTGATGGGACGTATAAACAAGGAGGTGATTGTTATGGGATAAGCTGAGAACTCAGTGGAGGATGGATCATGTAGCACCGTGGGAAGCACCGTTGAATTTTATTATTCAAAGTGTAATTGGAAGTCATCAGAGAGCTTTAAGCCTGGTGGTTATATATACATAATCTTGTATCAGTTTCAGAAATATAAGCCTAGAGCAGTTGTAGATGATGGATTATAAAGGATGAGTAGCAACGTGGAAGCAGAGAGATCAATTTGAATGTTACTATAGTGATCTAGCCCCCCCCCCCCCCCCCCCCCCCCCCCCCAAAAAAAAAAAAAAAAAAAAAAGAAGATGGTGGATTGAAATAGGGTGAAAGAAATGAGAAAAGTGGTAAATGGCAGAGTTGTGACTCCCACAATGGGCTTCACTTCAAAACTGTGTTCTTTCCCATTTTTTCACACTGCCTCTGAAACCAGTGATCCACCATAATTTAGTGAGAGTTCAGGAGTCAGTATCGTAGATACGTGCCAAATCACCAAGAAATTTCTCCTACAACAATACACAAATGTGGGAAGCTTGGCATTTGTATAGGAAATTTATATCATATCTATCTGGGCAATAACACTGAAAACAGTGAGTTAAAATACACATAAGGACAACTTAATGATTTGAGTGGGCATTTATCAGACCTTTTGTTATTAGATGTTGGCTATTTCTAGAAGACTTCTATCCTGAAAATGAATTATTATTTTTTTTATGGAAAGGCCATATTTTGCAGTGAAAACTTAAAAGAACTACTTTTCATAGTGAAATGATAATAAAAATGAATAGGCTATTTCAAATATAAATCGACAAATAATAATCCTACAATGATATATTGCAGCATATTTCTTTTCTTTGGATCTACCCTGGCCACTTGTAGGTCTAGGATTTGAATTTTTGTGTCAAAACTAACCACAAACCCAAACTGCTAAGCGTCCATTATGGCCTGGTGTCCTGTGAAGACAATCATTTTCCAAATTTCTGAGAAAATAAAGGCAACCGAATAACTATTAAGAGGCAGACAATGGAGAATGACTGCCTACTGACCCAGAAAAGGCAACATTCTTCAAAATGGCATCTTTTGTCCATGATGCTCGGTATATGGTCCCCCTCTGCCACATCCTGCTTGTGGCAGCATCTCCTGGGTCAGGGGCCCCCATTGTCTCCCTGGGGCCTCTTAATAGTGGCACTTAGTGGTCATCCATGTTAACTCTGCTTCCTGAAGGAAGTGACTTCACAGGGCCTGCTCCTGTGGGGCCCCGGTTATCTCTTATTTTTGCTAGAGAAATACTCAGGTCTCCCAGTGGTAGCTGGACTGTTCCATTTTTAGCTATCAAGGCAGTTCACAGCAGTGTCCTTAAGAACTGCTTTATGAAGTTCTTCCAAGGAGTTTGTTTAAGAAGGCATGGGGCTGCATGAGGGAAGCAGCTACCCTCATGGGACACCACATTGTGCCAAACCATATCTGCGTGTCTGTTCAGAGGTAGAAGCTGGCCCTTGGTTGGTGTCCAATCGCATTTTCCTAAAGGGAGATTTACTTCTATAGAAAAGCCCTTTATTCCATTCTGGCAATGTGAGAACCCATGTAATCAAGGAACAAACTCACAACTTCTTTGCATACTTCCCCACGGGATCAAGGGGGCCTAGCCCCGGCTTTGGCAATTCCAAACTGGCTCAAGAGAGTGATACGAACTAAGTCCTGAAAGCGTGCAAGGATCCTATCCCACCGAGTCCCACTGCCATCTTCTATCCTCAAGGGATCGTAGTAAAAAGACAGAAGTCTTCCTGGGCGTGTTGAGTGTAGAAGGGACTCCTGTCGCCTCACATTGCGAAGGTGGAATGGAATATTTCCTTCAAGTCCAACAGCGATGCTCTTGGCTAGCTGACGTCCAAGGCAGGGCCCGCTGCTGCAAAGGATGGTTTCGATTTGTTTGCACTTATGGGAACACCATCAGAGATCCCAGTTCTGAGGACACTACCTTACTGTCTCACCAGGTCTTAGTGCGCTCTTTCATAACGTTTTGGAATTTGTCCTCACACACATCAGAATGTGAATTCTGCCTCTACTCTTCTCTGGGAGAGATCGGGGAGTTACCATAACTTCTGGATATCTCAGTTCTCTTTTATGTAACGTAAAAATAACGATACCTAACCCACGGGGTTGTTGTGAGAAGCAAGTGAGATACCATTTATAAAGCACATCACTCATCCTGGCACACAGTGGGTGTTTGATAGATAGCAGTGATTTTTACATAGTGCTTTTCTTTCACAAAGGAAGAAAGTGGGGTGCATAAAGGAAAGCCACTGGATGCCTCATGAAGGCACGTTGTGAATCAGTAAGAACCAAAGGCTCCTAACCTTGGCTGTGGGCCAGGGTTTGTGAAGAGACCAAGAGCATATATGGGAGATGCGTTGGTGTCTAAATGATCCTTCCAGTCAGCACAGAGACTCCAGGGAAGATAAGAGTCTGTTTACTCAAGTTCTTCGATTGCTGGAAACCTCGAAGCTGCAGCTTGAGAGCCTTAGGCACAGATAGAGGCTGCCGCTGTCACCACCAACCTGGGGAAGCGGACGCACAACTGGAGCCCTCTCTTGCAGTCTTTTGGTTCAACGTAAGAGAGACGAGAATATGCCCACCTGCCAGGACGACCCAGGGTCAAGGAGACAAAGTGTCCGGCTGGTAGTACTCTTAGGACTAAATGTGGTAGGTATTTGTGGATGCTTGCTCCTGTGGCCTTGCTAAATCACTTATTAGTGGTAGGAGGGCTTTTTTTTTTTTTTTTTTTTTAACTTGTGATAGGTTCCTTTTTGGAATTTTCTACAGTGACAAGAGTTTTATTACTTCCTTTCCAATCTGTGCTCCTCTTAGCAGCCCTGCTCCCACCTTTGTTCCACTCCCTTTTTCACCAGAGCACCTGGCAACCCACAAAGGACACCTTATGTCAACAAAAGTGTCAGAGATATTGTGTTCCACACTAGGTGGTACCCATGGTCTTTGGTATTGAAATGACTCCTTGACAAAAGCCTTGATGGTTTTGATTGCTTTAAAGGTAACGCTTGTAGTTGAGGGTGATCTGGAGGATGGGAGTAGGTGATTATTGCGACTTAGACTCCTCTGCATATATTTAGAATTTTTAAATTTTAGAGTGAGAAAGGGAGTCTCAGAAGTCACGTAGACCTGGTTGTCCACTATGGTACATACAAGCCTCATGTGACCCTTGAGCATTGGAAATTCAGCTGAATTGAGTGTGGCGTTAGTGGAAGATACGCATTTTGAAGACTTACTAGAAAAAAAAATGAAAGATGCTGATGTTTAACATTGCTATACATTGAAAAGGATAATATTTTGGATATAATGGGTTAATCAAACATAAAATTTATTTCACTTCTTTTTGCTGCTTTCAAGGTGGCTCCTAGAAAATTTAAAATATGTGACTTAATGTGTCTACTTCACATTAGGTTGAAGGATGCTGTCCTAGACCCAAGTCCTTATTTTATTTAATTTTTTTATGTTTTTAAATTTATTTATTTATTTTGAGAGAAAGAGAGAGGAGGAGCAAGTGGGTAGGGGCAGAGAGAGAGGGAGAGAGAGAGAGAGAGAGAGAGAGAGAGAATTCCAAGCAAGGTCTGCCCTGTCAGGGCAGAGTCTGACTCGGGGCTGTATCTCAGGGACAATGAGTTCAAGACCTAAGCCGAGTCAAGAGTTGGACTCTTAACTGACTGAGCCACCCAGGCGCCTCTCAAGTCTTTATTTCAGATGGGGAGACTGAGGCTCAGAGAGGTGAAATCTGGAATCATATATGGTGTCTTATAAGTGTTCTGCCAGCCTACGTGACCACTCCATGTGTGGTGGAAACCAGCTAAGTAACTGCATTAGATGTTGTCCTGATTATTTTTCGTTTGCATGTATGTACTCTGTTGTGCTTGAAATTGTTACGGCTTTGTTGAGAAGCACGTAAAATGCCATCTACTCCCCTCTGATAAGTTACAAGTCCAGGCACTTGTGTTTAAATTTATATTCCTCCTTTATTCATAATTTTGAACTCATTGATTTTTAAGTGAAAAAGTTATCGAGCTAATTCTAGTTTCACATTCAGTCGTAAGAAATAATATAAGGATCTCTTGTACATTTTGTGCAATTCCCTACGATGATAACATTTTGTGAAACTACAGTACATTATCACAACCAAGGTATTGACATTGACACATTACACCGGTCACACTTAGCTATCCTCAGTTTTGCTTGTATTCATTTGCACAGATACTATACTTTTTTCAAAGTGTATACCTGAGTATTTCATTTCATTATAGCAATTACAAACGGTATTTTTTTTTAAGTTTATTTATTTAATTTTGAGAGAGAGAGAGAGAGAGTGTGTGAGTGGGGCAGGGGCACAGAGGATCTGAAGCAGGCTCTGTGCTGACAGCACCCCTGATGTGGGGCTCGAACTCATGAATCTTGAGATCGTGACCTGAGCCGAAGGCAGACGCTTTACTGACTGAGCCACCCAGGTGCCCTGTAGATGGTGTCGTTTTAAATTTTAGTTTTGTATGTTCACTCTTAGTACTATATTGAGTATAGTTATATATTAGTAGTTAATAGTTAAATATATTGAGTATATTTAGTACTCTTAGGACTAAATGTGGTAGGTATTTGTGGATGCTTGCTCCTGTGGCCTTGCCAAACTCACTTATTAGTGGTAGGAGAGCTTTTTTTTTTTTTTTTTTAACTTGTGATAGATTCCTTTTTGGAATTTTCTACAGTGACAAGAGTTTTATTACTTCCTTTCCAATCTAGATACCTCGTATTTCTCTTCTTTGCTGTATGGCACTGGGAAGAGCTTCCAGCCATATGTTGAACAATCATAGTGAGAGTGAATGTTCTTCCTTCGTTTCCAGTCTTAAAGGGAAAGCATTCAGCGTTTGATCATTTAAAACCAATGTTTTTTAATGTGTATTTATTTTTTGAAGGAGAGAGAGAACGCGAGGTGGGGAGGGGCAGAGAGCACGTGAGACACAGAATCTGAAACAGGCTCCGGGGCTGTGAGCACAGAGCCCGACGCGGGGCTCGAACTCACCAACTGTGTGAGATCATGCCCTGAGCCGCCCAACCAACTGAGCCACCCAGGCGCCCCTGCATTGAATTCTTTGAGAGATGTTGTTCTGTAGTTTGGTTGCTGTGTTTTTATTTTAAATTTTGTATGCTTTTTGGTTTTGCCGTCTGGGTAATAGTGGCTTCATAATTATTTATTTTTTATATGGAAATATTTTCCTCAGGTTTTTTTCCTCTCCCAAATCCTGGTTTTAGGTGATGGTGTACCCTGCATTTTATAATACAAGCCTTTCGTTTTAATTCCAGGCTTTTTACAGAGATTAAAGACAAAAGCATTCTAGCAGTGTCTAATTTATTGTTCATCACTGAACAGTAAACAGTAGATTTAATTAGCTCCCCATGACCTAAATAAGTTTGAAGATCAAAATCCATGGTATGTAGGGAATACCCCAATTCCCAAAAGTCGTGGAGTGTGGGTGGCATGGCTCAACCTTCTACAACCTTCCTCATTTACCATGACGTCAGCTGGACTTCACATCTGCTTTATACAGGTACTTATGTTCCTTTGTTTACCATAAGGAATGAAGAAATCACTATTGGAGGGAAGGCAAAAACCAAACATTCAGGGAACGTTTATACTTTTAATGAGCCCCTTATTTGTGAAGACAGATGAGTCAAATGGTACCTAGGCAGAGTATTTATATTTATGATAGAATTTTCCAGAGTCTGGAATTGAAGATTTATGTGCTATGCTAAACACAGAGAAAAACTAAGTATGCAGGAGGTGAATTTTTTTATGACAACATAGACCTTCACATCTAGTTTGCTGGTAGTATTCCAATGGTGATGGACAAGCGGGTATAGATATATAAAGGTATATATTTTAATGGTGATGGACAACTATATATATATATATATATGTATATATATATATATATACACACATATACGGACAACCGTATATATGAATCCATGTATTGAAATATTCTACACATGTTGAACCATACAATTATTTTGATATTTTTTCATGACTCATATCCTGAGACTTAAATGCCTGAATATCAGACATAGGTTTTTCCACACATTAATCTGCATAAGCATCAATTGAGTTTTTATAAAAATGCCAATTCTTAGATTCAGTGGAGAGTGATTCTGATTAAATAAGTCTGGGAGGTCCAAAGTCACACATCAGGTTCCACTGGCACCAAGACATTTTGTGTGTGGTGGTCCAAAACTGTCCAGAATTTTGTAAAATCAATTTGTACTTTCCAAGTTAAAAAAGCATATATAAAAAGCTTATTTTACAAAAGAGAAATTTTCTATCTACCCTCCAGACTCTTATATTCTGACCCCCAGATCATCTGTTTTTAACTCTCAGCTGTTTCATTTGGCAGTTACCCACATTCCTAAATGGGTTTTAATTTTTTTCATATTTATTTATTTTGAGAGGGGGAGAGAGAGAGAGAGCGAACAGGGGAAGGGCTAAGAGAGAGGGAGGGACAGAATCCCAAGCAGCCTCCTATGTTGTCAGCACAGAGCCCGATGTGGGGCTCAATCCCACAAACCGTGAGATCATTGCATAGCCAAAATCAAGAGTTGGATGCTTAATCAACTGAGCCACCCACGCACCCCCTAAATATTATGTTTATACTACTATCTTGATTCTTTCTTTGATATTGTGATTAAAAAGGAGGCTATAGCCCATTTGGAACAACAGACATATTTTTTCTTACGTCCTGTCATTCTTCTAATGTCATTTTATCACAATTAAAAAAAAATCAGGTGTCAGTGCTTCGACTACCACACTTATTTAAATACCGCTCACAGCTAAGATGCGTCATGAACGATTTCATTTCCCAAAGCTCTTGGTGTTTTGTTTTTTTCTGCAGTTGATAATTTTTGTTTCATTTGCTTAGCCTTGTACAGACAGCTCACATTTTCTTCCCAGTCTCTCTCACAAACTTGCACAATCTTTTTCAACAAGGTCAAGCACGTGAAAGAGTCTGGTAGGTTCCATTGTTTCTCCTTTGGCGATACTATGCCTGTATCCCACCATCCTCCTCTTCCACTGGAATGAGTTGTCCCTAGGTCTGCAGTTTCAGGAAGGCTCCCTTCAGCACTATTTTGCAGACTCTCTTTGCCATTCTTTGTTTTTGGATCTTCCTTCATTTTGGTGAAGTTTATTCAAAAGAAGTTTTCTAAGACAGGGTGCATTTAAGGTACAATTTTGAGACATGTCTTTGTGACAATGTCTTTATTTTGCCATCACACTTGATTGATAGCTACGCTTATTAGAAATGTCTAGTTAAATATTATTTTCTGTCAAAAGTTTAAGGGATAGGATGTCATTATTTCTTCTATTTTCCTTTGCCACAAAAAGTCAGATATTATTCTGATTCCCAAGCATTGCATGCAGAACATTTCTTATATTACTTTTCGACGACTTCCTTTACTCTCTTTTCTCTGAATTTTGACTACCTAAATAGATCCCCCAGTTTTGCCCTTTTTACTCCATTTTCTATTTATTTGCTCTTTGGGGTGACTTTATGAAGGAAATTTATTTTATTCTCAAATTTACCTTTTATTCCTCTATTCCTTCTATTAAGTTTTACTTTAAGCATCATAGTTTTAATAACTGAGAGGTCTTGTTCTTGTTCTTTTAAAGAATGGCTTATGTTTATTTCATGGATGCTATGTCTAGCCTAATCTCTCGGAAGATACTAATAATAGTATAGCTTGAACTTTTCTTCTGCTCCTTATATTGCTTTTGTTTTCTCTGTTTCCCATCCCCCACCGTTTTGCTTATATTGCACTTTGTCTTTAATGCAGCATTTTCTGGGAGTGTTTTTCCGTTGGGCGTTATTTTTCAACCCTGTGAGCCTGAGTGGGGTTTTGTGGATATTACTATAGGGCGGTGCTTCTCCGCCCAGTGGGATTTGTTCCCAGGGGACATCAAACTCTTGCCTGCCTTAGAGGAGTAGAACGATACTTTAGAAATGCTATTAGAAGGGGTACAATATCCCAAAAGCATTTACAACTTTTGTACATTAGAATTCATTTCAAATATAACTGATCATTACAGATTTGTCTGCTGTACCCTTCCCTCCACCCCCCGCCCCCCAAAAAAGGACTACTCTCTGGGCCTCTGTTCATCTGCCATTCTACATTTCCTAAAAATATTCGTAATTCATTAAATTTGACCTTTTTCATGAAAACACTTTCACGCTATTTTCCAAAGTAAATACGTGATATTCCAGTTCTAGCTGAGAGGTGATAATCAGCCCTGTCGGTTCTATCACAGTAAACACAATAGAGGGAAGCAGATTTCGGCAAGGATGCTTCTTTTACAAACATTGAGACCCTCGAAAATCACATAAAGGAGGATTTTGTTGCACAAATTATTGGGCATGTGTGTGAGATGATGGTTATTCAGCCATTAACAACACAGCACTTTTAATTAATAACATAGGAAATATGTGCCATCCTATTAACGGAGAATTGCAAACTAATTTTGAAACACAGTTTGGCAACAATTTTCAAAATAACATGCGTATATCCTTTGACCCAGCTATTTCGCTTTTACAAATTTACAGTATGGGCATGCCTCCCCAGATATGCCAATATATGTGTATAAAGATGTTCACTATTGTTGGTGATGCTTGGCAACAGCTGGAAATGTCCAAAATGTGCATTAGTAGGTGAGTGTTCCCATAAAGAACATAAAACATGGTATTTACGTGCGGTGCTTTACCCTGTGGTCATTTTAGCACAAGGAAAATCAACATGTGCCGATTAGGAAGCACATTCCATGTTTGTCCCAAGGGCCAGAAGGGTTTTTTGCACTTTTAATTAATTTTAATTGCATGGAGATTTTGTTGAAAGGAAGCTCGTGGAACTTACCCGCTTTTATCTCTGAGGGGTGGCAATGAGGATTAGGAAGAGACAAACTTTATCCTTTTCAAGGTAGTCCCTTAGGTACGGCTTGAAATTTTCACAATGAACGTAATTGTTTTTATTGCTAACAAGGAAAATCACAGCCTGGACACTTGGCCGTGGTGGAGATAGGCGAGGCGTGGCGACTTATGTGTCTGAAATTTGGGGGTGGAAAAAAAAAAAACCAATGGGGAAGACACTTGAGATGAACAGAATATGTACAAAGGAATGCAGATGTGAACGATTATGGCATGTCATTAAAAGGAACATGAAAATAGAGTCTGGCGCACATGATTGAAATGATGTTTCGAAGTGTTATTCTTGAAAAAGAAAACAGGTTCGAGCTCAGTATTCAAAGTCAGTTCTGATGTTTCTTGTTGCAACAAAGTCAAGGGGTGTCTGGCCTGGAGCAAAATCAAGTTCTTCAAACAAAGTACACTTGAATATCTACATGCTCTTTCAAGTTCAGTGCTCACTTTGGTTCTTCAAATGTCCAATTCATTCCATGCGTGAGCCGCATGCATCGGTTTGAACTCAGCAAAGGGTCAACAGATTTGTATTTTGTTTTTAGTATGATTAATAAATTGCAACCAAAGCATGTAAGAGCAAAAGGGATAATGGCATTTTTAGCATATGTTCAATAAGCCTTTATGAAATACTCAGTCTCTTGTTTTGGGTGAAAGGGGCGACTTCGATGTATTAGAATTTCGAAGCTTTGAGGACCACTTGCTTGTTTCTTAGTGTGGAGCTGCTTAGTGTGTTAGAATAAAGGATCCTTGGGGACAAAAGCTATAAAGCGGTTTCTAACAATGAAAGAAAAAGAGGCAATGCTAAAGATGAAGAAGGGAAACATAAGCTAAGCTTAAGAAAATAGGACAAAGCGAGGAAAAATAAAGAAATTGGGGGAGGGGGGAGGTGGAGCAGGCAGGAGACCAGTGGGACCCCAGAGAGGGAGGAGGGGCTGGAAATGCCTGCCGTGCACCTGATTTATCCCTTCAGAAATGCTCCTGTAGTGGCATCATTCAATTATTAAAACTGCAAAAAAGGCGAGAGAGGAAATAATGAAGGAGAGAGAAAGAGGCTTCAAGACAAACAGGTGTGGGGAAAGAGATCCCTCCACCTCACGACTGCTTTTCAATAGCTCCTCAGAGTAATTCTGAAAATCAGATCTGAAAAGACAGGGCTTGGTTTGTTTGCTGTTTGTGTAACTCGGCTTTCCAAGGTAAGTACATACAAAAACTGAAAATACAGTTGACCCTCGAGCAACACAGGGGTTAGGGGAGCTGAATCCCAACAGTAAAAAAATCCACCTATGACTTTTGATGTCCCCCGGAGCTTAACTGCTAATAACCTACTGTTGACCAGAGAAGCCTTACTGATAATGTGAACAATTAACCCATATTTCTTATGTTATATGTATTATATACTGCATTTTTAAAGTAAGCTAGAGAAAAGAAAATAGTAAGAAACTCATAAAGAAGAGACAATATATTTACAGTGCTGTACTGCATTCATGGAAAAAGTCCCTGTATGAGGGGATCTGTGCAGTTCAACCCCGTGTTGTTCAAAGGTCAACTCTATAGTGGAATGAAAAGTAAACCCGCTTTAAACAAGGAGGTCTGGCTTATAGCTGCCATCCTCTGAGTGGCTGTAAGATCCCACAGAAGTTGCTCTTGGAAAACATCGAAGAAATCAATGGGGGAAGAAATCTGGAAGCTTTAAGATGCTTTGGAATCTTTTCTTCCAGTTCTGTTGTTTTCAGAGATCTTTCCAGACTCCTGAGCCCAATAAAGTTTCTCTACAAACATATTCTTTTACTGATCTTTATTTTTCTTTATATCCATTTTTATGGAACGTCTATTTCTACTCTGGTATTTGCAAAAGCAATCCTGGGAAGCCATGAAAGTTACGGAACCGCGACCTAAATATATAGCAGGTTAATCCTAATGAGAAATGCCATCTGATATTTTTGATCTTCTTTCTTTCTTTTATTCACTTACTCTGTTTTTCAACAAATGCATACTGAAGCCCTGCTGAGCGGTATGGAGGAAGGGAAGAGTTTGCTCTGGAATAATGTGAAGGCATTGGTGACTGATGGCACGGTGGTAGAGGAGAATTGAGATAAGGTGGATGGAGAAGACATTGTTAGTGGATGACACTTAAGCTGAGGATTCATCATAGTCCTGGTTTTATGCCACGGAGCTAGGAGTTACTTGAGAGAACTTTGTGTCTGATGGTAATTTGGAAGTCAGTAGGCATCCTAACTTATATTGCTCATAAACAGGACCGACCACTGATGTTAAAAGTGAAATAGAATCATACATGAACCTATAAAAACATATAAACATTTTTTTCTGCTCATAAACATTACTAATTCATGCTTATTACAGAAAAATACAAAGATAAAAAAACATACTGAGATCTAAAAAAATATATCTGTAATCAAACCCCACCACTGAATTGATTTTGAAGTATTTCCTTTCTATCTTTTTTCAAAGCATATCTTTACTTCCAAGTTCCATAACTCACTGCCACACACACACACACACACACACACACACACACACACATTGTTTGAGAGAGAGAGAGAGAGAGCAAGTGGGTGAGAGAGGCAGAGGGAGAGAGAGAGAGAGAGAGAGAGAGAGAGAGAATCTCAAGCAGGCTCCACGCTCAGTGTGGACCCTGATGCAGTGTTCGAACTCACCTACCGAGAGATCATGACCTGAGAGGAAATCAAGAGTCGGTCACTTCACTGACTAAGCCACCAAGGTGCCCCAATATATTTTTTATCTTACATTTCTAAAGGGTGTAAATGGTACTTTCTGCAGATTCTTTAAAATTAAGGTTGCCAGATTCAGTGAATAAAAATACAAACACCCAGCTCCCTTTAAATTTCAGACAAACGATGAATCACTTTATAGGTTAAGTATGTCCCATGAAATATACACAGTTATACTACACAAATTATTCATTTTTTAATCTGAAATCCAAATGCAACTGAACACCCTGTGTTTTATCTGGCAATGCTATTTAAAACACATAGTGAGGGCAATTTTAAATGTCCTCAAAATGTTAGATTACATTGATATATCATAATTGTTTATCCACTCCCTCTTTGTTGGAAATACATATTTCCAATTTTTTAATTCTGATAAGTGTTGCTGCATTTTACATTATTTCCCAATAGAGATGCCTCAAAATGAAATTATTAGGCCCAAGGGCAAAAGCAAGCCTTTCAATTCATGATAACAATTGCCACATTATACTTGTTTTCATCTTTCCTTTGCCAACATTGTAATTACTTTTTATAATCCCAGCCAATTTAGGTGAACAATAGCACACATTTTTACACTAAATAAAATATATTTAACATAATGATTTTATTTTAAAATACACTGTTTTGTTATTTACATTTTTAAAACAGCATTTCTATTTAGCCACCCAGATCTGTGCTTCTCCAATATATCACTTTGTATTTAACAGACTGCCATATTTCAATTCAGCCAATTCATGTTTCACTTATCTCTTTCCCGAGTCCAGTCTTGCCTTCCCCCAATCTCTATAACATAACCAAAATTACATTTATAAGTCTGGTCCTATTTTTCTGTGCTTCAAATGCTTTATTGACCTACTTCCTCCTTCCCCATTATGAATGGGACCAATTAGTTGGTCAGGCAGTGGCTTTTTACTCTGAAACACATAATGAAAATATTGTTCTGGTCTGGTATTGCCCGTAAGAAGTTGGGGGACCAGTGTTGAAGAGCCTTGAATGTCTAAACAAGTCTGAACAAGGTTTCAGATTTTATCCTATAAAAAAATGGAAGGTTTCCAACAGACCAGGGGAATAACGTGTTGAAACTGTGCTTGAGGACAGTGTAGAGCACGGGTGGGGTGGGAGAGAATGGAGTATAGCAACTAAGTGGCAGGTAAATGTAATAGTTCCTTATATGGAGATAGGAGCCATGGCTGGGGTGGCTACTGTTGGTAAGGTTGGATGGATAGACACCACAGAGCTACGGATGGAAAACATCTGGCAGCCGATTATCGACGGGTTGTCTGGCTTCCACTCTGTGCAAACACACAATATAAGTTGATTCATGACTAGATAGCAGAAGCCTGCTATTTCAAAGTTTCAGTTAAGATTTTCCAAACTAGTGTTTATTAAAAACAGGCATGTATTGATTTGACTATTTTTTGATGAGTATATAGCAGAGTTTATATATAAGAGTTCCAGTTTTTAGAAGGAAAGTGTGTGTAAACATAGTTTCTTTTGTCAATGTTCTCTTCTTGTTTCTTTCAAAATAATTAAGCTTGCAAAGAATACATTTATTTTTACGTCAGCCCCACTTCATCAATAGTCCTTTCTAATTATAGCCTGTTTTCCCTGGATATCTGAAGATCAGATTACTGTTTAGAGCCTCTGTAATTGGCTCAAGAAAACACTGAGTTTCTGGGCCATCATTTCCACCAGGTTTCCTTTGTAGAAATTACAACTTTCTTTCTTCAGCCAGTGATGCATTGAAATCAATAATCGCTGCACATTTCCCAGATGTCAAGAGAATCTCACCCGAGGAGAGAGGGCACAGCTGGATTTGGCCCCAACACAGCTTTGGTTTGAATCCCCTGTGTTCAATGATGGCATTTCTATTAGTTGTCACCCATGCTGGTAGAGCCCAAGCATCCTTTTCGTTCAGCTGCAGTGGCACCTCCAATGGGCCACAGTTGTTTCCATCAGATCTCACTGGGTGCTTTCACTTAAGGAAGCTTCTAGAAATACTGACTCCCAGTCTTTCCTCTTGTTTCTTCCTTCTTCCCCTTCCTTTTCCCTCATTTCCCAGTCCTCCCTGTCCTCTTGTTCTTTGTCCTTTTTTCTTTCTCTTCCTTCATTTTTTTTTAGCCACTATTATACTTAGATCATGATCCAAATACCACACTGGGTCCTTCATACATTTATTTAGTTGAATCTGCTGACAACCTTTTGAGGCAGCAATTATTATGTCCATTTTGGAGATGAGCAATTGAAATTTCAGGAATATCCACTAGGATTTTGAGGTCCAGCTGTCTCCAAATCTCATACTCTGATTCCTAAAAACAGTGATGGCAACTTCTCATGTGTGAGGTTCCCTGTCGTGACATATGATGGCCTTCCTCAGGAGGATTTTTGATTGTCACTGTTGGAAAAGCTGGAACATCTGTCTGGCCTCTCAGTCATCTAGAAAGCACAAAGCCATCCTGGACAGCCACTCAAGTGCAGGTTCCCACCAGAGTTGCCACTGTCCATAAAATGATGAGAGGCTCCCTCAAGGGCACCCTTGTCAATGAGGCACAAGGTCACCCTTGAAGTAGTCCCACAGTCGGCTTTCTACAAGATGGAGACCAGGAAAGTCAGTGGTATAATTCAGTCTGAGGCATAAAGTCTGAGAAGGTAGAGCGTCAATATCCAAGGGCAGGAAAAAAAGGACATGTCAGCTCAAGAAAGGAGAGAAAGAAAATTCACCCTTCCTTTTCCTTTTTGTTCTATCAGGCCTCCAACAGACTGGTTGATGCCTACACGCATTGGTGAGAGTGTACCTTCTTTAATTAGTCTGCTGAATCAAATGCTAATTTCTTCCCCAAAACACCGTCACGGACACACCCAGAAATCATATTTTACCAAATATTTTATTCATCTGGACATCATTTAGCCTAGTCAAGTTGACACATAAAATCAACCATCCTTTAGATATGTGTGTGTATATGATATACATATGTAATATAGGTATAATATACGTATATGACTTCCATACATGATTCCATATTTATGTTTATGTATACATATATCCTGGTAGCTGTTAACTACTAGCAACATAGATGCTATGTCCAGACAGTTGAACCTAGATTTTTTTACATATAAAAATATTGTTAATAATATTTACCTCATATGACTATTGAGCCATTTCAAAAAATAGCTTATGGAAAGTGCTTAATGTAACACTAGCATGACTAAGTAATCAGTAGCTGGTAATAATCTCTCTTTAATTTCCCCCTCTTTTTTTACATCGAATACATTAATCCCCCCCCAAATGATAACAGTATATTTGCATCTCTTTGTCCCACCTTCTGAATGCTGTAATTATCTTGATTCCACAGATGCTTTGATGATAGTGAAATCTACCCCCACCAGTGTGCATTTTTCATCATTATATTGTTATTATTATTGCAAATTATATTCAGCACGCATGGCTGTTATGCTGCTTTTTCTATAACTTTGCTGGTATTCTCATCTTGTGATGCTTGCATGGCCCTGGGAAGGGTTACCTGTTGGAATTATACCAATGTTCTCCCAGTGCTATTCAATCATATAGTTTGCTTCTCTACACTATTATCCAACACCTTCTTTGGAGTTCATTTTGGAATCAGAAGTAGAAACCAATGTAAGCATGCTTTATTTTTTAAGGAATCTGTTTCATTTTGGAAAATTCTCTACTTTTAACACATACATGAATTGAATAACTAAGGTTTGATCATTCCTTTAGCTTTTGGAAAATAATTATGGCTCATCAACTATGCCTCCTAGAGAAGCCACTGAACCAAGAATACGCCCTACATGATAAATTACAACTATTTAATAACCTGCAAATTAAGAAGGGTTAGCTCAAAGGAATGTTAGCTCTAAATATAGTTTGGTTTGAGAACTTCTCAAAAGATGCACAGTAAAGGGATATTTTCCACGATATTTAGAATAAAAACTTGCTAAAATATCCCTAAAGTGTACCTTTTACAAATTTGTATCTCCACATGCCATGACGAAGATCAATATTTATTTATGCATTTACAATACAATCAGTGTTCTCTTTCTTCTCTGAAGCCTGCAAAAATAAACTACTTTAAAATACCTTTATATTTTGTAACTTTAAAATTTCACTGAGGCTAGCTGAGGAGTAGTGTGGAGATGTGGTCCTCTTTGTAAAGGAATTTTAATCTTTAATTAATCATTTTTGCAAATCTACTGCAGAAGAGGGCTTTTCAGGATTAATGAGAAAATATTTCAAGGCATTTTCTCATTAATTCTCAAAATCTTGGATAACAGGCAATAGATAAAATAAGGATTATATTACTATTATTCACAACAAGAAAGGTAGAGTATCAAGTAATTCCCTAACTAAATTTTATTGGATGAAATATATAAATCACTAAGAATTTTATTATTAGTACTAAATGGCACCCAGTTCCCAAATTATATCTTGTGCTATATTGCAGATTGTGGATTAGATCTTTTCACAGCTTTACAATGAATTATATTGGAAATATTTGCTGGCAGATATGACTCCTATTATTAGACTTGTGGTCAGTATTGTTTTGTATGTCAAGATTGTATCCTTAACATGATTAGTGGGATGAACAGAACCTAATCGAACCTGAAGCTTGTTATTTTGTGGTTGTGTCTGTTAGGTGAGTATCATCAAATTTTAAGTGTAGTATAACAGGAGCGCCTGGGTCGCTCAGTTGGTCAAGCCTCTGACTCTTGGTTTTGGCTCAGGTCATGATTTCACAGTTCATGAGATCGAGCCCCACATTGGACCCTGCATGGACAGCATGGAGCCTGCTTGGGATTCTCTGTCCCTCTCTCCCTGTCCCTTCCCTTCTCTCACTCTCTCTGTCTTTCTCTCTCTCTCGAGATAAGTTAATAAATGGTTAAAAAAAGAGTAGTATAACAGAACACAGAGCCCTTTGTACCTAGTAAATATGTGGGAGACCTAGAGATGAAAAAGTCATCTTCTGTACTTTCCACATTAAAGTAAAACAAAAACAAAAACAAACCTGGCAAAATATCTTGGACAAAATAATAATTAAAGATATGAGATAAGAAGTAGGAAAAATGCTTTTGAATGTAGGTGGGATACAGCGAGAATCTGTCTAGCACATCCCTTGGGAGGGTTTTTGAAGACAATATCTGAACAAAATTCTTAAACATAGAAGGCACCTCCATAAGAAGATGTGTAAATAAGGATATTTACCCTTGGAACAGGTAAAAGCAGAGAGGTAGGAAAGCACAACTTAGTGAACAGAAATAGTATATGACTGGAGAAAGTAGTCCAAGTAGTGATTAATGTCCATGTTTGCTTGGATTGTGGGAAAGGGACAGCAGGCAAGAGAGGCAAGTTTTAGCCTCAACAGGAACAAATACAGAAGAGACTGGGGAGGTTTGCTCAACTAGTGCTTGCTGAGCACCTCTTGTGCCCTGGGAGGTGGGAATCGGAAGGTAAAGGAGGTTATACTGCAATGTGAGTGGCACCATGATGGAAGTGAGCATAAGGAACCACAGAAATATTGAGGAGGAGCACATCACTAGAAGGGGGTTGAAAGGAGCAGTCAAGGTGAAATGGAGGATAGAAATAGAGTTAGGAGACATCGAAGGTGAAGCAACAGAATTCAGCCACTAAATACTCGAAGGAAGAGCAGGAAAGGGAAGAGTCCAGGATGAATCTGCAGGTCCTGATCTGAGACAAGAGGGTGTAAGACTGTCAATGCCATGAACAGAATTACAAACATAGAAAGAACAACTTTGAGGGGACAACAGAGAGCTCAGCTGCAAACATGGAGAACAAACTAACTGGAAGCCCTCAAAACACAGTAGGACTTGGTGGTCTGGAGTTCAAGGGGAAGTCAGGTGTAGAGACATCTAGGTGGGAGTCATCAACACAGAGAAAGCACTAAAACGACTGTATCCAGGAACAACTTCAGAGTAAAGTAAGCCGGCAAAGAGAAGAAGAGCTAGCGAAAGCCATTAAGAACGCATCCGTACTGGCCATATGGTAACACAAGTCACATCATGGAAAACTATCTAATAGCTGGATATCTGTTTGGATGTATCTAGGCATATCTGGAAACTTTAAGACAAAGTATTTTCTTCTCTAGTTTTCTTTTAATTAGGTGTATTTAGAGTTGACTCCAGAGTTTTATTCATCATCTTAAAAACTGATGATTGTAATGTTGATTCATGGTTCCTCTCCAAGTGCTGATTTTTTTTCCCTTAAGGTAAAACTAGTAGAACAATTAGCAGTCCCAATCTTCTATCTGGAGACATCTTAGGACAAACAGTAGCTCATTAAAGTGTTATTTTATTCAAAAGAAACAGGATAATAAGGTCAAGCAATTTTGCAACTGTCTTCAACTCATTTCCCTTAGTTACCATCTTCTTACAGACTCACTTCTTTGAATTTTTTTTAAAAAAGTAAAAGCTTGAAATCAAACAGAAGGTGAAGCAAACTTCAAGCAAACAACCTCAAGGGCCTATTAGCATTTAACCACTTAATATTTTGTGGTGAAAAGAATTTGCATGGGCAGTTGTTACAATGACTCTCTGAAGCCCTCAGGGGTCTTTGTACTACAGTGGGGCTACCGATTTCCAAAATACCATTTTTATAATAATCCTAATCAGAAAACAAAATTACTCATGCTTCACTGTATTTTAAACATAGCACTATTTTGCCTCTAATGTAATAAAATATTGAGGTCTTGATACAATTATAAACTTTAGTTCTATATAGTTGAATGTACCCTTTTATTCCCTAATTGTGGACAAGAAATGAATATTTACCCTTTTTATTTTTTGGTCAACAAATTAAACACACCCACATGCACACACAAACTCACACACATACGCGCACACACACACGACCATTATTAGAAAAATCTTTACCGAATAATTTCATGTTACTTTGAATCAGAATGATTTTATTTCCCTGCCAAGGAAATGTAGCCAACTTCAGCTGTGCATTAAGAATAATGGTCTAGCAAGATAGCAAATTCCAATTTCCTATGATCAGAGAATCTTATTACCTTTATCCTCTCCTTCCTTCCTGTTCACATAGAAAGTTAAAAGATGCTTTTCAGTTTGAATTTGCTTAGCTCTACATTCTCCTAAGTGGAAGGTGATGTTCTGGGGACTGGCCAACCACTAACCGTATCTAAGAAATGCAATTCCAAAGCCCAAGTTTATTTCTAGTTGCCGTTGAATTTCCCCATTTGTTTTTAAATGGGCAGACTGCAAAGTAGCATATTGTTCATGACAACTTTCCACAGTGGTGGAGATCTGCAGATGGTGTCTTTTCAAATATGATAAATGCCTAATTTAAGGCTGTTTTGTGGCAATCAGGACAATGCTGCAGGCACTTTGGGCTCAGAGACGTCTTGAGAACAGATCCAGGGCAGCAAGTGGGCTCAGACACATGCATGAACTTGTGACACAGCACATCAAATGTCATCCACTGTAACTTTTAAGCACTCAAGCTGGAAGAGACGATATTCTTATAAATGAACTGATGGAAGTCCAGGAAGATTAAATGATAGCGTCGAGCCCTTTGGGGCTGGTAGTGCCCAAGGGTCAGGCTCCTTGACAATAACAATGTGATCTGTTTTGAGAAGCACCCAGGTGGACAATCTTAAGATGTGAATTTTGCAGAAAAAAATGTTAGCCTGATATGTCTTAATAATCCAGGATAGATTCTCACATGTGTAAATAATACCATCAAGTGTAGGACGGAAATGAATTTCAATGATTTAAAGTACTCTGAATCACCTGAAAATTTGCTAACATTCTGTCCTTTAAGATGGCTTGTCTTATTCTGCCTCTAGTTAACACGCAGTATATTTGCCTTGAATGCTATGCCCCTTCCCACTGGTCCTTAAATGCTATTGGGCGTATATTTATTTGTTCTCATTAGGAGAATTCCATTAACTGAATTAAAAATGGTGTTTTATTTTCCTAAGGATTCAACCACAAGGTGAAGTTGCTAAAAGAAAGTGGGCCTCACGCTCTAGAGATCCTGAGTGTTCAAAGAAAGAATTAAGAATCCGAGGGGATGAGTGGCTTGCTCTGGACCACACAGCAGGTGAGAGTCTTGCTCTGTGTGAGAGCTGGATTCATCTAATACATTTCTCTGAAAGTCTGTTGGAAATATTTACATACAAAAATCTTGCTTAACAACTTCTAGGTTCTTCATTTTAGAAACTAGGAAACTAAAGTCCAGAGAGGGTAAAGCACAAGAAGAAGGATTGCCTGGTTCACAGGAGGTAAAACTGGAATATAAATCAGGATCACCTTATTTCCTGTGCCTTTCTTTTTCTACTGTACCATAAATCCCTTGGTTAGACTGGAAAATCAATCCTCCTACATGAGTTGAAGTCATCCCTTGATATAAAGTACTACATATATTTACTAGCTTTGGAATCCAGTGTTTCCCAATATGGTATTCAAAATACTGTCATTTTTTAATTTAGAAACACAAAACATTTCTGTAGAGGTGGTACATTTTCCATATTCTCTGGACCACCATCCATTCATTTAGGTTCTCCATTCATTTATTGAGTCCACACACTGCTAGGTGGAGGGGAGGGTCTAAAAATTAATCAAGTCTAGTCCTTAGTGTCAAGGAATTTATAGAAAGGAGAGAACATACAGTTGGAATAAGAATGTTTGAAGGAAAGCCTTTAGAGAGAAGACTAGAGATAACAGTGACAATATATAATGAAATAAGAAAGAGGCTTTAACAGGGATTTTTAGGTAGTTTAGGAAGAGATAACATTAAATTGGTTTTATTATTTGGAAAAGGATGAAATTATGTATAATAATCGTTGGAAGACATTTCGGAAAAGATATTCAAAAGGGTGGATTGACTGTCATAGAAATATGGCATGAGTTTCACTTTCTTGTTTTCATTCCCATCCTCCACACTCAATTCCACGGTTCCCTGATGACTATCATATTATTTCTAGGTATCTTTTTTTGGCTTTTAAAAAAAAAACCTGGCCCACCTGTAATATATTTCCAAACATTCACCAACATCAAAACTTTAACGAGCTATTGTCTTCTTTGTTCATTCCACTTCTCCTTTGTCACTGAGGAAATGCTTCAGTGCTAGAACTATTTCATGATTGAGAGCAATGTTGAAAGAAAAGAGGGCTGATGGGTAAGACTGGTTTGTGATGTCTCCCTCTCAATTTTGTGCTGCCGTGATAACACTCTAGTTTCGGGTTTGGCTCCTTGGAGAAGTCACATAAACATCACCTCAGGCAGCGTGATGGGTTAAAGATGCCACAAATTCCTCGCCTGTCCTCCCCTTGTTGCTAATACCCAAGGACACCAATTCAATACTAATTCAACAAAATTATGCTTACATGGAAGCAATATTCAATATATTTGGGAGGAAGCTTGATCCACGTAGTTTTCAAATATTCAGAAGTGTCGAAAAAAATGTGTTGGTATATTCTGGAAGTGGTTCCAGTTACGTAACTTCAGCAGCCATTTAAATTTACCTCATAAACTCCCGAGGTTCCACAAAACATTATGAGAACTCTTAATAAGAGAAATAGAAGCCTGGTGAGTCAAATAAAAATAATAGCTTTCACACTTGACCTTTAGCAAAGGGAGAATTCTCAAGTAGATAAACTTGCAGTGATTCTATTTCATTAGGTTTACTCAGTGATGCATTGACTAATGGTGGTTTCAGGAAAGAAAGTCGTAACTAACAGAGGTTCTTAATACTGGCCTCCAAGGTTCCAGGCTTTCCACAAAGGCAAGCAGTGCACATTTTCCTTCAAATGGAAAGAATAAAAATAAAATATGAAAGCTCCTTTGGCTATCTAATTCTGGATCTTTTTTAGCTATACACAAGATCCCCAAGAAGGTATTGGTATAAGTAGATACCATGTTATAAAGAAAATCAGTGAACTGGGGTGCCTGGGTGGCTCAGTGGGCTAAGTGTCTGACTCTTGATTTTGGTTCAGGTCATAATCTCATGGTTTGTGAGACGCAGCCCTGCATCAGCCTCTGTGCTGATAGCGCAGAGCCTACTTGGGATTCTCTCTCTCCCTCTCTCTCTGCCCTTCCCCTGCTCTCTTTCTCTCTCAAAATAAATAAACATTTTTCAAAAATCAGGGTATAATCCTGTGAGATACTGACTGGAATGATGAAAGTTTGTTCACAACAATTTAAACAACTTATAATATTTGTGCATTTCTTCCCAAAGCATTCTTCTTCCCCCTCCCCCTTCCTCATTACAAAAAAAATTGGAATAGACATATTTCAAAGGCTCTCAACTTAGGATAGCTATACTCTGCAGTGAATACTAGGGAAACCACAGAGTAATTACAAAGAAAATACCTAAGCCAAAGTCAATCAAAATAGCCCCTATAGGCTTCAACTAGCTTCCTTCACGCCTGACTCTTACTAAAAGTGGGAACATTTTATGCAATCTATTGATAAGAAATGAGACAGACAAAAATCCTATTGACTCCCCCATGCTGCTCCAGTTTAGACAGAGAAGCACACTGTCTACTATTAAATACAAATTTTTCTTTGTAATATGGTTCAATTATCTGTCCGTTTTACTGTTCTATAAGCTGCTAGGAATAAAATACATTATTTCTAATGGAAGTTGGACTAGAAGGCAGATGAATGAGTTTTCAAACATGCACGCTTTCAAACAAGGCCAGATCCTAACATATGATGTCACTTGCTAAACATGTCAGTTAGTCCATTATGAGCCCTTTCTTTCCAGGATGCTTTTTGATACAAATCTCATTTTACCATCCTATTGTGAAATATTTTTAGATGAAGCAGAGTCAACGTATACCATTTAGCATTTCTCTTAGTATGGCAGAGAGGTAGAATAGCTTGGGTATTCTTGTTTGTTGTTTGTTTCTTTGTTTTCTATGTGAGACACTGATTTCAATTTTCATCCCGCATCTTGATCAAACTCTTATTACAGCTATAGAAGCTTGAAGAAAATTGATAATATTCTGGGAAATAGTTACCTGAGAACCACTCTGACCTCTCAGTCTGTCATTTGATGACACAATAGGTAAGAAAACATGAGAGTTGAGGGACACATTTTCTAACCTAGCAGGTAGTTTGCACACTCTTGAGCCAATCGTTAGGGACTTGTGAGTCACGTGGCGTCAGTAGTAACAATTGTAAAGATAAGTGTGTGTGCCCAGTGTAGCTGTGGCCGGAACAGTTTGTCAGGGGAAGGGAAGTAGTAACAATCCCTATCTTAAAAATGAAATAAGTGAGGTTTAGAGATTAAGTAGTTTGGTTGGTTAAAACTGACAGTAAACCACTTGCTTTTAAGGTGCCTGGGTGGCTCAGACGGTTGAGTGTCTGAGTCTTGATTTTGACTCAGGTCATTATCTCAGTGTCGTGGGATTGAGCGCCACATTGGGTTCTACACTGAGCACGGAGCCTGCTTGAGATTCTCTCTCCCCCTCCCCACCTCTCTCTGCCCAGCTCTGTCTCTAAACAAACGAGCAAACAGAGGAACAAATTAATACAACAAGCCACTTGCTTTTAATGCTACCCCCTGCTACATCCATCAAGTTACAGTTACCGATTTTAGGAAGGGAATCTTAACACCCAGGTTTCATCCATGAAGCTATCCAGAAGACACCTGCAATCACAAGAAGTCCCTGAATCTCTTGGCATCAATATTATTCAAAAGCGCTGCATAAAGATGCTAATCATTTTTTAAAGATAGTCATCTTGACAGAAGAGTTTATCATTTGCATTTTTGGAAAAGTCTCCACATTCTAGGTTACACTGACTGAGTGAGAATTTGACCATGGATTTGCTTTCATGGAACCCCCATGTGTATGTCAGAAATCCATGTCAGGCAAATGGGTATCGCGTGGTCGAAACAGACTTCAACTTTTTGTTCTCAGCCTTTGCTAGATGGATTCCAACTAAATACAGGCATGTTTTATGTTCTTTCCCCATATCACGTTATTAACCAAGCAACAATTACTCTAGAGTAGGATTCAGATGAATGAGATTATCTTTACTTATGAAAGAAAAAATAAATCCCTTCCGAGAGATCTGAAAAACCTTGTGATACAGAATTTGGGTAGGGGGGTATAGATACAGAATTGAGTCCTGGATTAAACGTGATACCTCTTTTTTTTGTTTAGAATGTTAGTGAATAAATAACTTTGTCTTATGAACCCTGCTTCAAAGAAGATATTAATGAAAAGGTAGGGTGAAGGATAAATATCGCGAAAATTTCTACCTTGACGTGAGTGAATTCATGACCTAATGTACTATTGGTGGCTTCCCGTAAATGCTGTATCATTGTCAAGAATCTTTCTTTCTTTGGAGGCCCACTGTGCTATCTCCCATTAAGCACTAAAACTTAGGAGGTAAATGAACTTCCATAATCCATCAAGAACATCCAAAATCATCGTAAGTTGGAACACCACCAATTACCTACATTTATAAATGATACAAATAGGAAAACCTGAATTAAACCTTGAATTGCTGCCTCTCTGCTATTTGGTCTTCTTTATTTTCCCCGTTAGAATCATTGTTAGTGTAGCAGTCTTAACTAATTCAGAGAAGACGTCAGTGGAAGATCAATGTATGAATCCCACATGGCCTATTTCGTGTTAAAATGTTCCTTTTACGAAACACTTTTCCTATAGATTTAGAATGTGTTATTGTCACAGTTTCAGACTCAGTAAACAATGCAGTTTCTTCCCTAACGACATGAGTCACATGTATGCTGGATACAATTTTTTTTTAAACCTTAATTACAACATGAGATTAGCTGAACAGAACTTGAATTCAAACAGGAAATTCTTGCAAGTTTCAAGGGGGGGTCATAATTCATATAAATCTATTTTGCTTTCTTCCAGAGAGAAAAATTCAAGCTCCATCATCTCTTTTGCTTCACCCCTTTCACCCCTTTCTCAGGTTGACATTGTTCTGTGTTTGCACATGTTTGCCCTAGAAACCAATACGGGCACAGCTTTGGGGACATAGAATCAGACTAATACCCCAGTATGTTCATTGCATAGGTTGACAGTAGGATTCCAATCAGGAAGAAAAAAGCGTTCTAATGTACTGACTGCAAAGGTACGGGAGTGGGGCAGACAATTTTTTTTTTTTCTATGGAATGCCTACTATGTACAGGACACTGTAGGGAACTACAACTTTGTACTAAAAAATATATCCTTTTTTGTGTACAACAAGTTCAAGGGTAAATTTAAAAGACCTAAAACATCTCTTTTTCTTTTCTTCCCTTTTCCTACTTAAAATGGATCCTTTTAAGCCTTTTTCCTGGCTTATCTCATCCTTCCTCATCACCAGATGAGCCAAATTTTAGACAAGGTTGACAGTCATATATAGGAGTGTGTGCATAAACACTCCGTATGTGCATGTATACTCAGAAACAAAATCTGCAAGTTATGAGATAATAACAAAGCCTATTTCAAGGATAAGTGTGTGTATCTGAGCACAGGTGTAACTGGAACAGTAAGGGGAAGGAAAAACATCAAATGAAAGTTGAGAAATACTTTATTAGATTTATTTCAGGGGATGATTAAGGCAGAGCTCATTAAAATTCCTTTAGTCTTTCTTCTCATTTATTTTTTCACCATAGGCATGTGAACTTATGCTAATTATATGGTAGTTTTATAAATATTGAGCAAGATTTTCTGGCTAAATAGTCAAAAGTACTTTGATTCTGAATTGCACAACTTTGAAGGTTTCATTAACTCTTTCATAACACTGAAAGAGCCAGAGCATTATGTTTCCAGACCGTGAAGTCATTGCCTCCACCCTGCATTCATATTGTTCCTTCCAAAAAAACTTCAGCCATGTTTCCATTTGCTTCCCAAGAAGTGAACTTGACTAATTTACTTCTTGGGAAGTCTGGGCACTTGGAAGTTCTAAGTCAATAACCCAGCTCATTCACTTAACTATGACGCCCATATTCAACTTCATTTTTAATGATCTGGAACAGACATTGAGCTTTTCCTAAAGTGCTACATCTAAATCTTCAGCTTCATGAAATAGTCATCTGGGGAGCTTAGGCATTGATAGGCCAACATTTGAAAAACAATTTTTTTAATGTTTGCTTATTTTTGAGAGAGAGAGAGAGAGAGAGAGAGAGAGAGAGACAGAGTGTGAGCAGGGGAGGGGCAGAGAGAGAGAGGGAAACGTATAATCCGAAGCAGGCTCCAGGCTCTGAGCTGTCAGGACAGAGCCCGACGCGGGGCTCGAACGCACGAACTGTGAGATCATGACCTGAGCTGAAGTCGGACACCTAACTGACTGAGCCACCCAGGAGCCGCCGATAGGCCAACATATTAAACAGTCAAATTAACAGCAATTTTTGCTATTCCAGGAGTAGCAGTTAGGACTAAGTAACTGCTACCAGTTAGGACTACCAGTTAACTACCAGTTAGGACTACTGGTAGGCTACCAGTAACAAAACACATAATCAACTGTGGCGTGAACACATCTGGCTAATTTTTCTCATATAACAAAGTGAGAGGTAAGGGGTTGCTTGCACGGGCTGAGCTGCTCAACAATGCCACCCTGGACCGAAGTTCTTGTCATTTTCTCTTATAGCCTGTGTGTTCACATTTTCCTTTACACAGGTTATCTCTTGTTATGAGATCACTTCAGCATCTCCAGACATCACACCGTGTTTGTGCCAGGAGGAAGGAAGGGGGGGGGTGGTGAAAAGAAAGTCCCAGAGGATGTCCAGAGCTGTACAATACGCTCAATACAGGGAAGACACGGGATATAAGTATCTCGTTAGGACTAGGTATTGTGCTTTTCCGAACAAAATCAGGATTCTGTCTGCAGGGAAGAAGAGGGAAATGGGATTGGACAAACAACTAGAAGCTTCAGGTGAGCTATGGTAAAAACCCACTCTGCAAGTGTAGAAGTGGGGTGCTTCAAAGGATTAGATACTTCCTTCTTTTCTCCATTTTATAGCCCATCCCTTCTTAAGGTTTATTTACATTCTAGTTATGTATTTCTGAGGAACTGGGGTCCCACAGCTAAGAAATCCCCAAAGTATTCCTAAACTCACTAACAGAACTATTCAATGACTGACATCCATTAAGCAGCATGGAACCACCCTGAGTCTTTTCATATATACTTGTAAGCACAACATAGCAGGTCTCAAAGGCTGGAAATCTGTACTCACCAAAGGCATCCACCATCTGGCCACCACGGTGGTGGTGTTTTAGATTAAAGGAGCTTATTTTCCAGTATCTTTTGAAAAACAGGTGGTTGTCCTGACCTTCCTTCATAGAGAGGTTTCCCTTTTTATAAATGGCAACTCAGATTGTCCTATCCTATTTTTTTGTAACTCTCTCCTAATGTCTTCACAGAAATGCCCCAAATCTGTTAAAGTTTCTTCTTGTCCTTCTCAAAATAGCTCTGAGAAAGTTGACTTCTCAAGGACAGAAATCTTTGCAAGGACCTCTTAGAATGAGGCAAGCAGACTCCTAAAATCTCATTGGAATCAAAAGTAGCCTGGCTCTTTAAAAATAGGTTGGAATTTTTCGACTATAGAATACAAAATAAACCTCAGATGATGATTGAACCGAATAAATATGTGTGACCAAGGCAATAAAAAATGGAAATGTTAGGATACAGCGAGACTGCTTTTCTTTGAAATATTTTTAGGAACATGTTCATATACACTTTCAACGTAAAAAAGGTAGGGAAGATATTTACTTTTTCTCCATTTTAAAGATTGTCTTAAAGGATTAGTGGAGACCTTTATTTCTTTTTTTTTTTTTAATTTTTTTTTTAACGTTTATTTATTTTTGAGACAGAGAGAGACAGAGCATGAACGGGGGAGGGGCAGAGAGAGAGACAGAGCATGAACGGGGGAGGGGCAGAGAGAGAGGGAGACACAGAATCGGAAACAGGCTCCGAGCCATCTGCCCAGAGCCTGACGCGGAGCTCGAACTCACGGACTGCAAGATCGTGACCTGAGCCGAAGTCGGACGCTCAATCGACTGAGCCACCCAGGCGCCCCCTTCATTTCTAAATCAAGAGTAAGCGCTCACTGCTGTTGTGGCACCCTCCAATTAGGATAAATCCAGCATCGTAAAAAAAGTCTGCATCTTTCCGTGGAATCTTCCTGATTTCTGAAACCTTTGCTTTTTCCTTTTCCCCTCCCCCCTCTTTGTCTTCCTGTTTCTATTTCTCCTATTCCAGCAAATATCCTTCCATACAATAGGCATTTCACAATGGGCTACCTGATGACATTGCACTCTAGAATCTGACTCAACAAAAATTATGGAACATACATTATCTAAGTTATGACCGAATAAGGAAAATCATCCTCTATTGTAGAAACCTTCTCAAGTTTTCCATGGCTTGTGCCATTTCTCCTTCTCCAACTTAAAATAGTTTGTTTCATCAAAGAACGAATAAGAGAATTAAAGACTGATTTACCTTATATTTTGATATCCTCTATTTTAGATAATTTCTAAATACAGTTATATAGAAATATCGCCACAGAAGGAAGAAAACACCTCAATATAAGTCTATAATACATGTAAGCCATAATTATAAAAATTAATAGAATATATTTTGAATAACTATGTCCTTTCTAGAGTTTATTTATTAATTTTTAAAACACCAACACAAGCCCCATCTTACCTATGAAAATTCATAGGCCTTTTGGGCTAGAGTAATTCTATCTACCTCTAAATTCAATATTTGTCTTTCATTTGACAATTAAGTATGTGATATCTCTTGTCTCAATTATAGCCTAATTTCTAATATAATTATTTTCATGTTTTCCTTATCTGCAGAATATTTTCATGTATTCTTTATCTGCAAAACTCACAACATATTTTCATTTTCCCTAGTGCCCCACATACCCACCTTAGGCTCTTGATTGATTACAAACTGGTTTTCCCAAAATTAAATGGTAGGTAGACTTCTCCTTTCAAGATGACAGTCCTGTTTAGTGCATTTGGAAATTACCTAATACAGGAAACCAATATGTAAGGTAAATCAATCTTTGACTCACTTCCTTAAAGGATTTTCACTATGAACTTCCTTTCAAGCTCTTGAGTTTTACGTCTGCTGAGATTTCAAGTTTTTGACTCTTTTGCCCAGAGCTCATTGTGCATTCACTTCATCAATACTCAGTCTTAAGGAATCAAGGAGCCAGCCAATAATTACTACCCCAGCCAAAGGAAATCAAGCCCATATTTCTTGATGTCTGCGAAATTATAAGTACAGCTGTAGATCTGTTTCCTCCAGAAAATATGATAATGCATATTGTGATACTAGTATAATTGAAGTACAAGATGAAATGTTTCTGAAATGCTTCAGAGTTAAGATGTTCATATTCTAACAGGAAGTAGCCCTGATTTTGCTAACCTGGTCCTATTAGGTTCTATAGAAATCTACAGCCAAGATTGTAATTGGCAGGCACCTGACATAAATGCCACAAACACATTCATAAAAATATAAAACTAGGGGTGCCTGGGTGGCCCGGTCAGTTAAGCGTCCAAGTTCAGCTCAGGTCATGATCTTATAGCCCATGAGTTCAAGCCCTTGTCGGGCGCTGTGCAGACCGCTCAGAGCCTGGAGCCTGCTTCAGAGTCTGTGTCTCCCTCTCGTTCTCTGCCCCTCCCCCACTCACACTCTGTCTCTCTCTCTCAACAATACATAAATTTTATTAAAAAATATGAAACTATAAGAAGATGTCTTTGCTACACAAACTGGAGTGAAAAAGTTGGAGATAAAGAGAGCTCATTTATATAATCAAGTGTCAGAAAAAAATTACATAAAAGGGGCCAATCTGTTTCTTTCTTCCGATCTGTAGCTCATCCACCACCATAATCTGTAAAGTGCCTATCTGTATCAGGAAACTTTTCACTAATATTGAGTGACTACAATATCTTAAGCTGATCCATACAAAGTTTCTGATATAACATCTCTTTTGACATTTAATTCTAAAACTAAAAGTTCATGCCTCAATGGACTGTGTGATACATTAATAACTTCTGTCAGAATGAAACTAATCATTTTTAGATCATTTTGATAAGAGTGATTCTTCTTTCATTCTCTTCGATCATCCCTTTTACGAGAAAACGAAAAAAATGCTAAGCACTTAAATCATAAAAAGTGAAATATCTCTAGCACGAATCAAATCATTTAGTACCATCAAAAGTCTCACACAAATATCATACATAAAATATTTTCATTTTATGAGTCAAATGTGGAGAAGGGAATGGGTCTTTACTGTGTGTGGGAAGGCAGCCAAGCGCTTTGTCAACATCTTTTAAAATTTGGATTTCATTCTATTATAATCACAATGATAGTCTGTGTGGTGTGCACAATGCATTCTACATCTACAAAATGGTTATGTCTAAAAATTCCATCCCCTCCCCTTTCTGTGTTAAAGATTCGTTTTCAACATCATCAATAGCTGAAGCGATGCTCATCTGTGACCATCTGTTCTTATTATAAAACAGTAGATTTTGGCAGAATTTTTGAGCATTGAGCATGTCCAAACATTAGAACACCTGTTTGATCTTTACCAAATCAGACCCTTCAGATGGTTGAGTGTGGGTGGGAGGTTAGGCATAGGGAAGTAAGAGTTTCACAATTTTTTTTTTGAATTGGGAAATATCAAATAAATTAATTTTTTTCAGTTGATGATTATTCATCCTCTACTGTTAGAAAAATTTGCCGTACTAACTAAGCTTCGACAATATATGAAACATCTAAATGGGGAAAATACACAAACACATTTTTGATCACCCACACATGAAGATATTACTATTACCATTTACTGAATAAATACCTTGTTGCTAGAGCAGTGTTAACATACAGTAGGTACGCAGTATGCATGTGCTTAATAAATAAAAGTATGTTTAGTTTTCATAAGGCAGTGGGATTTCTATTGATAGTTCCATTTTACAGATGAGTAAGACTGAGGATAACATAAACTGCAGAGCTGCAACTCAGCAATGCCTTCTGACTTCTATTTATGTGGTTCTGCATGGGACAACACGATTAGCTGGGTCTCAGATGGGTTTTCTCTACTAGTAACTTCTCAGAGGATGGCAGAAAGACTAGAACTACAAAATCAGGGGGATACTGGTTTGGAAAAGTCAACCAGAGGAAGTGACTTTTCTTTTTATGTTTTATTTATTTTTGAGAGAAAGACAGCATGAGCAGGGGAGGGGCTAAGGAGACAGAGGATCCGAAGCAGGCTCTGTGCTGACAGCAGAGAGCCCAATATGGGGCTTGAACTCATGAACCTCAGCCAAAGTTGGACGCTCAATGACCGAGCCACCCAGGCACCCTGGAAGTGACTCTCGAATAGTTCTGAAAGAAGCAGCAACATGTTTGAGAAGCAGGGAGTAGGCGAAGGAGGTAACGTGAATTCCTAGAACGAGTGTTCACGATAGCAGCGCCACAGCAGGCAGTGAGTAGAGATGTTGCTATTTATATGAAGGGAGGAATAATTGGTAGAGGGGTTTGAAACCTACAATTGGGAGCTTGGAGTTGATACAAAGCAGAACTGGGAAAGCGACTGATGTGATTACGAGAGTGGCAGATGAGCGCTGTTGCTGGGGGAAGCGTGGATGGGTGAGCTTCTGGCTGCTGGAAGGCAGTGCCCATCCCAGCCCGACTGCTGATGTCACCGGATGCAGCCAAGACAGAACTACTCTTGAGGTAGACTCTACACGTTTGAGCCACAGTCTCCTCTGCCCTTCGAAACCTCTGATGAGTGACAAAACTCTTCATTTTGTCTTTTTTTTCCTTAAAGCGTAATCTTTTTACTGTCATCTTAGTATAGCACATTTGTACATGAACTACAACACGAGATCTTGTTCCTGTTCTATCATTTTGTCAAAGCAAGCAGACAGAGTCTGGGGTGGTTTGAAAAGTAAAAATAATATAATCGTTACAACTGGATGGAAAGTTAAAGATAATCTTGTCTAGCTGTTTCATTTCTTCTTTAAGCAAGGAAATTAGAGCTTAGAAAATGTTTCCGTTCATTCACTTACCACAAACTCTGGAGTCACATTCATCATTAACTTGCATTCTGTCTTTTCGCTTGTCATCTGAGTAACTTTAAATTTTGTTTTTAAATGTTTTTAATGTTTATTTATTTTTGAGAGGCACAGAGAGAAAAAGCGTGAGCAGGAGAGGGGCCGAGAGAGAGGGAGACAAGTATCCGAAGCAGGCTCCAGGCTCTGAGCTGTCAGCACAGAACCCAACACGGGCTCAAACTCACGAACTATGAGATCATGACCTGAACTGAAGTTGGACACTTAACCAACTGAGCCACCCAGGCACCCCTGTTATCTGAGTAACTTTAGAAAAAAAATATTTTATTTTCTCAGTTTCTTTGTCTAAAAAATAAAGATAAATATGGCATAATAATCACAATCTGAATAAAACATTCTTCTCCGGGCACTATAGCATGGTGGTTAATGATAGATGTTCTGGAGCCAGACTGCTTGGGTTTAATTCTCAACTCAACCACTCACAAGCAATGGAAATTTGGACCAGCTGCCTCATCTCCCAATGCCTCAGTTCTCTTCTCTGTAAATTGGGATATGCATTTCCATATTTGTATAGTATGAGATGAGGAAAGACAACATATATATTTTACCAGACCTCACCCCAGGCTAAGAGCACTGATTAAATGCTAGCCATAGCTATGGTCATTATTATCATCATTCTCACTGTTTGGGTTAACACCCACTATACGCTGGGCACTGCAGAGGATGTAGAATAGGCAGAGAGGAAAGACACAGTTTCTTTTCTCAAGGAGCTCAGAGGCTGAGCATTAAAGGAACCACTACTATAATCCAGTGTGACAAGTGTTACCAAAAAGGTTTCATCTGTCTTTCCTAGAGCTCAGAGAAGTGGATAAGGAACGGGTTGCTGTTGGTGAGTCACTTGAGTTCAGTCTTAAAAGATGACGGCTGTCAGCAGACCTTGGAGAGGAGTAAAGGAAGAACTGG
Organism: Panthera uncia; assembly: GCF_023721935.1. Classification (NCBI taxonomy): domain Eukaryota; kingdom Metazoa; phylum Chordata; class Mammalia; order Carnivora; family Felidae; genus Panthera; species Panthera uncia. The sequence goes on along the minus strand of NC_064810.1, from coordinate 14,606,339 downwards.
TGTGTTTGGGGGAGCTTGGGGAGTGAAGAGTAGATCAGCTGCATAGAACGCATGTGCTCAGAGTTAGAGAAAACCCAAAGGTTGGTGATCGTTTTGTATGGTGGTTGGTAGTTTGCACATGAAGAGTAGAGGGATATGGGAATGGCTAGTTCCACAGTGGTTTCATGAAGAAGGGCCTTGTTAAATGCACTGCTAAGTTATGCATAGTTTATCTTGAATGTGGTGAGGCACAAGAAAGGATTTTAATCAGAGGGATGGCCCAATTAGGATCTTCTTGTCAAATATTGATGGATGCCCTCTGGACCCATTCTATCTGATACATAAAGATGCTCTAACGCCTTTACCTGTTGACCAGGCTGTTTTCCCCTTTCCTACCATATGTTAAGTTCCTTGAGGGGAGTAATCTGGCTTTCTATTTTCAACATCTGCCATGATGCTTGGAAGACGTAGGTTCTCAGTAAATATAGAATAGATGGGTGAATGGAAGAGACAAAGCAGAAATTCAGTTAAAAGCCTTTTTTTTTGTCCTTCATTAATGTGACTCAGTAAGGATCTAATGGTGTTAGTGGCAGGAGACACAAAAAGGGGACAGGCTCAAGAGATATTTGAGTAAGATAACTGACAAGCATTGGAGGTAAGGACTGCTTGAATTAGAGGCAAGAAGAAGAACTTATCTATGGTCTTCAGATTTAGAGATTGGTCAGCTCAGTGGATGATGGCAATATTCACTGAGAGTGAATATCCAGGGGTAGGTTTGCAGGTGTAGATTATGAGTTTGCTTCTGGACAGGTCTAATGTAAGGAACCAGTGGTTTGAATGAAGGACAAATGAGTCTACTTTCATCTACACAAGGCTTTTAAAAAATCCAAACAAACCAACAACTAGTAGAATATTAAACCAGTTTGTACATAATTATTTTTTTGGTTATAAAATCAAAGAAAATATTTTTCTTGAATGTCTGGAATACCTTTAAATCCACCCTGTGTTTCTGGAAATGATAACCCATCCACAGGGGCCCACATTGAACAACAAATCCTTGTCGCACCCTGAACACACCCATAGCATACGATTTTACTTTGTGTTACCATTTGTACCAATGTATTCAAGTATTTGTATTCACCTTCCTTTAATATATGCAACAGGGTATGATGACTAAGGTCGCAAGGTTTGGAATCAGAGAAGATTTTAAAATCTCAACTTCATTCGTTAGCTGAGTGATCTAGGAAAAGCAGTTTGCCCTTCTTTCACCTGTTTTTCTCATACGTAAAATGCAAAGGGCAACACCTACCATGAAGGGTTGAAACCCTCCAGTGGCTTTTTCCGCCATGCTCTGCATGATGCTCTCATCTCTGTTCCGGCCACATGAACCCCTTCACTGCCCCTGTGATCACTCAGGTATGCTCTAACCCCCCCCCCCACCCCCACCCCAGAGTGCTCTTCTCCCAACTATCTGCACGTCTAGCTCCTTCACTTTTATTTATTTGTTTATTAAACAATTTTTTTTACATTTATTTATTTTTGAGAGACAGAGAGAGATAGAGCACAAGTGGGGGAGGGGCAGAGAGAGAAGGGGAGACACAGAATCCAAAGCAGGCTCTAGGCTCCAAGCTGTCGGCACAGAGACCGACACGGGGCTCGAACTCACAGACTGTGAGATCATGACCTGAGCCGAAGTTGGACGCTCTGAGCCACCCAGGTGCCCCTAGCTCCTTCACTTTTTGCAAACATTTTCACAAAACCATCTTGTCATGTGGCTGTAATAGAGAGGAAAACTCTGCTGAGTCTAATATGAAACACGTGCGTGCATATTGACAAAGGCCGGAAGGAATTTTTTCCAAAGGAAATCGTATCGGGGAGGAGAATCAGGTGTAAAACGTTCCCCTTATGCGTTATCGCCTTTGATGTAGTTTTGACATTTGAAATGCAATTAAAAGTTCAATTTCTCGGTGAGATGTTCCCCGGGTCCCCTATGTAAAATTTCAGTTCCACACAGCAATACTTCATATCTTTCATCTCTGCTTTAGTTCCTTTTTCTCTTTAGCATTCGTTACAATCTAATGTGCTATATATTTTACTTACATATGTGTGTGTCTACCAAATAGAGTAAGCTTCTCGAGGATGGAGATTTCCTTTGCCTGTCCCATTCACTGTGATAACCTCAGTGCTTAGAATAATGCCTGGCATGTAGCAAGTACAAAAAAAGTATACAGCTGACCCTTGAATAACACAGGCTTCAACTGAATGGGTCCAATTATATGCAGGTTTTTTTTTTTCAATAAATACACTACAGAACTATAAATGTACTTTCTTGAAAACATTTTCTTTCCTGTGGCTTATTTTATTGTAAGAATGCCATATAGAATACATATAACATAGAAAATGTGTGTTAGTCTACTATTTATGTTATCAGTAAGGCTTCTGGTCAACAGTAGACTGCTACTAGTTAAGTATTTTGGGAGTCAAAAGTTACACACAGGGGCGCCTGGGTGGCTCAATGAGTTGAGCATCCGACTTCGGCTCAGGTCATGATCTCACGGCTTGTGGGCTCGGCCCCGCGTCGGGCTCTGTGCTGACAGCTCAGAGCCTGGAGCCTGCTTCAGATTCTGTGTCTCCCTCTCTCTCTGCCCCTCCCCCGCTCGTGCTCCGTCTGTCTTTCTCTCTCTCAAAAATAAATAAACATTCAAAAACATTTTTTTAAAAAGTTACAGATTTTCGACTATGCTGGGGGTCGTTGCCCCTAACCCCCTGGTTGTTCAAGGGTCAACTGTATTTTGAATGGATGAATTATCTATGTAAATTGTTTAGCATAGTTTCTGGCACGTACCAAACATTCATGAAGGAGTGGCTGTTGTTCTGAATTTTGCTGATATTTTACAAGATCTTTGGAAGTCATGAAGTATACTATATTTGTTATCTTATTACTTCTACTGTGGATAATTAATGGATGAGTGAATGGATGAGTGCCCAGTCAAGTGAATAGGTTAGCTACTTGGGTCATGATGGGTGATATGGTGGTGCCTCCAAAATAACATCCAGGGTTGGAGAAAGGGTGGGAGGAAGAGCGGTTCAACAGAGTGCTCTGTGCACCCACGTAACCCCCCCACCTTACCCCCACCCAAACACTGTCCCTTCTAATGACTAGGTTATTATCAAGAGCCCTTTCTAGCTCTCACAGCCTGAGTCTGTGGGTCCCAAAAGCTGAGGCAAAAAGTAAAATATTTTACCTACTTAACGTTCTTATAAAATAAAATTTCCTTCATGGTAAATTAGAAATGGATTTAAAGCAATCAGATTGAACTTTTGTGTGCATACACACACACACACGCACACGCACACGCACGCACGCAATCTTGAACTGAGAACTTGTAATCTTGTTTCATGCCTTTGTCTCAGTGATTTGTGGCAAGTGTGAAGATACTTCCAAAGTGTTATTAATGACTTAGAAAGTGGGAAGTGTGTCTGTCAAAACTAAGCTTAGCTAGTCTGGTCCCAGGCAGTACCAAGAGGCAGCGTGAACTCCAAGTCTGAATTACAAAGAACTATTGATCCTGACAGTAACGCATGCCTGAAAATGAAACTGACATGGAATGAATCTGACATTGAAATATTATCTTAAAATCATGAAAAGCATGATAGAGAATTCAATTATATAACTAAAGGGAATAGGAGAAAATGAATAAATTGGTAGCGATCTTTCGTTCAAGCATGGGTTTTTCTGTACAGGTCAAGCTCACTTTTACACATAATTAGTTACCAGGGTTTCTCACTTCTTTACTTAATCCATTCCAATAATGATTTAGTTTAATAATTAGAAAGCTTCGAATTTATATTAAAGCCAAAACAAATTAAAAAAGCTACAGAAGCAATCTGAGTCCAGGTTGCAAAAAAGGACTTTTGTCCAGAACCTAGGTTGAATTAATCTGACATCTTAAAAGCTCTGAATGTGAATCTGGACTCTGAATCGGAGAGCCATGAACCATGGGCAAGATCTTTAATCTCTGCCTTGTAAGTTCTTTAGTTGTAAGACATAAGCATGATAATTCCCACACCATTGTAGCTGTTCTGAAGCATAAAAAAAGATATGTTATTGGAACAGGCACATATAAGAAGGCTGGTAAAATTCATTTTGACATATGTTTGAATAAAACTGTCATGTATCTTATGGGATTGAATAATTGTGTAAAGCCAGGAGAAGAAATGTTTGCAGTTATATTTTATAGATGGGGAAACATGTTCAGATGGGTTAAGTAACTAGCCCCAGACACCAAACAGGGCTTCATATTTACATCTTCTGATTCTTGGCCTACTATCCCTCTTAATTCAACTACACCTAGATGTTCAAGTAGTCTACTCTTGGGTGGAGATTATAAGTATTCTAGTAGGATTTTTTTCCCTCCAAAGGCCTAGCCACACACTGATCCTGTTCGATCAGCAGATATTTTAGAATCTGCCCCTATGTGCTAAGTACCAATCTGCCAGAATTCAACAGTAGAACAAGTCTCTGCCCCATGAAGTTTACACTGTGGTGGAATTGATGAATACAGTCAACTTTAATGAGTGCTACCATATCTCAGGCACAGTCTAGGAACGAAATATATAACAAGTCTTTGTCCTGACATTGTGGGTGAAGAAATATAACAGGGAAGGCTGAATGAAGATATGGCAGGTTGAGAACTCAGCAGAGTCAGGCATGGTGAAGGGCTAGGGAGTGAGTTCAGCCCTAATATGTCCAGAGGTCTTCCTAGGGATATAGACTGATGAACTTGGTCTTGAAGCATGAGAAGGTAATCTAATTCTTTGAAGCCAATGTGCAAGATTCCACTTGGAGAAAGACCTCCCCCTTGCTTTCAAAGTTAGTATGTTCAGTTTAATACCTAGAGAATAGCGTGCTTGCTGGGTTATTAAACCATGTGAGTTTTTGGAAATAATTGGGTTTCTTAGTAAAAAGGGAATTAATTCTACTTTTACATAGTATGCTTTTTAGTGTATCCAAAAATCATGTTGGTAGACTGATGTATGATTGTCATGGACTGAATGTTTGTGTCCCCCCAAAATTCATATATGGAAGACTTACCCCCCCCCCCATTTATGATGGTATTTGGAGGTGGGGCCTTTGGGAGGTAATAAGCTTTAGATCAGGATGGGATCCTCATGACAGCATTAGTGCCATTATAAGAAGAGGAAGACAGGGGCACCTGGGTAATTCAGTCAGTGAAGTGGCTGACTCTTGATATCAGCTCAGGTCATGATTTTGTAGTCAGGTCATGAGATCGAGTCCCACATCAGGCTTCGAGCTGAACATGGAGCCTGCTTGGGATTCTCTTTCTCCCTCTCTCTCTGCACCTCTCCTACCCATGCTCTCTCTCTGTCTCTCAAAAAAAGAAATAAATAAACATTTAATAGAAAAAAAAAAAGAAGTGGAAGACAGACCTCTTTGAGAGCATGCACCAAGGAGAGGCCATGTGAGCACAGAGCAAGAGAGTAGTTGTCTACAGCCCAGGAAGCCGACTCTCACTAGAAGCTGAATCTTCCAGCACCTTCATCTTTGATTTCCCAGGCTCCTAAAACTTTGAGAAATAAATATCTGTTGTTTCAGCTATGCAATCTATGGTAATTTATTACAGCAACCTGAGCAGACTAAGACAATGCCACACTTCTCTCACGGGATTGTGTGAGAACCAAAGTATGTGAAATTGTACATTAGCAGGCAGAAATGAGAGGGGCACACAAGTAATTGAAAGACTTTACATATTTGAATTAATAGTTGGCATTAATGAGAAAAATATTTTCATAAGCGGTGAAACATTCCTACAATCTAATGGTTTCTGCATATTCTTACCGTAACATAGCATGTTTGGGCCCTCTTGAAGGCAGTTTCTAACTGGTCCTCTCAAAATAGTTTACCAAATTGAAATAAGAATTAAATTTTGAAAACCAGCTGAGCCCATGGAATATTTCTCAAAAGGTCCTCAAATGATTCTGAAGGACTACGCATTAACAATACCTAAATTTAGGAGTAAGTCTGGAGTAAATCATGGCTTTGTGTGCTCTTGATTTTTTTTTTTTCTTAACCTACTGAAGTTTAGTTTCAGTGTAGAATGTAGTTCTGGAGTACCCAGGATTTCCTGATAACATTTTTGTACAAAAATCCTTTCTAAGCCCGGCTATTACAGCAGCTTCCTATGCTTACGCAGGTCTGTCTGACTGGCCTAATTTTGTTTTTAATCCCATCCTCAAAGTTCTCCATGCATTTTTTAAAATTCTTGCCCTGCCTTCCTGCTACCTTGTAAGTAGCATGCAGCAGTCATTTGAGGGTCCGTCCCCGGAGCAGGTAAGCCTAGTACAGCTTTTAACACCTGAGCACAAAACTTGGGACAACCTCAAAGCGCTGATTACAGATGGGTCCTATTCAGGCATAATCAAGGGGAGTATTTAAGGACATCTGGGCAGCATGTACTACCTGCTCCCAGTCTGGAGTAGAAGGAAATAGTAAGGCAGGCTTGCTGAGTTGGACTGACGCTACAGGGCTATCGGCAGGACATGCTAAGGAAGAGCTGCTTCCTCTCCTGTCCAAATCACATGCCTAATTAAATGCACATCCTGTGCTCAGTGCAGGAATGCATGGATTCATTTACGTAGCAAATATTCTTTTACTACTTATTGCCTATTGTGCATTCTGCTGGGTGCTGGGGACACAAAGATTAATAGGCCACATTCCCTACCTAAGACAGCTCACAGCACTGTGGACAACTACCTTCATGAAAAAGGAAATAAGGCTCAGGTAGACACCTAAGTTGCTTTGGTTTAAACGGGAACTACTTTGAGCACACAGTAGGTAGATGAATACTGTTTGCAACATTGGCAAAGGGGGTGCCTAGAATCTTTTGTTCACTTTTCTGTTCCTAGTTTAACACAATCCAGAGCAGAGTATGGAGCAGCTCAGTGCTTATGGAATGAAATGATTGACTGATTGATCCCCATGTTCCTTGACTGTTGAGCTTTCGCTGGTCCACACTTCTCACAACTACCACACTCCACTTACGTGGGGTTGGCATTATTTTACACATGCTATACTCCTTCCGTCTAGAAGATTCACTGACTGAGTGGTACACTTTCTATGCAGGGACCTGGGAGGACCTTTCTGAACCCCTCCAAGCACAAAGCACATGGCATGGCATAAGAGGCACTCTATTGAGTGCCCAGCACCAGGAAAAATTGATCTGAGCCCAGGACACTGTCATGTCCTGAGTTCTGTCCTAACGGACTCACATTTTTCGCTTCGGTCCTCTGTGCTGGGACTCCTCCTCAAGGCACTTCTGCAGCCCTGCACTCACCTGGGTAACTGCCAGGCAGTAACTCTGGGGCTCCCAGGGGTCACACTGGAGCAAATGCGGCTGCAATTATTGGGCTGCTGGAGGTCCTCTCCCAGTGTCCCTGCAGCCTCACGATCCTGGAGGTGTGAGAGACATACTGGAAATTCAGAATCACAGGGTCATAGTGCCCTGTTTTAAACCAACTCATTTAAACCTGGATCAACGCCAATGGCCCAGGCGATATAGAACTTGATTATTTGCTTACAGAGTGGGACTAACTTCTGGCTCCTTCCTTCCTTGATCAGTAGAAAATATTTGGGATTTCAAACCTGAAATCACCTGTTACCACATACCAGAGTTTCTATCTGTGGATTAAAGAGCAAGTTAAGTTAAATTATACCATACTGTCCCAGATTCACTAAGAATGAGAACTGGGTCCCCAAAGGTCTATAAAGTGGACAGATGGCAAGATGGCTTAAGCAAAGGTGTTTTCAAAACTAATTTTTTGAAAAATATATCTTATGTGATGATGTGTATGCATTCTTTTGGGGATTTAAAAAATCAGATTCTCTAAGAAACAAAGCAATTTAGGGGAATATGAACTGAAAAATATACTAGATACAAAATAAGTTATTATTTACCAACATTATGGAACATCATTAGAAAGATGTAAGGAAGGAAAAATAATTTTAGCTCATCCTATATATTTCAGGTTCTTCGCATGCTACGATTTATTGCTGAGTGCTACATCAGACTTTGTTCTAATGAAATATAATCCTCAGGTGGCTATGAGCAATGGCTGAGGAAGCTATATATTTTATATTGAATACATGTACAAATCCAATTAAATGTTAGAAAGCAACTTCACAAATTATTTTTAAGGTACAATGTATACAACAATGCTTCTAAAAAAATAGAACTTAAGTAATAAAAATGTTTTATTTCAAAAATTTTTTGTAAGTTGTTTTTCTTTTTTTTTTTAAATTTTTTTTTTCAATGTTTTTTATTTATTTTTGGGACAGAGAGAGACAGAGCATGAACGGGAGAGGGGCAGAGAGAGAGGGAGACACAGAATCGGAAACAGGCTCCAGGCTCTGAGCCATCAGCCCAGAGCCCGACGCGGGGCTCGAACTCACGGACCGCGAGATCGTGACCTGGCTGAAGTCGGAGGCTTAACCGACTGCGCCACCCAGGCGCCCCTGTAAGTTGTTTTTCATATGGGCACCAGTTATGTATTTTTTTTTTTTTTTTTAGGTAGATTGACACTTGTCATTTTCTCTGTTGACTAAATTATATTCAATTCCTTGTTTACATTTATTTCATTTGGGTTTTAAGTTTTACGTCTATTCACATAGACTCCAAGCTGCAGGCTTACGAGTTTTAAAGATGGTTATAGGTAATGGACAACGATGAAAACAGCGATGAGTTAAGAGGTAAAGATAATAATGCAACATGATTAAAATGGAAGACGGAAGGGTTAAAATAATATTTAGAGGAAATTATATGTTACAAATTAATTTATCTTTGAATGTCATGTTTGAGAGGCTTATATTCTGGAATTCTTGGGAAGATATAACGTCTGTTTGCTCCCACATCTTCCATTTGAGTAGCTATTATTTCTGATAAAAAATTCTTTAGGACTGGCTAACCACGTGAGGTGATTGCAAGATATTCAGTATTATATGGTGTTTACTGCAGTTAAAATTGAATGAAGAAAATGGTGTACTCATAAAAATTTACTTATTATAGATAGACCTGAAAGTCCTTTACTTCTCCTTTACAGAAGAATCAAGAATGTAAAACCAAAACAAAACAAAACAAAAACAAACAAAAACCCAAACCAAAAAACAAAGTAAGATAAATAAATAGCATCTTCAATTCCCTGCAAGGCACACAATTAATGCTCCAGCAATCTACTTGCTGTAAGTTTGCATCAGTGAAATGTGGCAATTTCTAGGATTTTTGACTATTTTTACATAAAAAATAATTCAATATAATTCACCTGAATGGGGGAATGAGTCCAACATAAAATTCAGAGTTCCATAAAAATCTCATTGTTCGTACCTATCTCTTATGTTTTTGGTTAATTATATAAATCTTGAAAACTTAAGTGTGTGCCACCCTAAGAAAGTACCAAGTAAAATTTGTAGGTTTTTTTTTAATAGAGTCTATGTTCTAGGATCTACAACAGTCTTTAACTCATTACATGATAAATGGACACTTATCATGTTAAAGGAGGTAGCAGATATGTGCCATAAATCATGATCCAAGGCAGACTCTTTCAATTTATTTCATGATCATTACTTTTATATATAATTCTATTGCATTAATAAATAAAATATATATTGCATTATATAAATATATATAACATATAAATTATATTGCAAAGGAAAACAATTGAGAATTTAAATTTACTTCATACATTTTAAACTGATTAAAGTTATTAATTTTTAAATCTTTAAAACTCATTATGTATAAAGAGAAATAATCAAAGTTTATATGGATGAAAATGAGAAATCCATAAAAGGTAGGGAGCTGGAAAAGAAGATCATCCCCATGGGTACCTCAGCATATCAAAGATTTCCACTCCATCCATCGCCTGCTATTGGATTCAGAGACACAGGTTCAAAAGAGAAGAGCCAGTTAATATTTAACAGTGGTAACTTAAACACTTTTACTTTATGTTAGAAACTGTGCCAGCCCATTCGATGTTAAAAACCAATCAGTTATAGGTAGAACTAACATGGATATACAATTACATTTAGGTTTTAGTATTGTTTTGGTGAGAGCTGACTTCTATTCATTAAAAAAAAAAAGTCTGGTGATCTATAAATTAAATAAGTTCAAGCAAATGATCCCTTTGGCCTCTTTAAATATAATAATAGTTAACATCTACTAGGCACTTACCATACACCAGATACTGCTGTAAGGGTTTTACATATATTAACAGAGCATTAACATTTGTTAATCAAGTTTATATCATGCCCTCTTAAACAACAACAACAACAACACAGAACTATTTCATGGGTTTATGAAGATTGTACCCATTTAAAATTTTATTGACAAGGAAACTTAAGGAAAATAATCACTTATATTATTTCCCTAATTCTCAAATAACTGTATTTCCTAGACACCAACCTGCCTTTCCACCATCTTCCATTTTCTATTTTGACCTATTTCTTTCCTCATTTCTCCTCCTCAGTCACCAGTTTCCATCTCATCTGGTGTCATATTGGCTGAATCTATCTTGTCCCAATTTCTTTCTCATGTTCTTCTCAGGGTTGGTCAAATCTGCAATATTATGGTAAGGAAGCCGAGGAGCAGAGGGTAGCTTCAGGAACTCTCTACTTACTCTTTCCACATTAGGCAAACTAAAAACTGAAGTATATTTTGAAATCTCCAAAATGTGTCTTTTAAATCACATGTTCTGTATATCACCGGCCAGTTTTCCCAACACCATTTGTTGAAGAGACTGTCTTTTCTTCCATTGAATATTCTTTCCTGCTTTACTCAGGCATTGAAAAGAATGAAATCGAAGTGATGAATCACTAAATTCTACTTCTGAAATCAATACTACCCTATATGTTAACTAACTTGAATTTAAATAAAATCTTGGAAGAAAAAAAATCACATGTTGCTTTACTAATTAAGCAAAGTCACAAAGTGTAATTCTATATTTTATGATGTCCATTCAATGTGACTCGTTATAATAGAAAATTAAATAAAGTCTTTCTAGGATGTTACAAATAAACACGTAACTAGTATTATTTACTCATGTGTTTAATGGTATAAACAAAAGTTAATATAGAACCTTCAGCAGTGAGTAAGATTTCTTTGTTAACAGGGACATTTGATTTCATTTGACTAATGCAGATGTAGCCTCTGCTCCTAAATTATTCAACGAAGTGCTAAAAAGCTTCTCAAGATTTTCCTTTACAAAATGGCTTGGTAGGGGCACGTGGGTGGCTCAGTCAGTTAAATGGCCGACTCTTGATTTTATCCCATGTCATCATCTCACCTTTCATGAAATTGAGCCCCGCTTTGGCCACTGCCCTGATAGTGGGAGACATGCTGGGATTCTCTCTCTCCCTCTCTCTCTGCCTCTCCCCGATGTGTGCACCCACTCTCTTGCTCTCTCTCTCAAAATAAATAAATAAACATTTTAAAAATTGGCTTGGTAGATGGATTTTCTTTCTAGATGCACAAATAACATAAATTTTTAATTTGGAGGATGACAATATTTATAAGAATATATTGTAAACACTTAATTTTTTTATAAAATTAAATTCCACCAAAAACCCCCACCTCACCTGAGTTTGTTTCACATTCTGTACCCATTTTCACACAAATGCTTTTTTGATAGAAAATCCAATTTAAAAAGGAATTGTTTCTATGCCAATAAACTAAGCCACAAATATTTGAATCGAACTTTCTTAAAATGGAAAATATAATATTTAGTAGTGATCTTTAAGTGTTCTAAAGATAATTAAATACTTCAAGATAAAAAGAAATAATTTTATTGGCTGGTCCATCTCATTTTTATTACTCTATAAAATATTAAGTCAAATTATCAGCTTTTTCCATGAGGTTTTATAATGGTTATTCCAACAAACATAAGCACATTTTCTAAGAGATCTCTATTATCATTAACATATGATTATGTTACTAAACATGACTGTGAATAAGGTAAAACCATACTCATTACGCTGACATATTTTTATGTAGTGACCAAAGTCAACACATCCAAACTAAAACAGCTTTCATTTAGTTTGTTGAAATCTAAGCAATGATCATCAGAAAAACAAACAAACAAACAAACAAACAAACAAAAAACTAATGGTTACTTTGTTAGATTGGGTGTATTGAGTTTTTTAAGCCTAAAAAGCTTGAGCAACCGGCAAGGTGCTCAAGAAATGGCTTCCTGAAAAATCACACAGGTGTTTATGCTATTAAGGGACCTGAATAAAAGTGGGGAGATGCCAAGGGGTTGGGAAATAGCAATATGGAGCCATCTTTTAGATATTTTTATTGAAATAATTGGGAATCATAGACTTACTAGCATAACTGTTCTCCCCCCAAAGATTCAGTGATGAATAATTTAAAAAGACATTTCATTTGCAGGCACTTGGAGGAAATAATACTATAAAGTAGCAGGCTGAACACCTGTCCAAAGACATCCCAAAGAAACATGTTGGCCTTGAATAGAACTTTTCAATAAAATATAGCTTTTTTCAAATTCAGTGCTTAAAAAGGTTTAGAGAAGGATTATTGAGAATTATGGTAAAGTTTGATGACATGTAAGAAACTTGTTTTTTCCCTTTAGGTTTGCTTAAACACGAGGGCATCCTTAATATCTACACTTGTTCTCACTTATATCCAAGGAGGTCACTTTCTTCAAAGTGAAAACAATCTTCAGCTGATTTTTCTCATTTGAGGAGGTCTGAAGAGGGCAGAAATTACCAATATGCAATTTGCCCTAAACTGAGAGAGAGTGATGGCCAATATTCTTCCCTTACCAAACAAAGTCATGGTGGATTTCTCCTTGACCTTGTGATACTGCATAATACAGAAAATTGAATTGGGATTATAGGAAGTTTATGTCTAAACAGCTAGAGGAAACAAATATTTGATATTGCAAAATACTCAATTCAATGAGAATTATAAATATATTTTTTGTATGTGTAAATCCTGGCATATAGTGGGCCCTTTGCAACTTAGTCATTACAAGACATGTTGTATTATATATTGCACCCATGTTCACATGAAGCTTTTCATCTGGGCGTGGGAATTTTATGAAGCTCTGTTAACTCTATTTATCCCAGTGGTGTGTGTCTATAATCTGATAGAGAACACTGGTTTTCTCTTGACTACTGAGAAATCACAAATAAAGAAGCCAGCTAATTCTCTTTTTTTAAGAATGATTTCATTGTTTGAAAGCAGACATTAACGTAAGTCTATACTGGCAGAACCCAGGCACCTCAAATCCCAAATATGGGGGGCTTTTACATTATTTTAATGGTCATTTAGAAGCTCCCAATATCAAGTGAACACTAGGCATCAATAATAATAGCAACAACAACAACAAAAACACACATAGGACTTTCTAAGGGTCAAATATTGTTTTACGTGCCTGGCATATCCTCACTTATTAAATCCTTCCAGTAATCCTAGGTGATAGTACTATGATGATTACTGCTATTTTATGTATGGGGAAAATCTAAAGCATAGAGAAATTGAGTTAACTTGTTCAAACTCCCTAAGCTAGGAAGTGGTAAAGCCAAGATTCAAACTAGGCAATAGGACTTTGGAATCTATTGCGTTAACCACTCTTGGTTTGTAAATACAGACTCAAAGTGTTTATTACGTCTAAATAGAAGAATATTTTACAAAATAGCCGATAGACAGTCTTTAAAACTATTACTGTGATGAATGATCGAAAAGGCTGAGGAACTGCTTTAGATTTAGGAGGACTAAGAGACATGGTGGTCCTCTGCAGTAAAGGTCCTCACTGAGATCATGGAGGAGAGAAAGAAAACTATAACGGATATTATTGGGATAATTAGGGAAATTCACATATGGTCTGCAGATCTGATAACATTGAATCAATGTTAAATTATCTTATTTAAAAAACGTGTTATCATTTTTTAAGTGAATATCTTTGCTCTTTAATAAATAACTCTATAGTATCTAGGATGAAAGGGACATAATGTCCTCAGCTACGATACACACAAACATGGAGAAAAAAAACAATAAAAGTGGCCAAATGTTAATTATTGGTGAATCCGAGTAAAAGGTATATGGGTATACACAGCACTAGGCTTGCAATGTTCTCCTATAACTTATGTATTTATTCTAAAGCCCGAGATGTGAAGAGGATAATAGAAATGATTTCTCCAGGGTTTTGATGTTTGCAACACATTTTTATATTGTGAACTATGAGGGTGAAGTTGGACCATGGTTGAGATCTGGCTTAAAAGCCATTAGGCAAAATAAGACATATTGATGACAGACTGTCCTTCAGGAAGATGTGTAAAGAAGTCCACTCCCAAAGTTTTATTTAGGCAAAGTCAGGTATTAGCCACTAGTCTATGCTAGTGAAGCTATATCAAGTATCCTAAACAAGTAAGTACTCTGGCGGAGAATTTAAAACATATTTATTTGTTTAGGATATTTCATATGACTCCATGTAGCCCATGGCTCAAGTATCAAGAAAAAAACCATCTTTATTATCTATGATTATAGACATATGTGTTTAATAAAATATTTTTATGGCAGCAAGCCAGTCAGCATATATGGGGATTACTTTATGAAAGTGATTTTTCCTGTTCTTTCCACTTTGAATTCCAGTCCAAAGCAGCTGTGTGGTCCTGGCAGTTTGGCAAGAGCATTGGCTCGAGAGAAGGACTGCGTTCAGTCCTAGCTCTGCCACCGACTTGCGATGTGACTATGGAAACTGCTTTAACCATGTGAGTTTCCCCGGCTGCATCTATGAATTAAAGTAATGAAAATCTACCTAGCTGTGCTATTGTGAAAATCAGAATGGACAACTCTTCGAAAGCACTCGCTGTGCATTAAAAGCATAACATGTTTTAGCTTTTAAAATATTTGTAAAATATTAATTTAATAATACATATTAATTTAATAATAATTTACCTAGGAATAAACTACCAAAGAGGTGAAAGACCTGTACTCTGAAAACTGTAAAACACTGATGAAAGAAATTCATAGATATAATATATATGGCAGTTAAAAAAAGAGTGTTGGCAGAATATCAGGTGGGCAAAATATCCACTATTTCATGATTTTGCTAGAGCTACATCCCCTATATTTAATAACCCTTAATAATTTTTCAGTTAGGGGCACCTGTGACCCTGTTGGTTGTGTGTCTGACTCTTGGTTTCAGCTCAGTTCATGATCTCATAGCTTTATGGGATGGAGCCCTGCATCGGGCTCTACACTGACAGTGCGGAGCCTGCTTGAGATTCTCTCTCTCTCTCTCTCTCTCTCTCTCTCTCTCTCTCTGCCCCTCCCCCACTTGCACTGTCTCTGTTTCTCTCAAAATAAATAAATAAACTTAAAATAATAATATTTAAATTAAAGTACAGTGGTTGTGCTTACGCGTGATACAAGACTATTTTTTAAAAGACTTGGAATAAGATGTAAGTGTCCTTATGACAATTTAGGAAAAGTAAAATATGTAGAACTCAATCTGTCATAAGAAAATAGATTTAAGTGAATGAAATGCTGAAATGCTTTTTTTTGGGGGGGGAGGGGCATTTATAGGCATAATTGCCCCACCTTCCAACTAAGGCATCATTGAACACAGTTAAATCTTCTAGTAGTCTAAATGTCAGAAAAAAGATTATGCCTTTTCTCATAATTTATCCTTTATTTCTATGTTTTCTTTTTTAAGTTACATAGAAATAGAAATATATTTCACACATACATAGAAATTACAGGTGGTAGCTATCATTAGAATGAAAATATATACTCAGTACTCATAAACACCAAGAGACACTATGGATTGTATCCCAAATTGGCATTTCAACTTTCTCTCTTTTTTACCCAGCAGTAGCACTGCCAGGAATTTACCCAAGGGATACAGGAGTACTGATGCATAGGGGCACTTGTACCCCAATGTTTATAACAGCACTCTCAACAATAGCCAAATTATGGAAAGAGCCTAAATGTCCATCAACTGATGAATGGATAAAGAAATTGTGGTTTATATACACAATGGAGTACTACGTGGCAATGAGAAAGAATGAAATATGGCCCTTTGTAGCAACATGGATGGAACTGGAGAGTGTGATGCTAAGTGAAATAAGCCATACAGAGAAAGACAGATACCATATGTTTTCACTCTTATGTGGATCCTGAGAAACTTAACAGAAACCCATGGGGGAGGGAAAGGAAAGAAAAAAGAGGTTAGAGTGGGAGAGAGCCAAAGCATAAGAGACTGTTAAAAACTGAGAACAAACTGAGGGCTGATGGGGGTGGGAGGGAGGGGAGGGTGGGTGATGGGTATTGAGGAGGGCACCTTTTGGGATGAGCACTGGGTGTTGTATGGAAACCAATTTGACAATAAATTTCATAAAAAAAAGACTAAATGAAAAAAAAAAGAACTCAAATTTTGTTCTGACACAGTGTGTCCAGGCTCAAAGAATGAATATTGCTTGATTTAAGGCAGGATTTTCCAACCTTAGATATTGACTTAGATATTGGTGAATTCCTTATCGTGTGGGGTTGTCCTGTGTATTATAGGCATCCTTGGCCTCTGCTCACTAGATACCTTTAGCACACATCCCCTAGTTGTATGACACCCAAAAATGTCTCCACACATTGCCAAATGTCCTGGGAAGGCATGTGCAAAATCGTTCCCAGTTGGAGAACCACTGTTCAAGCCATTCACAGCAGCTTGATCCCCACGAGAGGAATTCTTCTACGGCGTGCTGTATGCCCAGTGCTGACCAACAAGACAGAAGGGGATAATTGCCAGCACTTCTGAGAAAGCTTCCAAAGCAAGATATGTGAAGAGAAATTCCTTCCTCATCCCTTTTTATTTCCTTCTTGTTTGGAACATTGTCAGGTAAGAACTTAGGCTTGGGGTAATGGCTGTCATTTTGAAGATCTGAAGAAAAGGCCAAAATAATCTCAGAAATGTCAACTTCAAGCCTGGACCTCACTGACATGCTCCTCTAACTCTACTATCAACCATAGTAAGTATTGACCTGTTTCCCAAATACTCCAGGCCCCTTCCCTCTGAGAACAAGATAGTACTACATTTCCCTGCCCGAGCTCCATGGAAGCTAGGTGTGCTCATGGGACCTTCTCTGTCCAATGCAATGTGTCCACTTTGGAGCAGAAGCCTTTGAAAGCCTTTTGCTGCCATGTTAAGGTAGAGTCTACATGTTCTTGGGCCCTTGAGCACCCATCTCCCCCCATGATTATGGGATATGCTGTGTGTGCAAAAATAAATCTTTGTGGTTTGAAGCCACTAAGATGTGGGAGTTGTTTATTATAGCAGCACCACTAAGTCAAATCAGGCTGATACATCCACCTCTAAATTAATTGCCAAACTGATACATATCTGTATTTTAAAGCTACTTTTGAGTATTTAAAAGAAATTAGGATAGTAAGAGAAAACTAAATAAGTCTGTATGTTTGTCGATTTTTTTTCTTAGTTCTCTAAAACATATAGGTGGCACACCCAAAATAGTATTAAAAGTTGACTGTCCGTTCGATAATGAAGACTTTAGAGCAATATAAAATTCTACATGCTTACATGCTCACTTTCAATCCTTCTGTAAACCTTCTTTCTTGCTATATGCATGCATTCAGAAACACACACACACACACACACACACACACACCCCTTCCTGCTGGAAAGATAGGATAATAATGTTCAACTGTTTAGAAAGAGTCTGTTTTTCTCCAGTGCACAGAGAACAGTGTCTATTTAAATATTTGAGCATAAGTCATTTGCTTGTGAATAAGATTCGCAGTCATTGTAAATGTTTATGCACAGTCTGTAGTGACCAAATTTAAACCTGATAACTAAATCATGTGTTCATTCATCCAGTCATTCAACAATTATTGAATGGTTACCATGTAATAGGCATCATGCCTCTGTAGCTTTTTATGTCTACCTGTCCAGTCAGTCTACTGTCTAACAGTAGCTCCTCCTACGGAATGTTAACATGTCCTCTGGGGATCAAGATGGCCCATTCATGCATCACCATTTCTATCCAGGATAGTGTTGACTTCCAGAACACCGGCACCATGGGAAGTGAGCAAGAACAATGGGAACAGGTGCCACCACCATAGGCTTTGGGACTAGACCTTGTGTGACTTTCACTCACGGTCTGCCCCTTATAAGCAGGATGCCTGACCTTTCCGCACTGGACCATCATCATCTTCAGAGCATCTGTGAGGACTCATTGATATGATGCACCGGAAGCGTGCAGCCTAAAAACCTAACACACAACGGAAGCTTATCCCTTCTACCTTGCTCTGACGGCCCTGCACATCGTCTTTCAACTTTATAGCACTTTTTACTCTTTTCTCAGAGAAAGAAAACACATATTAAAAGTTCATGATATGCTCCAAACCCACCCTTTCATACTCCAAAAGTGAAAAGTAATTTTGATAAAGTTAAACATTACCGTCACAGCTGTAAAGGGCCCGGGTGAACTACGAATCAAGTCCATGTTGGCCATGCACAGTGTTAAGTGCAGTCCTGGGCACAGAATAAACACTAAATAAATGGTGGCTTATTATCTTTGCCACTAACAACTCCAAGTGAGAGCCAAGAAAAGCATGTTTCTGTAAAAAAAAGATACATATGCGTATATGTAAACTTAATGTCTAATTTAGTGCATCAGATAACACACATAACAAATCTATTAGCATTCTTGTGTTTATTTTAAAAATAGAGACTAACACCCCCTAACGTTGGCTAACACCCACTAACATTGATAGAGTAAGAGAGAGACAGAAAGAATTGGTAAGGAAAGAAACTATTTAACAAAAGCAGTAAAATAGCAATAGCAACTGTGTAGAGACAAAGGAACAAACAGCTCTCTTGATAGTAATTCATCTTATTGGGACTAAATCACTTGTAAGAGCTCTGTTTGCACTTCACAATAAGAAAGGCAAAGTCGATTAAGATTTCAAGCCTTAAATATCACTGAGTTTAATATATGTAAACCCAGTGTTCTTGGTTTGCAGCCTTGTAAAATAAATAGACATAATTGCAGTCAGTACCAAAACACTGGAATTGCAATAAAAAGGGGATGGCCACTTCTAGGTTCACAGAAATTGGTTTACTAATAACACAGAACTTATGTGTGTGTGCATGTGTGTGTGTGTGTGTGTGTGTGCATATAAATTCTACATATTTTTTGGCTGGCATTATATATGACAAGCACAATTCTTCCCAGAAGAAGTAGTGATGTTTGTTTTCCTCCAAACCAACATGCATGTGACGTTTTCCTCCTTATATTCAACCTAAGATTTTAGACATTTTGGTTTCATTGTATCATTTGGCCTGCTTTTGTTCGGGTACCTCAATACTTAACTGCTTCAAAAAGGAAGATTGAGATTTAACGCAGGCTAGCAGAGGATGTCCTGCTTGGTGCTTTTGCCATTTATTTTTCACAAAAGCAAGCACACCCAGAAGCAGACCAACATTTAAACATGTTTCCATCCCAATTCAGTGAGGTGTTAGGGTCTGTGGCTGAATTGGAGAAAAAGGAATGATGAATCATATCTCACGAACTGGTCCAGTTTGCACGTTGCTATTTACGTTTTCTGTTGCCATTTTGTTTTGGTGTTCAGGAGAATGAGATGCTGATTTTTGCTTCACTGACATTTTAAAAATAATGGTGATTTATGCTGTGTTTTTATTTTTGCTCAGGTGTTGGAAGAAAGAGTAGGAGAAAACACAATCGAATACTGCAGTGATCTGCTGTAATCCTACTGTGTGCAAAGCATTTATATTATAACATTCTCATCTCTAAAATTCTCCAATGGCCTCCCACTGAACCGAGTATAAAACCCCATCTCCTTGTTATAACTGAGGACAAGCATTTTTTTCTGACTTGTCCCCAAAATAATGTAGAAAAGCTAGGTCCTATCCTCACATATTTTAAATCAGTATTGAGGATTCTGAATGTAAGTTAAAATGGTCTCGTAATGAAATGTCTGGCTTATATTGTATCTATGCTTTATATTTGTTCATCAAAACACTGGAACTGAAGATATTTGTTTTTTACTTTGGGGAACAGATCTATGATACCCCTGATTTTTCACACTTGTCGTACTTGTCAAACCAATCAGCCAAAAAGAATTAATTTCTGTTAAAAAAGATACGACTTATTTAAAACACATACACAATATTGTCTCCCCACCTAGAGGTGAGTTCTTTTTTTTTGATGTTTATTTTTGAGAGAGACAGAGACAGAGAGTGAGTGGGGGAGGGGCAGAGAGAGAGGGAGACGCAAGATGGGAAGCAGGCTCCAGGCTCTGAGCTGTGGGCGTGGATTCTGACACGGTGCTGGAACCCACAACTTGTGAGATCATGACCTGAGCTGAAGTCCGACACTCAACCAACTGAGCCACCCAGGCACCCCTAAGAGATGACTTCTTAATTCTAGTTCTAAAATAGATAAAGATGGAATACTGAATAGATTGATGGATAGACAGAAGATGATAGATGGACAGATGGATGAGGGGAGTGACAGGGGGACTTTGTCACAAATATTTCATTGGATAAAAGAGAGCAAAACTGCCTTTGGTCTTGGTTGTACTGCTCTTGCAGGCTTCTTTCTCCAGAGCTCTGCTCTGACTTCTGCTCCGGGGCGCTGCTCCAAGAGCCAAGATGGTGGCAGATGTGCTTTCTTTCTCTAAGTGGGAAAAAGACAAGCACGGAAGAGGTGGGAAAAGAGAACTCACAGAGCACAGGTGCATTCTCCGTGGGATCGATTTTAGAAAAGAGTAAATAGAAGTGCAAGAATCTGAAAGAGATCCCTTTACATCTAGTGATGCACCTTGAGAAGGCTTCCTGGGTCTCCAGAGGCACCCAAACCCGTCAGAATGGTCAGCTTTGGCATGAGCTTGGTCCTTGTTGACCTCAGGCCTCTCCCACCACACTGGCCTTCCTTCGGGTGTTCAAATAAGCCAAGAGCATGTCTTTGCCTTGTGGCCTCTCTATATGCCATTCCCTTTCCAGAGGGTTCTTCCCTTTGCCCTTCACATCTGGCTCATTGCCTCCCATAGGGTGCCAGCTTAAGTTGTATGCCTTGACCATAGAATATCTATATCAATATCTCCCCCTCCATAACTTACTTGTCCAGTTTCTACAAATTTAATTTGTTTCTATCATAACATTGAACGATTTGTGGTTACGCTTTTTGTTGACTTCTCTGTGGTGTTATCCACCACCATGCTTGTAGTTGGCAATCATGTTTACCCTTGTACCAGGGTGGCCGCAGGGCCTGGCTCAGTGTCTGGACACTGCAAGCTAAATAGATCAATGAAAAACCCTCAAAGGACAAGAAAATGGAAAAAGCAGGAATTAACTCTTCATCGATTGAGAATATAAAACTACTCTGGTCTTGCCATATTTGCATTTCATTAGACAATTAAATTTTTACTGTGTACTGGGTTTGAAATATAGTCCAGAATTCTTTCAAATGAATTTAAATATATAACAAAACCTCAGGAGGTTGTATACAAAATCGGTCCTTAGCTGCTATGGAAGGCTTACTATACATAAATATGCAGATTTCATCCATTCAAAATACTGTGAATGGTGGAGTATTGAAAGGGTGAGTATTTGGTCCCCAGAAAGTCAAACATAGAAGTACAAGCAGAAAGTACTGGAATGATGAAACAGGAGAAAACAAAACAAAACCCAACACATGAAAAGAACTTGGCTGGAGTCAGCTAAAACTCACCAGAAGATGCTTAAAATCTACATGCGGAAATATTAAAAATATTCCAGTCCTTTTAATGTTTTAATGTTTTAAACTCTGAATAGTACACAGAAGTATGCAATCATAAAATAATGATTGGAAAGGTAAAATTAGGGGGAAAAAGAGGAAGACACAAGCCCAGAATAGAGAATTAGCTGAACGTGATTTTTTAAGAAGTTCTCACCAATACGATGCAAGAAATTACTAAGATGCTTACAGCCACAAGAAGTTATTGAAATTAGAAACTAAGTTATTCAGGGCACCTGGGTGACTCAGTCGGCTGAGTGTCCGACTCTTTGGTTTCGGTTCAGGTCATAATTTCACGGTTTGTGAGTTTGAGCCCCGTGTCAGGCTCTGTGCTGACAGTGCGGAGCCTGCTTGGGATTCTCTCTCCCTCTCTCTCTGCCCCTTCCCCACTTGCTCTGTCTCCCTCTCAAAATAAATAAATAAACTTAAAAAAATTTCTTAAAGAGAAACGATAAGGGGGAAAACTGTATGAAATTAATGTATATTATGTTAGTATAGCAGTGTTGTTCTATGTTGTTCGTATAACAATGCTATACTGAAACAAAGGATTTAATGATTTCAATTCAGTCCTTTCATCTATTTTAGATTTCTCATATTGATCCAAATGAAACATTTTTTTAAAAAAATTTATAAAAATATGTTGGCTTCTTTTGTTGCTATAGTTCCATGGGTTGATCTGTGTCTTCCTGAACTTTCTCTGGCTCAGTTAAACCAACATCCTTCTCTGAGAACCGACAGAAACCTGGGTCTGTCACAGAACAGAGGCACAATATGTGTTTCCTGAACACATGAGTGCTTCAGGGAGCAAAATAAGAAAATGTCTCGTAACTCAAAAGCTCTTTAACTGATTCAATAAGCAGCATCTATCCCTTGGATGACGTTTATTATCTTAATGCACCATGTCAGTAAGAACTTCCAAATAGCTAGGATTAAACTTTCTTATTCAAAGTTGTTTTATTTCCAAATGGATTCACAACTTTTCCCCCTAAATTAGCTTTTGTGAAAATGAAACACTTTCTAAAATGGAGTTTGCATTTTGGAGCTATGAAGAACCTCTTTAGGTCATAGGAAACAAAAAGAATACACTTACAGTATATAACAAATAGAATCTCTCTGACATGAGTTTAATATCTATTTAAAAAGATATCTCTTGATATCTTTCTTGATATACATTCACCTTTTTAGACATGATTGTATTGGGTAAAGCAAGGGTTTTCTATGACCTTGTTGCCACAAGTTGATTTAATAGAGCCAAGTCAATGTATGTATGTATGTATGTGTATATATACACATACATATATATTATTTTATATATAAATATGTATATATGTATATATATTGAACTTCAGACAGACTTTAATCCTATAAATGAATAACTTTCTGAGAATTTACATTGGTATGTATTTTGTAACTTTTTTTGAGTACTGTAATCTATTATAGAATAAAAATTGCTGAAAAGTCAGCAATCTTGCCTTGTCACTATGTGAACCTGAGTCTATCATTTATTTTCTCTCATCTCAATGTTTTCTCCTCTCAAAAAATGGCCATAATGGTGACAGTAGCTATTACTTAAAGTTGCTAAGTGTTATGGACTGAATGTTTGTATCTTCCAAATCTCCTATGTTGAAACCTTAACCCCGATGGTATTTGGAGATGCACCCTTTGGGAAGTAATTGGGTCTAGATGAGGTCGTGAGTGCGGAGCCCCCATAATGGGATTAGTGTCTTTCTAAGAACAGGAAGACGGGAGCTCGCTGTCTCCCCCAGCTGAGAAGGCAACAATCTGCAATCCAGGAAGCAGGTTCTCACCAGAAACTGAATCTGCTGGCACCTTGATCTTGGACTTTCTAGCCCCCAGAACCGTGAGAAATAAATGTTTACTATTTAAGCCACCCAGGCTGTGGTATCTCAACACCCTGAGCAAACTAAGACGTTAAGAAGATAAAATGGTACAGATTTCTTTGTGAACCACAAATATGTGCAGTGAAGTAATTGTAACAATAATGACTTTTCTTAAGCATCAACCACTATGCTAATCACTTTTCACATATGAACTCAGCTGAGCTCAAAAGCCTAGTGAAGTAGACATAATCGATCCCATTTTACAGACAAGAAAATGGAAACAGAGAAGTTATGCAATTTGCCCAACATCTCATACATGGTGAGATGTGGAGCTGAGATGTAAATAAACAAAATATTAATAATCTCCTCTATCACTTCATATTCATCTATATATATCTCTTTTATTTAAGTTGAAGCAAAAACTAAGTCTCACATTTTTCTGGCATCTTTCATAACATATAATCATGCAGGGCAGGAGTATCGATATTTATTTATCAAATACATTCATTACAGTGCACCTGTTCTGGTAACTCACTGAAAAGTGAGCAAGTAAATAAATTAATGTCAAGAAACAATGCATGTATCATATTATTAAAATGACATTTTAAGGAAAACGTAGCTGGAGTGATTTCTGTAAATGGAAAATGTCTGAAATGCGTATTAAATGGCACATTTACTTTATCTTTATGGTTCCGTTGCCCTATCAAGAGATGTTTCAGCCTGGTTGCATTCAACTGTCAAGGCCAATGTCCCGGCAGAAAGCAGATGGCACACTCACCAGAGGTGAGCATTTAATGAAGATGCTCTTTAAAAGCAGGTGGCAGTGTAAGAGCAAGGTAGCAGATAGTATGGTGACTCCTACGTGTTACAAGCAACTAATCTACCCTGGGACAGAAGGTGTGGAACAGGGGACCACGAGACACTTAGAACTTGAGGCGAGAGACACGTCAAGTGAGCTAAGACCTGGGGCACCTGGGTGGCTTAGTTAAGCCTGTGACTCTTGGTTTTGGCTTAGGTCATGATCTCATTGTTTGGGGGTTCAAGCCCCACGTAGGGCTCCATGCTGACAGTGCAGAACCTGCTTGGGCTACTCTCTCTCCTTCTCTCTGCCCCTCTCCCACTCATGCTCTCTCTCTTAAAATACACAAATACACTTAAAAACAAAACAAAAACAAATGAGCTAAGACCTGTGGAGGAAGAGCTCAATCACCAGCAACTCACAGAAGATCAGCAGGGAGGGAGTCGAAGACACAGGAAATTAAGCCACATTCTCTTCCTGACTTTCCATCTTTCCTGTCATTCCAAAGCAACACAAAGAAGGCAAGAGAACCTTTTGATAGAACTTCTAAAGGTCAAAAGAGAATGGATCTGGAGGAGCAGAGTATACTCATCATGGCCATTGGAAGGAAGGGTCTCCTGTTGGAGGAAACATGGCTCCAGTGATCTTGGAAGAACAGTATGTACATACACAGAGGATAGAGTTCCAAACTCTCCACCAGAAATATTACAGCAATCTGTAAATGAGGGGACTATCCCAAAGTCTTCCATAAATAACACCCCTAGACAAAATGTTCAGGATACATTACGTTTTCTTGAGCTTGGGAATGTAGAATAGATATTCTGGGCCCTCTTTGTCTGAATTCTTCACTGAGCAAGGGCAGCACTTTTAACAACTTGTAGGAGAATCCAGCATTTACCAGAACACAGTGCTTGCTGTCTAACTTTGCCGAGGAGGTTAAATTTAAGGAACTCTTACTTGACTCGTTCTTAGACCATACTCTTCAATGGCTTCTGTACTCTTACAAAACACCAGGTTACATAAGCCTACACAGTGTTTTGCAAAAGGTTCAGTGTGCTAAACACAGTCACCCTTTAGCAGGACCAACGTGTTTCAGGGTAGCATATATTTTGGCCACATGTATCGAATAATGAGGATCTCTCTCTGCCTCAGTTTGCTTAATGTATAAAAAGAATAAAAGTGTGAATCCTTCCTGGATTTGACATTCTCTTATTCTCTCTGTTCTTTGACCAAGGATGGAAGTGAAAGGTTTAAGAAGAATATTACACACGAGAGGACTCTCCCAGAAGCAGAACAGGATGAGAGTCAACAATGGTTTAGGCAAAGAGAAATATTTTTTCTTTAAATTTTTGTTTGGTGGGTGGGACACAAATTCCCTACTTGGCTCCTTTTTTCACAGTTCCTCTGGGGATAATTAGAACATTCTATTTCATTTCTCTATGCCGTCAAAGAGATTGAAATTTTATCTTGGGGGAGATAGCTATTGGTTACATAACTGGTTATGCATTGCAATTTTCACCTAAGAAATAGCTTTATTATTTTTTTTTTACCTAGAAGAAGTTACCAGAAAGATTTTGCACACGCAGCCAAACGAAAAGTACTAATAAAAAAACCAAATTGTCAATGAAGACACATTCCATTCCAACTCTGAACTTGCACACATATTGTTCTACTTGGAATCTTCTTTTTTCCTAGTCCATTCATACTTCTCTTACAGATAAAAATTCCGTAATTTTTTACTCTGGGAAAGTTTCCTGAACCTCCTTAAATCTTGTCGGTTTCTCCCACTAAATGAGCTCGGAACACCATGATCCTCTCATTCATGTTTTTTATAGTTTACAACTGAATATTAATTTGTGTGATCATTTAACTCAGGCATTCAACTTTGCCTTTTCTACACTGTGAGATCTGTGAAGACAGGCTGTCTACTGTGGACATGAACTCAAATGCCCAGTTGCCTGCACTGGAGACTCACTGAGTGGGGTGCATCCTAATGCACAATTTGTTAACTTACTGAAGTGTCTGCTTGTGTTCCAGATGGATGCGATCTCAGAAAAGGTACTGCAGATGCTGGGCAAGGGAAGTGTTATTGAAAGCTGTGTCCCTGACACGGCAAAACATTACTATGGTATGTTGCTTCTGTCCATTCTACCTGAGAATATATGATTGACTTTTTTTTTTTCTGGAGCAATCTGCACTAAACCTATGCTGGATTCGTGTTAATAATCTCTATTTTAGAATTATTCAGTCGCAATGCTATTAATATCCTGGGCTGGTTAGTTTTTGTTGTGGGGAGCTTTTCCTGTGCATTGTGGGACTCCTCCTTCCTACCCACTAGCAAGTACCCACTAGCAAGTACCAGCTCCCCCGGCCCCAAGTTGAAACAAACAAAAATGTCTCCAGACATTGCCAAAAGTGCCCTGGGGGACAAAAATTACTCCCGGTTGGGTGTCACTGTTCTAGGGGGGAAACCTGACAGATTCAAATAAATATACATGAGTAATGGAAAGGCACTGTTGAAATGCCTAGTGCAAAGTTTTTCCAATATACTTCACGATAAAAGGAATGTGAGTCCTCATTGCGTGGTCCACTAAGAGCATTGTTAATTCAGATCGCTGCTTTTCTTAATGGTTTTATTTCACAGATTCAAAAATATCTTCATCTGTAATCATTCCCTAGGGGCTGTCAAGTAAAAATTGAGTCTTATAAATCAAATAAATCAAAAAATAATAGGCCAGCATAGGTCAGACTTCTAATATCTAAAATTTCACTCAGGTTCCCTCTGCCTTTAATTAAGACTTTTGAATTTGATTTTGTTTCCTAGCACATAAGCTCACTTTAATTTAGCTATGCAAATTAATGTACACCGAAAGCCTGAAAAATAGAATTAGGGAAAGTTCTAAAAGAAATGTAGTAAATGGAGAATTTCAATTTAAAATCTACTATTCACAACATGGTTCTTGTATTCCATTAGGTACTGGATGCATATTACCCTCAGGAAATATGATTGATTTTGAAGGCAGGTGGATTTACCTCTTCTTTTGATGACACACAAAAATCGTCCTGCTGTGTGAGGCTATTGTTCTGTGCATAAAAGCAAATGAAGGGAGGGTTGACAATTATACAAATACAGACTATGCAGACAATTAAATTGGCCAGTGCGCTCACAGAACGTGTTTTCCCTTGCTGAGTTAAATACAAGACTGTTTTCTATTGACTTGATTTTGTGCATGAAAGCTGGCCTCAATTTCCACATCAACAAAATGGTTACATATGGAAGAACTACCTTCTACTTTGGTGGAAGGGAACAATGAAGATTTGGGGTACCAATGAAGATCTGGTAAACATGGATATTATATGATCTGCGTGCAATAAATGATATTTGAGATTTAAGGTGAGTCAATAAAACCACTAGCATGTTTTAATTTTGAAATACATTTCCTATATATGTGTTTATTTCTTCAACAACATTGTGGATAAAATAAATTCTATCTTTAACAATGTTGAATGGATAGTATAGATCTCAGGAAAAGTAATCCTAGAGAGAGACTCTGCAATATGTATTAGGAACAACCCAAATACACTCATTTTCATTGTCTTTCCTTTTTAACCAATTTTCCTCATGCTTACATGTTAAAAATTATATTGCTTAGATTATCCTTTACAAAAATAAATGGAAACAGATCTCTGTTTCAAAACAACTTAAGTGCAAATCCATAACTTCTGCTGCTTTATTCTGCACTCTTTGTTTAATTTTAGTTATTGGGTCTCACATTTACATTTTCCTAAATAAATCACTTCCTTACACAGCTTTTGGGGATAATTCATAGAAAGGATTGTGGATTTTTTTTGACCAAAAGAATCTTAAATATTAGTGTTTGGAACATAAGACTAGACTGCTCATATAAAATGGTTTTTCCAAATATACACTAGCAAAAAGGTGATCACTTTCTGACTCCCTAAATGGACTTCTCAGCCCCTGATTTGTGTGTTTCTATGCCATTAAGGTGTGTGTGTGTGTGTGTGTGTGTGTGTGTGTAAATGGATCTTTCCACAAGGAATTATGCAATTCCTTTTAACTATGACTCTCTCGGTCTATAGATTTATAAAATATAATGCTTACTTGGATGGTCATGAATTGATTTGCAATGTGACATTTTCGTTCTTTCAAAGGCTCTGAAGAAGTTTGTTTTTGTTTTCTCTCTCCTGCTTATTACTTTTCAGTGGAAATGCCAATTTCAAACTTTTCTCAGGCAGCCGTAATGGGGAAGTTCTACTTGTGCCTAATTTCTTATGCACTACATTCACATTAATGTTTGATAGAGATGAAACTAGATAATGATTATACAATATTTTTGCAGTGATAAATGTGTGAAATGGATGTAAGCTATCATTAACTCAATTTGTAGCTCACCTTGTCATTTTACAGATGTGACAGAAATCCTGATCAAATTATTTTTTGGCTCAAAGTATAGAAGTGTGGGTTTGGAAATGAAACATATCATGAAGCTTTAATGAATGTTTCCTTTCTCCCAGAAAAAAAAAAGGGCAAGAACTTCTACAAAACTTAAAGTTGCTCTTCAGGATCCACAGAGAAAGATCAAAACCTGAAACTAAAACAATGTTTCAGATTTTGTTTGCTTGTTTTAAAATCTGAAAACCCTTGTAGCATTCCAAAATATGGAAACTAAAGACATTTGGTTTTCAGGGTACAAAATGAAAAACAAAATCTAAAGCTGCTCCCCTTCACCTTTATGCAATCAATGGTCTTGTTTAACGATACAGGCTTTTCTAGAAGAAGATGATTGGGATTAGGGTGGAGTATTTGAAATGCTCAGAGGCGAAAGATGTATGTTTCAAAAGCAACAAATAGCCCAGTTAGGCAAATATACAACACAGAATCTAAGAAAACAAGATAGTACAAAAAAATGGAAAATTATTTTCTCAACAGTAGTCATATATATAGTCATGAAGCACTGACTTCAGGACACGATAATTTTATTCTGTGTTTGCTGTAAGAAAAAAAAAGTGTTTAAGACCAACAGCTCTGAAACCCAAATTATCATGGTGGACAGGCTACATTATTCGTTTATCGATGACCCTATAGAAGGTCAATTTATCTATCTTAAAGTTTACCTGAAAGACACATTATTTAAATTTGATGTCTCAAAGAGCTTTATTTTTTCTCCTTTATTTCTATTTTTCTCTTTTTATTGCTGTGGTCAATATTTAATATTTGTAGCCTTGTTCTCCAGTGCAGACAAATGTGTATCATCCATTCGTGAATTTGATGTGATGAATTTAGAAGGAGTTTTTGAGCGAAACTTTGGCCATGCTTCTGTGTTTCATCCACACAGATGTGAGATGCCCTTTTATTGAAGGAGATATCTTGCTTGGGTTTCCTAATTTCATAGAAGGACCTCATCCCTATCTTCTGATGTTTTTGGTCTCTCATTACCCAGAAGTGCACACTTCAGTACAATTTCCTACCCCTTCAAATTTCTGTGGCTAGCTTTCCAGTAAAGCTCAGATTCAAGAAGCAATAACGATGAACAATTGTGAAATGATATGCACTTTTTCCATTCCCCTAGAAATTATCACTTTGGGATCAAACCAAATGACTTGAGAGTTCCATATCTGGACGTTCTGCAGAAATGTTTTAATTATTATTTGATGTCTTGTCATAGAGTTATGTTGAGCACTCTCAGAAACAAATGTATGTGATATACTATTGATTTCATCAACAGGATGTTGTCTGCAATGTCACACTATTCTCTTCCTCGAGATCACATGGTGAATTTATTTCTTTCATATTTTTTCATCTAAAACACCTGTAATTCGTCTGGGCAACTCGACTCTCTGAATTTTATGATTTTTCCTGTTTCTCTTCTTATTCCAACTACTAGAAAGTTCAGATAAAATTTTCTGGTCCACTTTTGGCATCTTTTGTAGGACGTCACCCCTGCCATTCTCTTATTTGGCCTTTACCTTCATTTTCATCATTGCATTTGTATCAGGTTATAATTATCTGTATTTCTGTAAGCCTTTTGAATGGTTTTTGTAGTAAGACAAGCTATAAATAAAAGAATGAAAAAATGAATAAGCAAATGATGAAGAGTGTGTGAAAACAAATGAAAACTTCATCCTCCAAAGGGAGAAGGGAAGGTCAAAATTCACAAACCCTCAAAACCCAGCAGTCAGTTTGAAAGATTACTTCATATGAAAAAAAAGGCAGGATAGACTTTAGGAATAGTGCAGCGAACTGAGTTTGGCGTGCTTTCCAGGAATTGTTTACTTATTTGTTTTTTTATAAGCATCACATTAATCATTCTGTGATGATGTTATATGTGATACAGAGGTGGGACAATGCATCTCAGAAATTCCATACCGCGGACGGCCTTTCTGATTTCTTATGACATTTGCAAAAAGTGAGTGATAGATGTTATTCCTGAGTGTTCTTCCCTTGTATGCAAATGCATTTAGCCTAACTGAAGGCTAACACTCGCTAGAATTAAACCCAGGTAATAAAAATACAATATTAGTCCACACTAATGATTCTAAAGTGTTATGCTATATCCCACTCATTTGCAATGGCTATTTTAATTATTTTTCTAAGAGTCTTTGCAGATGAACACATTCTTGCATGCTCAACTACCTGGAAGACAGGTTGACCAGAAGTACCTACATAACCCAAAGCTTGAAAACAATCTCAAGATACATGCGGTTTCACACATTTTTGTTAGGATTTCTCTACGGATATTTTCCCCAGATGTTGGGATCTCCCTGGATTTTAATCTTTAAATAATTATCAGCATCTAGTTTGTACTTCATCCCCATTTCCCTTGTCTGCTTTTTTTTTTTTAAAGACATCACTCAAAACCTTCTCTAAAAGAGCATCCAGAGTGAACTGATTAGTTCTGTGATCCTTATATTCTGAAACTTTTATGTATTTTATTAGCTGATCATAGTTTCTCATTCATTCAAATATAGGTTTTTAAGAATCTTCAAATGAATTGTATGAGAAAACCGCACTTTCAAGAAAATAACATTGAGATGCAGGTTATGAATTGTGGCTCAGATACTAAGTCTCTATCTCTGTTTAGTTCCTGGGGCCTCAGAGTTCTCATCTATCAATGACAAAGTTGGATGTTAAGATCTTTGAGTACCCTACTGGTCTTAAGCACCATTTAAAAAAGTATCTCTGTATTTATTTATATGATTTTTATTTGTATATTTTATGTGTATATGTGCCTTATGAAGAATATGTTTCATTTTTTGTACTTACATGCATTCTACAGCATGTTCTAAGAGATTTTTGGTCTCCTTTCTCTCTCCTTATCTCCTAGCTATCATTCCTAGAAAAGTATCCCAATATCATTCCTAGAAGAGTATACATATATTAAAATAATAACGAACAATAATTTATAACAAATTTTTAGTATTTTTCTAATATGTACTTATCCCCATTGTTCTTCCCTAGTTAATTATAGCTTTATATGTGAGTTCTTTTGTCATGTAGAATAAAGACAAACAAAAACAAATAGGAATTTTAATATATGTATTTGTATATGAATATATATATTAAATAGTATAATATATTATATATGTAGCATTGTATATTGTAATGTGTACACTGATATATTTAATAATATGTGTATTCAATACATATAATATATACTAATTATATAACATTATGATAGAACATATAATAATTACATATATATGTGTATATATATATAAAGAGAGAGGGAGAGGGAGAGAATTTAGTCTTAAAAGCTTAGGATTGCAAAAGACAGAAAACTGAAATTTCAAAAGTTTACTCACATTGTTGCTTCCGTTGTTGTTGTCTTCATTTTATTTTATTTTTTATGTTTATTTATTTATTTTGGGAGAGCGCACGCGCGCACACACACACACACACACACGAGTGAGGGAAGGGCAGAGAGAGAAAGGGAGAGAGAGAATCCAAGTAGATTCCACGCTGTCAGCACAGTCTCAGTGTGGGGCTCGATCCCACAAACCACGAGATCATGACCTGAGCCCCAAATCAAGATTCCGGTGCTTAACCTACTGAGCAACCCAGGTGCCTCATTGTTGTCTTCATTTTAAAAACTCTGCTTTAAATACCACCATTATGTTTGCAGGCTGAAGCTCAGAGTTCAGATTAATCCAGCTCTCTTCTTCCCCGTCTTGTACTTTGGGGGATAAGAGGCCAGTAGAGCCCCCTCGGACACTGTGTACTCTGGGAGACCACAGAGCACACCTGCCTCGAGGTGCATGAAGGAGAACTCAGATAGAAGCTTTGTGCGCTTGAACAGAAAGGGTCTGAGAGAACAACCAGGCTGGGAAGTAACTTGCTGCTGGAGATTCTTCCTTA
This sequence comes from Panthera uncia, assembly GCF_023721935.1. NCBI lineage: Eukaryota > Metazoa > Chordata > Mammalia > Carnivora > Felidae > Panthera > Panthera uncia. The sequence goes on along the minus strand of NC_064810.1, from coordinate 14,573,505 downwards.
ATGCTGTCTGGGTAAACAGCCCACTTGCAAGACTAGTCTCAGAGGGTCAGCAGCCCCAGAGTGAGCCAAGGTGGGCTCCCCAGTTAGGGTGTAGGCAGCAGATGCATAGAGTTAGAAGCCAATACCCAGGATCAGGCAATACAAGCTTCACCCAGGGGATGTCCTGGAGGGATGATAGCAAATGCCTCTCGCCTAAAGAGAGGAGTCTTTGATCCCTGTATGGGGAAGGAAGAAATGAGATTCCTAAAAAATTTACATTTTAAATTGCAAGTGAAGACTTTGATGTAGTCCTTTTGGAAAAAGGGGCTTGTGTGCATAGTTAAATTTAATTTCAGGGAAATGAACAACGTTGCATTTGCACACACGTGATGCCGTGGCTATAAATGCTGAGTATCTTGGGGTTACGTGACTTTGCAGCATCTCAGTTCAGACCAAGGACAATACGGCACAGCCAACACTGTAGAGGGAACACAGATCTGGAAGGGACTGGCTGGTGCACCCAGGCACCTATTCACCACCAGCTCCCTTCTGACAGAAAGGGAATAGATCTACTAAAAAGTTACGTGACACGGCCAAGAATCCCTGGGGCTAGAAATGTGCCAAACTGCGTGCCAATGACTGCTAGGTTAATCTAGAAACTACAGAACGGTGACCTTCACCAATCATTTTTAAATTGGGCAAAGAACAAGAACATTAATAGGAATCAGAGTGAAAGAAAAAGTCACCATCTTAGCAAAACAAACGGGCTTCCCTTTTCTACATTCATTCTCCTGTAGTTCTTATCTATAAGCAAGGATGAATTGCATACATTCTCAATCCAAAGTACGTAAAACCATGTACTATGGTCTGCACCATTCTCTAAGCATTTTCCATCTTTAACACATAAATTTCATCATAAAATTATATTTAATAGATCTTTCTTTCTTGGGCTTATTCTATTCTTTTCCTAGCCATTCCCTCCTGTTGAACATTTAAATGATTCACAATTGCAAATAACGGCTCTTGCCAATTCAGTGAACATGTATAGAAACAGCCTTAGGGTTCAAATATATACTGAGAACAAAAGAAACACACACTACCCAGAATTCAAAAGGCAAATATTGCCTTTAGACTTGAAAGATGGCTCTAACTGACTAATTCATTTTTAGGAGATGAAGCACAATAACATCTTATACAATATAAACACAGGTCACTGGAATGCAACTTCTATTTATGGATTGCCAAACTATGTAATCCAACAGTTTAGAAGTTTAAAATTAAAAAAAAAGAAAAAGAAAATCCTTAAAAGTTGCCCTGGAATCATCATAAAAAAATCACTGATTTTCACCGTGCTTTCCCCGATTTGAATTATGAAGTATTTTATTGTCCCTAGGAATTAAGTATTGATTTTCTGAGGGCCTATTTAGATAATTTTGCTAAGAAAAGAAATCCACACAAATAGTTTGCTATGAGTATTAATTCAAAGACATTAGCACTGAATGCCTCTACCAGAGTGTGTCACAATGCCTGAATCGATATTCAAAATTAAATTATGTTTAATTAAGTACAAAAGGCATAGAATAGTAACTAGATGCTAATGGATAGAAACAGTGAATGGCTGATTTTCTACAAAGTTATTGACGAATTCTAAAGAAGACCTATAACCATCATATTTTATCAATAACAATTTTTATATAAAGTTTATTTCTTTCATGATTTTTCCAACATTAGATGCTGTATGTCTTTTTTTATGATACTGTAGAAAACTTTTTATGTAGCTATTACATGGAATTGACAATCATTTTTCTATTTCCCTTGATACAATTAGTTACAGATCTTTATGTACTGCAGAATTAGTAACAAAGATGTGGGTTTTTTGTTTTTGGTTTGTAATATACCTTATTTCTTTATTTTTAGAACAATTTTAGATTTACACGAAACTTGTGAGGGTTGTACAGAGTTCCTATATACTCTATTTCCAGTTTCTCCTTAACACCTTTTTATATGAGGATGGTGCATTTGTTAAAAATAATGAAGCAATGTTGATACACTACTAGAAATAATATCGATCTTGATTCAAATGTCCTTAGTTGTCACCTAATGTCCTTTTTTTTTTTTTTTCTTATTTCAGGATCCCATTCAGAACTCCATATTACAGGGACTCTGGCGTGGGCCAGTTGGTTAAGCATCTGACTCTTGATTTTGGTTCAGGTCATGATCTCACAGTTCGTGAGTTTGAGTCCTGCGTCGGGCTCTGTGCTGACCGTGCAGACCCTCCTTGGGATTCGCTCTCTGTCCCTACCCTGCTCACGTGCTCTCTCTCAAATAAATAAACTTAAAAAAAAAACAAAAACACATTACACCTCTTTGTCGGCTCTCCACAGGCTTCTTTAGGCTGTGACAGTTTTCCAGACTTTGTTTTTTATGACTTGGCAATTGACAAGTATTGGTCAGGTATTTTCTATTAGTATTTGTCTGATGTTTTTCTTGTGATTAGAGTGGGGGTTGGGATTGGGGGAGAAAAACCAAGTAGATAAGTGCTATTTGCCTCAAAGGTAGATGCTGTCAACACAATTCATCACTTGTGATGCTGGCCTTGGTCACCTGGCTCTTCTGTGTAGGGAGATTTCTCTCTTCTTGTCTACTTATTTATTTATTTATTTAATCATTTACCTATATCAGTATGGACTCGTGGGTATTTATTCTATAATTTGGCTTATAATCTAGTACTTTTTAAAATTTTGCGACTCAAATTGTAACAGTTTTGGTCATTGGGAGCCGGGTACTTGGTGTCTGTGTCCCTTTAACATATTCCCATCGGGGCACCTGGGGGGCTCAGTCAGTTAAGCGGCCGACTTCAGCTCAGGGCATGATCTCTCAGTCCGTGAGTTCGAGCCCCACGTCGGGCTCTGTGCTGACAGCTCGGGGCGGGAGCCTGTTTTGGATTCTGTGTCTCCCTCTCTCTCTGCCCCTCCCCTGCTCATTCTCTCTCTCCCTCTCTCTCTCAAAAATAAGTAAACATTAAAAAAATTTTAAAAATAAATAACATATTCCCATCAATGGGATTTTTTTTGAGTGCTCCCATACTTTTCCGGCTCATCTTGTACATTTCTCCTTCAGTCCCCAAATTGTCCATTTCTCCAGGTGTACCTGGGTGCAAGGTGTGCTCACTTCTACCGGGGTGTCACTGTCTCTAGGCCCTCTCAACTGGGACATGTATGCATGTGTGCACCACCCCATTTTGGGGTTGCTTCAATCAGTCGAATAAGCCTTAACATAGTCTATAATCTTAGACTTGTTCAGTGTAATAAGTAACGCATTGTATTAAATTTCCATTGTGCATTTTAAAGGAAAATAGTAAGTACTAATGAATTACAAGTCTCTAAACTGATAACTGGTGATAACAACAACAATTAATCATTAGATTTCTATGAAATGAAAACGGACATATAGAATTCTAATCCAAAAATCTGCATTGTTGAGCTCCTTTTGGAACATTATTCAGTAGAAATTTTAAAGAGTACTCATAGACTTTTGTATGTTGTTGTATTTTGTGTTTTGTTTTCTTAAGTCAGGACAGCAATAAACTAGTAATTCATCAGAAGACATAAAACAGGATAATCTTTCAAATGTATTTAGCAACTAACGTACCAACTGATACATGAAGGATTTAGAGGGTTAAAGAAAAGTGTTTTCACTATCGTAGAGTGTTTCTGTGAGATTGATTTGTGGTCAGTAGGAGTGTACTCTTCATTTAATCAATGTCCTTGCCTCTTAATTCCGCTTTCTAACTAATTTTACATTGTATTTAATAAATATGTTAACATAGCATTAGACAAAATTAGATGCTTTAAAAAAACCTTAAAATTTTTTATAAGAACAAAAAGAATAAACTATCATTTAAGTGATTTGGGGAAGATAAAGATTTTCATTTTTTAGTAGTTCATAAATCACATAGATACAAAATCAAATATTTTTACCTGTTTGTTTGTTTTCTCCTCCAGGATAAACCATTTTTCCATTTGATTTATTATTACTAATACTCTAATGTTGATGTAATAAGATTACAGATTTTTCCAATTTGATATGACAGCCTGATCTCAGCAGTAAATCAAGACAAACTTACAAAGTTTATGTAGCTGGTATACATTTCTTTTTACTTTAAAAAGAAATTTTCATTTCTCCATGAAAATTGATCATTGAAAAAAATCAGATATGCATTTAAAAAGAAATAAGTAGGTTGAACTTTAAATAAAGATAGACTTTTAATTTACTACAGATTATAGTCTTGGAAAATATATTATAAATTTAATATTTTTTCCATTTAAAACCATGTTAAAAAATAAGTGTAGTGAAAAACATCAGGAAAATTGTCCCATATCACATTTTGCAGTAATAAAAATAACATATCTTTCAGGATAGGTAATGTGGTTTTAAAAATGTTTTCGATATAATAAAGAACAACAAGTATCCAAACATTTAGATGTAAAATTGACCCTTGAACTACACGGGTTTGAACTACATGAATCTACTTATATGCAGATTTTCCCCATAAACACAGTATAGTACTATAAATGTATGTTCTCTTATTATTTTCTTAATAACATTTTCTTTTCCCTAGCTTACTTTATTATAAGGATACAGGTATAATACATATGACTACAAAATCTAAACTCGTCATCTGTTTATGTTTTCCGTCCGGCTTCCGGTTTACAGTAAGCAATTAGTAGATAAGTTTTGGGGGAATCAAAAGCTATGTGAGGATTTCCAACCACCCAGTGGTCGTTGCCCCTAACCTCTTGTTCAGAGATCAGTTTTACAATTTAAGCTTTGTAAAAAAGTTCTGAAGTAGAGTGGACAGCATTTTAGTTAGACCTGAAGAAGCACTAGGTGTGAGGTCATGTGAGTTATGTGTGCATTGAAAATTTCAGCGATTGTATTGGCCAGTGTTTCCTCAGATACGTTCTGAGAACAGATATGTTCAGTGAGACATTAATAGCTGTGATTCAAGTTAAGAGTCCTCTGATAAGGAAAATGTACGAAACGCTGGAGTCAAAAAAAAAAAAAAAAAAAAAAGAAACAGGTTTCTTCGTGCAGAATCACAAAAAGCTTTTAATATAAACTTGTCTCCTGAATCTCTAAGCGACAGCATTTCTCCATACTTAGCCACACAAATAAATTATTTTAGAGCACAAAATTCCTTCCCTGTTCATTAACAGGGAGAAAGACGGGGAAGTGCTTTGGTCAACTCTACCATATGACGTTCATTTTACATACGATGTCGCATTTCATTTTTGCAACAAACCCATGAGTCCGTGGTTACTTCTGCTTCACTAGCTAACAAAACAGCCCCCTCCCCAACATTCTCCCCACATTAGCAATCTTTTCAAGGTCAGCCAATTAGGAAAAGGCAGTTAGGAAAGAGTTCCTTTCTACCTGGAAGTCTCCAGTCTTTCTTCTAGGAGAAACAACTTCTGGAAAATTCTAGAACATAGATGATATTTTCTACATTATATGGTTATCAGTGGAACAACAGAAGGGTATTAAGAGGCTATGGGAAATCACCACCACCAGACTATCTCCATCAATTCTCCCTCAAAACCATTTCAATGAAGTGAACAATCTGATTATAAATGGTGTGTTTTCTAGGCTTTCCCTCCAACTGGATTGCCTTCCTTAACCCCCTCTTAAAGAGAAATTATGGAGAATCAAATAACAATGCCAACTTTTCTCTTTGCTAACTGCCTACAATATACTCAAATATAAATTACTAACTTTGATTGATGTGGTTATCCCTGAGTCACTGAGAGCAACAGCTCACCTATGTTTGATCTCAGCTTAAATGGTTATATAACTGCACAGATAAGTCCATACGCAATTCAGCATACTTTAATGCAAGGAGCTTGAAAGTTGAGATCAGAATAGCTAGCTTCAAGTTCTGGACTTTCTAGTACCCAGCACTTGAACTTAGGCAAAGTTACCAAGTCATGGTCTTCTCATTGAAAACTGGTGATTAGAAACCATACAGGAAAGGTAGCTACAGTTCAGGTTTATGTAGGATAAACACTGGGCTTGTAAAATTAATATTACGGAAAAGAAGAATTATGCAGATAAAACAATATGGTAAGAGATGTGTGCAGAAATATGTTCATATCAGCCACTCTCTTTTCATCATGCTCTCAGACCATTTCTCTCTCAGATTTTTCAGGGACCGATGGAGTTCTCAAGTTGATGTTAGGAACACTCTCTGTCAGGGTGAAATCGACCTCAGGCCAAACAGATCTCCCTAAGAGCTTCTGTTCTAGGTTTGGCAGAATGAACCCACTCTGTCCTCTGGGCGTTTGTGGGCTTGAACTTATTCTATGTTGACAATTCCTTTAATATAATAAATCGATGGCACAAGATTAATTGAAAACTCTTCGAGAGTAACATTTGGAATTAAAAAGTAAAACGTGTCTGCATTGAAGTCCTGATGAAAAACTTCAGCGGTTACATACAGCATACACCATCAGAATATATGCTTCCAGGGGGAGGTGTGTTTATCTGTTTTGTTCCCTGTTGTGCACACGGCCTCTATCTAGAATTATGTCTGGCCCATGGTAGAGGAATAAGCACACAGTAAAGATCTGCTGAGTGAAGAATGAATATTAAAAGAAGGAAGGAATTCGTGGCTAATGAATGAGGTTGTGAGTTTTCTACACTCACAAGCAAAAACACAAACAAATATACACGAAGCAAAGTTTGGAGCTTTGGGCCTCCTTAGGGGTAAATATTTAAAAATGATGTTATGGCCAACTTGATAATTAAAATCCATTTAGATCTGTCTTAAGGAAATAAAATCATCTGGACAACTATATTGTCATTTAACTTTCCATGCTATCGATATAAATTTCCACAATATTTCTCTTTATTTACCATATTTGATTACATAATAGTAACATAGTTTTTAGTGGTTTGTTTGCACATCACAAAAATTGTTTCTTTGATCCCCTCCCTATGACACAGGAAAGGCGGACAGCATTACTGCTAATTCAGAGGAGTGATCTGGGCTCAGAAATAGTAAATGTGTAATAAAAAATATAACACATTCACTATTGAGTCTGTTCAGAAAGAGAATGACAATAATAATAATAATGTAAAAATAAAACCACAAAACAATTATAATGCAATTAATGTATGCATATACTGCTGAGAGCACTTTTATATTCTGTTTTTTGTACTCTTATTAATGTCACTGTGAGGTTGCAATTGTTTAATTGGATTTTTCAGATACAAAATATAGGCCTGGTGAGATTGAACAACTCTGGCTGACATAGCCATTGAGTCCTGGAGCGGGGACCCAAACTTGTGCTTTGTGACAACAAATCATGTCAGAAAGCCTGGTTCCCACCACTTAATTCTCAACTCTATGCTTTTACCCCCACCTCTTTGTGTATGTTGACATGATATGTAAAAATATAGTATATAAATATATCTTTCTGCTTTGATTATTATTACAAGTATGATGCATCTGTCCAAGAAATTTTTTCCTCTTTCCTTTCCTTTCCTTTCCTTTCCTTTCTTCTCTTTTCTATTTCAACTAATGAAGGTGTGCCATTGTCAACTAAGGTCATCCAGACCCTGCTGTAACTATTAGGTACAGGTTGGTTGGCCATGTGATTCTGAAGCTCAAGTGTGTGTGTGTGTGTGTGTGTGTGTGGCGGGGCGGGGGGTTAGATACACAGAGATTAACTCGTTGTTAACATATACCATATGTATACAGAGAAGAAAGGATGATCCAGCATCCCCTAGGGAATTCCCAGCAGCTAACCATATTTCCCTTCGATGCAGGTTGCTGGGCAACCTCTGGAGGGTAGTGGTAATGTTTAGGGAACCTACATCCCATTGGACCCCCTTCATGTCTCTAATCTGTGACATGAGGTTGTAAACTTTTCAAAGGATAGCCACAGTATGTGTGATAACCATGCCTATGTGCATACTAAATGACCTCGTTAATATTTAGCAGGCATGAATTTTATCTTAAAGTTTATACCTTTCATTCATTTTCCTCAACAGCTGAAATTTAAGCAGACACTCACAAGAAAAGTAGACCA